>NC_090656.1:194523979-194823979 GCF_040937935.1 Hyperolius riggenbachi | reverse complement strand
CCTCTTCCCCATGGCAGTGCACATGTTGCAGTGCCTGCGCAGGGACCCAAGGGTCAAAGAGATGCGTGGTCGGGAGGGCATGTGGATCACCCTGATGCTGGACCTACGGCTGAAGGGGAAGCTGCATCAGTTCCTGCCTGTAGCAGGAGGAGACCCTGTGCGCCAAATGATGGAGTTGCAGCAGTCCCTGGTTCCGGGCTTGGAGGAAGCCTTCCCCCGGACTTCCCCTCCCTCTACTGTCACAGCCCAGCCAGCGCAGAAGCAGGTGCCTGCGTCCATCAGCAGCAGGCGCCCATCAAACCTGCTGTCTCTCAAAAAGGTGCTGTCCGCCACGCCTGTACAGCTGCCGAGTGAGGAGGTTCCTGCAGCAGCATTTGGCTCTCAAAGCTAGAACCAGCGCCTGACCTGGATGGTGGCAGACTATATGGGGTCCTACAGTGGCCTTGAGAGCGACACCCCTGTGGACCCCTTGGATTACTGGGTCCAGCACCTGGATATTTGGAGCGAGCTGGCGCAGTACGCCCTGGAAGTCCTTGCTTGCCCCCCTTCCAGTGTGCTGTCCGAAAGGTGCTTCAGTGCATCCGGTGGCGTGGTGACTGAGAAGCGCTCTCGTCTGTCCACCCAGTCTGTGGCTTGGGTGGTTGGTGAATTCCTGGCCCCTGTTGTTGGCAAGAGGGGGAAAATGAAGTAGCTGGAAATCACTATGCCTGCCTTACCACCCTTTACCACCACAACCTCCAGGCTCTGTCTTGACTGAGTCATAAGCCTGGTTCAAATTTTTTTCACAGCCGTGGTACCACCACACTAGGTGCCATAGTAAAAGGATACCCGAAGGAAGTGACTACAGTGTACCTTCACAAATAAGAAATTCCCCTTTTTACCTCTTTCTTGCTCTCAGAAGCCATTTTCTGCTAGGAAAGTGTTTTATAGTTGGTATTTCTTAGTTATCAGTGAGGGTCACACTGTAGTCACTTCCTGTCCAAATCAGGTCTAAGTCAGCCACGGACATACCTGATATTTAACTCCTTTCGGGAAGAGAAAGAAAAAAAGGAACACAGCATAGTTATTTGTGTGCTAGTCACTGTACATACACATGTCTATCTCATCATGTCACATGTCACTTCGGGTATCCTTGAACTATGCAAACACAATTGCTGTGTAATTTTTAGGAGGTGTCTGTGCTGTCCGAGTTGTGGGGAGGCCTCAACTGCAGCAGTACGACCGCTTCCTGGAACCTTTCCTAATGTTTTAACTGTGCCGTGGTGAACTATGTAAACACAATTGCTGCGTAATTTTTTGGAGGTGTCTTGGCTGAAAACTGTCATGTCCCAGTTGTGCGGTTGGACTTTAGACACAATGGGCTTGATTCACAAAGCGGTGCTAACTGTTAGCACACCTGTGAAAACCCCCTTAGCACGTCTAAACAAGCTTTTCGCGCATAAAACTTTATGCGCGCAAAACTTTATGCGCGTAAAACTTTACGCGCGTACTGCACAGAGCACAGGGCGCTCCGCGCGAAGTGCCCATTAAAGCCTATGGGACTTAGCGCGCGTAAAACTTTGCGCGCGCAAAGTTAGCACGCGATCTGATTGAGAAATCCGGTGCTAACCTACTTATCACCCTGGTTAGCGCGTCTAAAGACTTTAGACGTGCTAAGTAGGTTAGCACTGCTTTGTGAATCAAGCCCAATGTGGGCTGCACGACCGCTGTCTGGAACCTAGGCCTGATGTTAATTTAGGCCCCGTTCACACTTGCGGTTTTGCAAAAACCGCACCGGATGTCCGGACCGCACCGGAGCCGGATCGGACCTGAACCGTACGGTTCCTGTCCGGATCCTGTCCGGATCCGGTCCGGTTGCATACGGTTTCCGTGCGGTATGAACACGGTTGCGGTCCGGATCCGGATTCTTAAAGAGATAACAACCTGTATAAATACCTGGGGTTCTGGGAGGTCAGCAGAAGCTCTGGGGTCATTGTTGGAGACAGCTGGACGTGTGGAGACCATCCTTGGATACAGAGACAGCAGTTGGGACCATGGATCCAGTCATTTTTTACGCTTATTACCTGGGAATTCTCTCCTTCCTGTTGTTTACCTACTACTATGTGGGGAGAAGGCGTGCTCCTCGCAGGAGATGGTGGGTGCACCCTCTACTAGCCAGGAGGCAGAGGAAGGGAGAGTTCCAGGCCCTCTACCGGGACCTCAGACGACACCCACAGAAGTTCTACAGCTACACTCGGATGTCTATTCCCCTGTAAGTATATAGGCCTAAATACACCAACCCCCACCATTCCTAAACACCCCACCCTCACCCCCACAACACCTCATCCCTGTATACCTAGCTAAACACACCACCCTGACCCCCACACCCCTGTATACCTAGCTATACACTACACCCCCACCCTCCACAACACTCCCAAACCTCTGTAAACACACCTCCCCCATCCTCCACCCAACACCTTGTCCCACAACATACTTTACAGCTTCTTCCTTTACATCTCCTGACAGGTTTGATACCCTTTTGGAGATGGTGAAGGATGACCTTAGGAAGAAGGATACCACGTTCAGGAGAGCAGTCACACCACAAGAACAACTACTCATCACACTGAGGTATGTAAAAACAAATTTTTTTATTGCAAAAACAACCACTTTCCAACATGGAAACATTCTTCCAACATGGAAGACAAAAAAATAACATATCTATGGTATAGCCCGGTCAGTTTTAAGGAACACCAACCACCAACTTTGTGCTGGAAGAGTTGTAGGGCATAGCTGCCCAAGTGTCTTTCGGGGACACCAGGCCCTAAAATTGAAGTGCTTCAAAAACCTAACCACTGGCACATGACCCTCTGAGCCATGGATGAAGGACACAGGTCAGTGAAAAGGCTAGGCCTCTCACCGACCAGTCAAGGTGTCCTTCATCCATGGCTCCAAGGGTCTTGTGCAAGTGGTTAGGAACAAGAACAAAGTGAGGAGCAAGAGGAACCGATGGCAGAGGTGCATGACTACAGGTGCAGTGCAACAGGCACAAGGTTGTGACCCAGGTAGTGTCTTTCGGGGACACCAGGCCCTAAAGTTGAAGTGCTTCAAAAACCTAACCACTGGCACATGACCCTCTGAGCCATGGATAAAGGACACAGGTCAGTGAAAAGGCTAGGCCTCTCACCGACCAGTCAAGGTGTCCTTCATCCATGGCTCCAAGGGTCTTGTGCAAGTGGTTAGGAACAAGAACAAAGTGAGGAGCAAGAGGAACCGATGGCAGAGGTGCATGACTACAGGTGCAGTGCAACAGGCACAAGGTTGTGACCCAGGTAGTGTCTTTCGGGGACACCAGGCCCTAAAATTGAAGTGCTTCAAAAACCTAACCACTGGCACATGACCCTCTGAGCCATGGATGAAGGACACAGGTCAGTGAAAAGGCTAGGCCTCTCACCGACCAGTCAAGGTGTCCTTCATCCATGGCTCCAAGGGTCTTGTGCAAGTGGTTAGGAACAAGAACAAAGTGAGGAGCAAGAGGAACCGATGGCAGAGGTGCATGACTACAGGTGCAGTGCAACAGGCACAAGGTTGTGACCCAGGTAGTGTCTTTCGGGGACACCAGGCCCTAAAATTGAAGTGCTTCAAAAACCTAACCACTGGCACATGACCCTCTGAGCCATGGATGAAGGACACAGGTCAGTGAAAAGGCTAGGCCTCTCACCGACCAGTCAAGGTGTCCTTCATCCATGGCTCCAAGGGTCTTGTGCAAGTGGTTAGGAACAAGAACAAAGTGAGGAGCAAGAGGAACCGATGGCAGAGGTGCATGACTACAGGTGCAGTGCAACAGGCACAAGGTTGTGACCCAGGTAGTGTCTTTCGGGGACACCAGGCCCTAAAATTGAAGTGCTTCTAAAACCTAACGACTGGCACAGGACCCTCTGAGCCATGGATGAAGGACACAGGTCAGTGAAAAGGCTAGGCCTCTCACCGACCAGTGAAGGTGTCCTTCACCCATGGCTCCAAGGGTCTTGTGCAAGTGATTAGGATCAACAAAGTAAGGAACAAGAGGAATCAAAGGCACAGGTGCAGGACTACAGGTGCAGTGCAACAGGCACAAGGTTGTGACCCAGGTAGTGTCTTTCGGGGACACCAGGCCCTAAAGTTCAAGTCCAGCAAAACCAAAAGTTAAAAAGCCCTGTGATGGTATCCTTCCTCCGAGGATCGGAGGTATTCAGAGGAGCATGTCCAGGAACAATTTGACTTTTTTTTTCAAATTGTATCGGCACCACTACTAGAAAAGGTGGGAGTTGCTGCCTGGAAATCTGGACTCTCTTGGGTGCTGGTCGTGGATGAGCTGGACCCTGACAGCGGTGGCCCATATTGACTGCCTCTGTAGCCGGTGTACATCTGTGATGATTGCCAGGTGGGCACCGCTGTTGGTTGTGGGGGTCTAAAAATTGGTGGTTGCAATAATGGCGTGTCCATGTGCTGTTTAATCACCTCCAGCAAATTGGAATGGCACGCCATCAGGTTTTGTGAAGGCACCTTTTCAAGATATGGTATTAGAGACATCACAGTGTGAAAACACGGGTGTGCCTGCAATTTCAGTAGTTCCTTGCTTTGTTGATGCATTTGCTGCATCATGTTCTGCAGCTGGCCCACCGACTGATGATGCTGCGCACGCAGTTGGTCGATTTCTCCTCTGTGCATCTCATGCATCATTTTAAGCTCGTCCCTGTAGTGCCCATGTACAGCGTCGAGCTCACATTGCAGTGTAGTGATGTGGGACTTGTACTGCTCCATGATATGGCCCCTGTCCTCATCTTGCAACTGCCGGGTTATGAGAGTTTGGTGGCTCTGAAGAATCCCGAGAAGTCCGGAGACAGCCCCGGACATCTCGGACTCTGTCTCTCTCCTTGTTGGGGGGAGGGTACCTCGACGCCTCACTGGTGTGGTGGTCCTCACTGGTGGTGTGGCAGCATCTTCCCGTCCTCTGGCCTGTGTCGGGGTTGCCCTGCGCGCTGGTTGTGCTGCAGTCTCTCGGTGCTCCTCACTTTGTTCTTGTTCCCCTGGAGCTTCCATAGCGGTCGATTGTGGAGGTTCAGCTTCTTCCACACTCGGTCCTGCAACCTCAACATCCAAGCTCTCTTCTGCCAAGTCATCATCAAAGGACGGAGTTGTGATTAAGGACTCCCTCCTCCTACTCCTCGCCTCGGGGCAATAGGTTACATCGGCGACGTCATCATCCACCAAGCTCTCCTCACTGCTGAACCGTGCCTCCTGGGTCGGTTCCTCTTGCTCCAAATTGTCTTCAGTCCTGTAGATAAAAAAAATATTTATTGGTGTGCCAAACAGCATGTGGCGTCAATTCACAGAGCTAGCAAACACTAGCAATCACTTTATCACCCGTTTCTACCCAACATTTGATAAAGCTTGTGAGAAAAGTTCGCTAGCCATGGGAATTGAGGCCATAGCAATACATGGCCGAAGTCATGGTAAATGAGCTCTCAGTTCCTGCCCACAGTAGTGGTACTTACAGTCTAGGTTCCAGGCTTGCATTGATGAAAGACAATTGCTTGGCAAATTGGTAGTCTTTTTGTCGCCTTCCCCCGCCACTGCCACTTCGTTCGGCAAGTTTTTTCTTCCGTAGCCATTTCACATATGCATCCCGTATATTGCGCCACCTTGTCTTGTACCTTTCTCCTGTAACGACATGAAAAATTGATTTCGATTATTTCTCTTGTAGGTACATCGCAACTGGACAAACATATACATCGCTACATGTCACATTTCGTATTGGGAAGAGCACGGTGGCAGGCATCGTCGTGAGGACTTCGAGGATCCTTTGGACGCGACTGAGGGCCAGATACATGCCTGTGCCGGACACCACGAAATGGGAGGAGATCGCCCAGGGCTTCTGGACCGAGTGCAAGTTTCCTAATTGTGTTGGCGCACTGGATGGGAAACACATCCGGATTCAGAAACCCGTGGGGAGTGGCAGCCATTATTTCAACTATAAAAAATACTTCAGCATTGTTCTAATGGCAGTGGCAGATGCGGACTACAAGTTTGTGTACGTGGATGTGGGGTCGTACGGTAGTTCCAATGACTCTGGAATTTTCCAGCGTACGACCCTTTGCCGGCTGATGGAGGAAGGCAGACTGCGTCTCCCCCGTGACAGACCCTGGCCTGGGACAAGGGCACCGGCCTACCCCTATGTGTTTGTGGGGGACGAGGCCTTCGCCCTGTCCGACCATGTAATGCGTCCGTACCCAGACAGGGGACTTGATGCCAGCCAGCTACACTTCAATGCTCGGTTGAGCCGTGCAAGGAGAATGGTGGAGTGCACATTTGGGATCCTGGTGTCAAAGTGGAGGGTGTTCCACACGCCCATGCTGCTGAAACCGGGCAACGCAGTTGTCGTGGTGAAGGCAGCATGCATCCTCCACAACTTTGTGCGGCAGGAGGAAAGAGAGACTCCGGAACCCCCGAATGTGCTTCCACTAATGCCCCTGCGGAGGTATGCAACCAGGCCAAGGGTAGTGTCACTGCGGAACAGGGACCAACTGAGACTTTATTTTACCACACCACCTGGACGAGGGTGAATGTTTGGTTTTTAATATGTTTTGTTGAAATGTGTTTATTTTGGAGTTTCAAGTTTGAGTGATTTTAAATGTATTAATTTTTTACAATAAATTGATGTATAATAATTGGTCATTGTGTATGTTTTATGTGCACAGGTGGGGTACATCGCAGGTGGGTGGGATACATCACAGGTGGGTGGGATACAGCACAGGTGGGTGGGATACAGCACAGGTGGGGTACAGGTGGGTGGGATACATCACAGGTGGGATACATCACAGGTGGGGTAGAGGTGGGTGGGATACATCACAGGTGGGGTAGAGGTGGGTGGGATACATCACAGGTGGGGTAGAGGTGGGTGGGATACATCACAGGTGGGGTACAGGTGGGTGGGATACATCACAGGTGGGGTAGAGGTGGGTGGGATACATCACAGGTGGGATACATCACAGGTGGGGTAGAGGTGGGTGGGATACATCACAGGTGGGGTAGAGGTGGGTGGGATACATCACAGGTGGGGTAGAGGTGGGTGGGATACATCACAGGTGGGGTAGAGGTGGGTGGGATACATCACAGGTGGGTTACAGGTGGGTGGGATACATCACAGGTGGGGTACAGGTGGGTGGGATACATCACAGGTGGGATACATCACAGGTGGGGTAGAGGTGGGTGGGATACATCACAGGTGGGGTAGAGGTGGGTGGGATACATCACAGGTGGGGTAGAGGTGGGTGGGATACATCACAGGTGGGGTACAGGTGGGTGGGATACATCACAGGTGGGGTACAGGTGGGTGGGATACATCACAGGTGGGGTACAGGTGGGTGGGATACATCACAGGTGGGATACATCACAGGTGGGGTAGAGGTGGGTGGGATACATCACAGGTGGGGTAGAGGTGGGTGGGATACATCACAGGTGGGGTAGAGGTGGGTGGGATACATCACAGGTGGGGTACAGGTGGGTGGGATACATCACAGGTGGGGTAGAGGTGGGTGGGATACATCACAGGTGGGGTAGAGGTGGGTGGGATACATCACAGGTGGGGTACAGGTGGGTGGGATACATCACAGGTGGGGTACAGGTGGGTGGGATACATCACAGGTGGGATACATCACAGGTGGGGTAGAGGTGGGTGGGATACATCACAGGTGGGGTAGAGGTGGGTGGGATACATCACAGGTGGGGTAGAGGTGGGTGGGATACATCACAGGTGGGGTACAGGTGGGTGGGATACATCACAGGTGGGGTACAGGTGGGTGGGATACATCACAGGTGGGGTACAGGTGGGTGGGATACATCACAGGTGGGGTACAGGTGGGTGGGGTACAGGTGGGTGGGATACATCACAGGTGGGATACATCACAGGTGGGGTAGAGGTGGGTGGGATACATCACAGGTGGGGTAGAGGTGGGTGGGATACATCACAGGTGGGGTAGAGGTGGGTGGGATACATCACAGGTGGGGTACAGGTGGGTGGGATACATCACAGGTGGGGTACAGGTGGGTGGGATACATCACAGGTGGGGTACAGGTGGGTGGGATACATCACAGGTGGGTGGGATACATCACAGGTGGGATACATCACAGGTGGGATACATCACAGGTGGGGTACAGGTGGGTGGGATACATCACAGGTGGGGTAGAGGTGGGTGGGATACATCACAGGTGGGGTACTGGTGGGTGGGATACATCACAGGTGGGATACATCACAGGTGGGGTACAGGTGGGTGTGATACATCACAGGTGGGTGGGATACAGCACAGGTGGGGTACAGGTGGGTGGGATACATCACAGGTGGGGTACAGGTGGGTGGGATACATCACAGGTGGGGTAGAGGTGGGTGGGATACATCACAGGTGGGGTACTGGTGGGTGGGATACATCACAGGTGGGATACATCACAGGTGGGGTACAGGTGGGTGGGATACATCACAGGTGGGGTACAGGTGGGTGGGATACATCACAGGTGGGGTACAGGTGGGTGGGATACATCACAGGTGGGGTACAGGTGGGTGGGATACATCACAGGTGGGTGGGATACATCACAGGTGGGATACATCACAGGTGGGATACATCACAGGTGGGGTACAGGTGGGTGGGATACATCACAGGTGGGGTAGAGGTGGGTGGGATACATCACAGGTGGGGTACTGGTGGGTGGGATACATCACAGGTGGGATACATCACAGGTGGGGTACAGGTGGGTGTGATACATCACAGGTGGGTGGGATACAGCACAGGTGGGGTACAGGTGGGTGGGATACATCACAGGTGGGATACATCACAGGTGGGGTACAGGTGGGTGGGATACATCACAGGTGGGGTAGAGGTGGGTGGGATACATCACAGGTGGGGTACTGGTGGGTGGGATACATCACAGGTGGGATACATCACAGGTGGGGTACAGGTGGGTGGGATACATCACAGGTGGGGTAGAGGTGGGTGGGATACATCACAGGTGGGGTACTGGTGGGTGGGATACATCACAGGTGGGATACATCACAGGTGGGGTACAGGTGGGTGTGATACATCACAGGTGGGTGGGATACAGCACAGGTGGGGTACAGGTGGGTGGGATACATCACAGGTGGGATACATCACAGGTGGGGTACAGGTGGGTGGGATACATCACAGGTGGGGTACAGGTGGGTGGGGAACAGGTGGGTGGGCCACGGGTGGGTGGGCAACACGTGGGTGACACAAATCCATAGCAAAAGTTGAATACATCACAAGCTTAAACCACAAGCCCCCCCCAAAAAACTTCTAGTCAACATACCCTCTGTGCCTTGCTGTCTCTTGCTCAAGTTCTCAAAGTCCTCCACATACAGCTTGGCAATTTTTTTCCACAGGCCTCTGCATTTTTTGATGTTGCTGTGGTCCGCATCCCCCTTGTCCCACAGGGCTGGTACCTGCTGCACCTGTAGGATGAGGTCTTCTGATGTGTAGGGCCTCACCCCCTCGCTATCA
The DNA here is from genome assembly GCF_040937935.1 of Hyperolius riggenbachi. NCBI lineage: Eukaryota > Metazoa > Chordata > Amphibia > Anura > Hyperoliidae > Hyperolius > Hyperolius riggenbachi. The sequence continues at coordinate 194,814,452 of NC_090656.1, read as the reverse complement.
GACAGATCCTGCTCCATATTGCTGCCAAAGAGCTCCAGCATGAAGTCACTGCTGCTCCACTCTGTGAACGCTGGTGCCATGTGGTCCCCATCCAAAATGGCCACCATACCATAGAGTCAGCATAGGAAGTGTGGTACAACATCCGGTTTTTATAGCCAGTGTGTTGTGCGCTCTCCGGTTCTCATTGGTTTCCATTGGCCGGATGCAACATTCCGGCTCCGGTCCGGATACGTCAGCCGGACCAGCCGGACCAAAAAATAGCGCATGTTGGAACGGACGCCGGAGTCCGGATCCGGTCCGGCTCTGGTCCGGACGAAACGGACGCATGTGAACGGTCGCATAGACTTTCATTGCTATGCCGTGCGTCCGTTTCGTCCGGTCCGCATGCGGTCCGGCTCCGGCACGGCTCCGGCACGGCGATTCCGGATAGCAGCCGCTAATGTGAACCGGGCCTAACAGCCATTTTTTTTTTGTGATTTTAAGTCCCCACATCATCAATTAGTGTTCCCCTTTAAAAAATAATGCTACATGCCTCATTTACCCTTAAAAACGTTTTTAAAGCAATTTTAACCACTTCAGCCTTCAGTCATTTTCACTTTATGCACCGAGCAATTCATTAGCCTATAACTTTATCACTACTTATCACAATGAACTGACCTATATCTTTTTTCCGCCACCAATTAGGCTTTCTTTGGGTGGTACATTTTGCTAAGAGCCACTTTACTGTAAATGCATTTTAACAGAAAGAATAAGAAAAAAATGGAAAAAAAAATCATTATTTCTTAGTTTTCAGCTATTATAGTTTTAAAATACATGCCTCCATAATTAAAACTCGCGTATTGTATTTGCCCATTTGTCCTGGTTATTACACCGTTTAAATTATGTCCCTATCACAATGTATGGCGACAATATTTTATTTGGAAATAAAGGTGCATTTTTTCCATTTGCATCCATCACTATTTACAAGCTTATAATTAAAAAAAAAATAGAAATATTTCATCTTTACATTGATATTTAAAAAGTTTAGACCCTTAGGTAAATATTTACGTTTTTTTTTTTTATTAAACATTTTATTTGGGTATTTTTTGGAGGGTGGGATGTAAATAATAATTTGTTGAGGTTTTTTTTTTTTTGCATTTAGATGTAGTTTTACTTTTTAGCCACAAGAGTTTACATGACGTCACTCTGAGTGTAACATGTACGCTTAGAGAGACATAGGGGACGCAAGAGACAGAAAAAAGCGAGGCTTCTGAGAGAAGCCGTCGCTTTTTTTGCAGGGGAGAGGAGTCAATCATAGGGCACCATGGCCCGATTGATTCCTGGGCTAACGATCCGCGGCCGGGTGCACGCGGGAGTGCACATGGCCTCCTGGACGTAGCTGCTACGTCCAGGAGGCTTAAATGGTTAAAGGCACTTCCGTTTTTTCTATCCAGATATCCGAATAGGTTGGATATCTGCGGATAATGCGTCTGGATATCCGCATTCACGCGGATATCTAAAAGGTCGGATTCGGATATCCGAACCGGATCCAGATATCTGGGTATCCGGATCAATTCGGATTTTAAAAAGGGGTATCCGAGCAACCCTAATCGCTAGTGCTTTGAAAAGCACTAGTATAATATATAGTATTTGCTGCAGCAATCACCAGTGATTTGTGGAAATCAGAAACGCAGTGCATGCAACGCTTTAACCGCAATTTTGGAGCGAACGAGGTTCGAATGTTGAAAAATTGCAATTGCTCAAATCATGTTTGTGTTCAATGAAAAAAAATCACTCTGCAAAATGCTATCGATTTTGCTACCGTTTTGCAATCCCCAGTGTGAACAGGACCTTAAAGAGAACCTAAACTGAAAATAAAAAGTCTTAATAACCATACACAGGTCATACTTACCTCCTGTGTAGTCTACTCCTCAATCTCTTTCTCCTCTCCTGCTTCCCATTTGTCCACTGTGATCAATGGATTTCTCCTTCCTCCACTTTAAAATTGGCCATTACCCCATAACAGCTTCCTGGTCAGCACACTGTTAAACTGTAATATCACCCAGTACTGTAGAAGATGAAATCCGCACAATGTCGGTGGAATCAAAATCAGAATCGTTTATTTAATCAATCACATAGCAAGCTAAAACCATCGCCACATGCTGACATGTTTCGGGCGCTATACGCCCTTAATCATAGCACAGGCACAAGTGAAAGGAGTGATATCACCCACTTGAGCTATAGGGAAACATGGACATTACCTTGCACATTCGGTTGTAACTGACAGCAACTGGTATATTTCAGTTCTGACAAACTCTTGTCAGAACTGGAAGGGATCACTGTAAGAAGAAAATGGTGAGCTTCTGAGAGGAACGGACGGTGAGGTAAGTATGTAATATTAATTTGCTGCTACATCGTGTTTAAATAATTTTCCTCACTTCAGGTTCCCTTTAAGAGACTGTATAAAAAAAACTTCCCCTGGGGGGTGCTTACCTCAGGAGGGGGAAGCCTCAGGGTCCCAATGAGGCTTCCTCATCCCTGTAGCTGCAGGCTATCCAGCGCTGGCTCTCCCGAAGCCACCCGCAATCCTCCCCCAACAAGCCTGACAAGGGATGAGTTATTTACCTCTCCAGGATCAAGCGCAGGCGCAGTAGGGGCTCTTCCTTCGGGCTAGGCGGAAATAGCCGAGCCCGATCGTATCCACTCTACTGCACAGGCGCAAAAGGCCTCGGATCTGCGCAGTAGAGCGGATCGATCAGGTTTGGCTATTTCCGCCTTACTCAAATGAAAAGCCGCTAGTAGGCCTGCGCAGGATCGCAGAGAGGTAAATATTTACATTACCACACTTCGGGAGACCCGGACACTTAACTGAGGGACATTGGAGGACAGGGGAAGCCTTGTTAGGATCCAGAGGCTTCCCCCTCCTGAGGTAAGTATACCCCACAGGGGTATTTTTTTATTACAGGACTTCTTAAAGCAGCTTTTGTGTGCACTGTTTCTCCCAGCTCCCGTTATGGAACCTGGAGTGTTACCCCCCCCCCCCCCCCCCCTCCCTCTACCCCTGATAAATGCACAGTAGCACATCAGCGCAGTAAGCTTATTTCCAGCAGGTGAATGCTCCTCCCTTCAGCCTGGCCATGAGCTCTGTGCAGAGCCTCGTAAAGGTGGTCACTAATGATACAATTTGCAGAAAGATCACTTACAAACGATTATTCGTGTAAACGATTGGACATGATCCTTTGGGACCACTAAGGGACAAAATATTTTAACTAATCTGATCAAACTAATGAAGATGATCCAATTTTCAGTTCAATCCCATCGATTTCAGCAGATTGGTTAGGAGACTTGTCCATTAGTTGTCCCAAACGATCATTTCTGATTGTTCATACGAACGTTCGTAAATGATCGCTCGACAAGTTGTATTATTAGTGGCCACGTTTATGAGACATGGTACTACCAGTTCCACCTCAACTGCAGCCATTATTTTTACCTCTTAAAGCAAACTTGAGGTGACCCGAATGCAAATGGCCCCTCACTTTCCAATGCCTCCCCTTTGTGGTCTGAATATGCCATCCATTTACTGCTCAAATCGAAGCTGCTCTATCCAATCAAAGCATGCTCCATCCAGTCTGTGTGCCCTCTTTGTGCATATTCCCATGTGGCTGTGCACAGAAGCTGCAACAGGGAGCTTCCTGGGCATGTGTGGCTCCAATTTTTTTTTAAACCATGCATGTCTGGTACATTGCTGGTCAGTGCTGGTAACAGCTATTTAGGAGCACAATCGAAGAAGGCATTCAGAGTAGATGCACCCAGCTCTGACTGTATATAGTTGGAACAGTGAATGAGGGCCACAGCTTGAGCACAGAGGGGAGTCAGGTGTCAGCTGCCACAGATTTTATGCTTCAGCATTTTTTTTTTGCCTGACAATTCCTTTAAGAGGACAGTGGAAGCCTTTGTATTACCTAGAAGCTCTCTACTGAGGTACAGTGGCTTGCAAAAGCATTCGGCTCCCTTGATGTTTTCCACATTTTGTCACATTACTGCCACAAACATGAATCAATTTTATTGGAATTCCACGTGAAAGACCAATACAAAGTGGTGTACACGTGAGAAGTGGAACGAAAATCATACTTGATTCCAAATTTTTTTTACAAATCAATAACTTCAAAGTCGGGTATGCGTAATTATTCAGCCCCCTTTGGTCTGAGTGCAGTCAGTTGCCCATAGACATTGCCTGATGAGTGCTAATGACTAAATAAAGTGCACCTGTGTGTAATCTAATGTCAGTACAAATACAGCTACTCTGTGACGGCCTCAGAGGTTGTCTAAGAGAATCTCGGGAGCAACAACACCATGAAGTCCAAAGAACACACCAGGCCAGGGATAAAGTTATTGAGAAATTTTAAAGCAGGCTTAGGCTATAAAAAGATTTCCAAAGCCTTGAACATCCTACAGAGCACTGTTCAAGCGATCATTCAGAAATGAAAGGAGTATGGCACAACTGTAAACCTACCAAGACAAGGCCGTCCACATAAACTCACAGGCCGAACAAGGGGAGTGCTGATCAGAAATGCAGTCAAGAGGCCCATGGTGACTCTGGTCGAGCTGCAGAGATCTACAGCTCAGGTGGGGGAATCTGTCCATAGGACAACTATTAGTCGTGCACTGCACAAAGTTGGCCTTTATGGAAGAGTGGCAAGAAGAAAGCAATTGTGAACAGAAAAGCAAAGGAAATCCCGTTTGCAGTTTGCCACAAGCCATGTGGGGGACACAGCAAACATGTGGAAAAAGGTGCTCTGGTCACATGAGACCAAAATTGAACTTTCTGGCCAAAATGCAAAGCGCTATGTGTGGAAGTAAACTAACACTGCACATCACTCAGAACACACCATCCCCACTGTCAAATATGGTGGTGGCAGCATCATGCTCTGGGTGTGCTTCTCTTCAGCAGGGACCGGGAAGCTAGTCAGAGTTGATGGGAAGATGTATAGAGCCAAATAAAGGGCAGTCTTGGAAGAAAACCTCTTGGAGTCTGCAAAAGACTTGAGACTGGGGAGGAGGTTCACCTTCCAGCAGGACAACGACCCTAAACATAAAGACAGGGCAACAATGGAATGGTTTAAAACAAAACATATCCATGTGTTAGAATGGCCCAGTCAAAGTCCAGATCTAAATCCAATTGAGAATCTGTGGCAAGATCTGAAAACTGCTGTTCACAAACGCACTCCATCTAATCTGACTGAGCTGGAGCTGTTTTGCAAAGAAGAATAGGCAAGGATTTCAGTCTCTAGATGTGCAAAGCTTGTAGACATACCCTAAAAGACTGGCAGCTGTAATTGCAGCAAAAGGTGGTTCTACAAAGTATTGACTCAGGGCTGAATAATTATGCATACCCCACTTTGCAGTTATTGATTTGTAAAAAATGTTTGGAATCATGTATGATTTTCATTCCACTTCTCACGTGTACACCACTTTGTATTGGTCTTTCACGTGGAATTCCAATAAAATTGATTCATGCTTGTGGCAGTAATGTGACAAAATGTGGAAAACTTCAAGGGGGCCGAATACTTTTGCAAGCCATTGTAAATATCTACCCTGGACACTTTTCCCTCTACAGGGACACTTTTTTAAGCCTAGGTTAACTTTGGCGCACTGTGGTGTGGCATAACGACCAGGAATGCTCAAATCCGATCCGGAGACATCCGGATAGTTGCTATCCGGATATCTCCCAGTAAAGCTGTACTGGGGGGGCGAGTCCATCTTACCAGAATGACGTTTTTTTCGGTCCGTACGCGTCGCCTCCCACGATGCACTCCAAGCGCCGCATGCGCCGGTCACGTAACTACAAACACTTCCGGGTTGAAGGAGGAAGTGTTTGTAGTCACGTGACAGGCGCATACGGCGCTTGGAGCGCATCGTGGGAGGCGACGCGTACGGAACTAAGAAGACGTAATTCTGGTAAGATTGACCCCCCCCCCCCCCCCCAGCACAGCTTTACTGGGAGATATCCGGATAGCAACTAATCGGATGTCTCCCGGATCACATTTGAGCATCCCTGATAACGACTGCCTTGTAAAGTGGCTTGCCAAACTGCAATGCACCATATATAGCGACGGTCACAGTGAGGTTGGAGCATTGTGTTGTTGCATGTGCATTAACAGTAAAAGTGAAGAACACTTTTTTCATTGACTGGGTGCTTCATCCAGCGCCAAGCCAGCCATGCAATAGCATTTACGAGAAAATGGAAGGGGGGTGGAGGAGAATTGGGGGAGCGGAAGGTATGAGGACTGCAGCCCATACATGCCTGCTCCCTCTGTTTGGACAAATGACTTGACCTCAGGTATCCTTTAATATTCCCTTTTAAAGGAGTCATCAGGAAATATAAACTACCCTCTGATCTTACCAGGGGTTTCCTCCAGCCCCTCACAGCTACGCTCTCAGCCGCTGGCCCGGGGTCCTCACTGGTGCAGAGGACGACCTCGAGGTCGTCCTTACTGCGCCTGCATGAAAAGCCGCTGTCAATCAAGTCCACGTTGTCCGCAGCATAGACAACGTGGACTTGATTGACAGCGGCGCTCGAGCATGCGCAGTAGAGGAGGTCGGCCTCTGCACACGGCGCGGACCCCGGGCTGGTGGCTGTGATTGGAGATGCGGCATGGGACATGTCAGCTGCAAGGGGCTGGAGGAAGCCCCAGGTAAGTAGATCGGGGGTTGGTTTATATTACCAGAGCAGTGCTTTTCAGCACTGCTAGATTTGGGCACAGCCAGCGCCGCCATAGACCATAAAGGTATTCAGTCTATAACAGCGCTCAGTGAGTAACGTCGGCGCCGTCAGAAGATGGAGCCGAGGTTGCTTAATAATCATAATAAAAAGGCTTCCAGCAATCGCTGGAAGCCGAATTATTTCATTCCCCCACTATCCATGGCGGCCTGGAGGGGGAATAGTAATTAATTCGGCCCGGACTTGTGCAGAAGCAGGACCAGCCATATAACAGCTGGATCCTGCGCCCAAGTATACCAGTGCCGAATTCAAATGTATTCTATATTGCCTGATGACTCCTTTAAAGGGGATATGTAACAAAAAAAACCCACCCCTCTGGGAGATACTTACCTTGGGAGGGGGAAGCTTCAGGGTCCCAATGTGGCTTCCCCGTCACCTGTAGCCTGGGGGATCCAGTGCTGGCAAACCCAAAACTTCCCCTAAGTACTGCGCAGGCAGAAATAGCCGAGCCCGATCGGGTCTCCTCTGCTGTACAGGCGACTCGTGCTTGCGAAGTAGAGCAGACCCCATCGGGCTAGGCTATTTTGTGCCTGAGCTCGAACGGAGAGCCGCTACTGTACTGGATCATGGTAGGTAAATGTTTACCTCGCCTCTGTGGGGGGAGGGGGGGGAGGCTGAATCAGGGCTTGAATAACATCAGAAACAAGCATGCAGCTAACCTTGTCGGGCCTGACAATAATGTCAGAAACGCCTGATCTGCTGCATGTTTGTTCAGGGTCTATGGCTAAAGGTATTAGAGGCAGAGGATCAGCAGGCTAGCCAGGCAACTGGAATTGCAAATATGGCAGCCTTCATATCCTTCTACCTTCAGTTGTCCTTTAGAGCTTGTTCACATTGCGTTCCGTTCGCATGGCCGTGTTTTGAGGCTTTTTTTATTATTTCTGTGCGCTGCACATTTTTGTTAAAGGCGTCATCAGGGAAAATATAATAAAATAAGTGCTACTTACCAGAGGCTTCCTCCAGCCCCAAGCTCCCAGCATGTCCCTCGCCGCAGCTCTCTGCGCAGCCGTTTGCCACAGCTCCGTCGATGACGTCAGGGCGACCTCCAGGTCAGCCTGTACTGCGCCTGCGCGAGCGGCGCTGTCAATCACCGCCATGTGGGCCGGATCGGACTGCGCAGGCGCTGTCCGCTCCGGCCCACTTGGCAGTGATTGACAGCGCCGCTCGCGCAGGCACAGTACAGGCCGACCTGGAGGTCGCTCTGACGTCATCGCCGGGGACCGGGACGGAGCGGTGGCGAACGGCTGCGGGGAGCTTGGGGCTGGAGGAAGCCCCCGCTAAGTAGCACTTCTTTTATTATATTTTCCCTGATGACTCCTTTAGGCGCTTTTGCAGAGCGATTGCGTTTTTTCACTTCCTGCTGTTAATCAGGAAGCGATCTCTTTGATCCAAAAACGCTAACGTAATCGTTGCACAAAGCGATTTTGTGAGCGTTTTTCTATACCTTCCATTGAGGCAGAATCGCCTCAAAAATGGCCCATGTACCGCTTATCTGAGCGGATCAGAAACAAACCATTCAGATGTGAACTTTCTCATAGAGAATCATTGCACAAGCGCTTTCAGAGCGATTTTGAAAATCGCGGGCACTTAAAAAATTTCCAAAAAAGCCTAGTGTGAACAAGCCCTAAGGAACATTATTGCTGTGCTATGAAGAAAAGACAGCTAGTAGAGCTTCCCTGAACAGCCTGAAGGTCCTTTACCACTTGGAAGCGCCATCGCAAGCGCATTGCATTTCCGATCACACAACCTGCAATTTCCACTCGCCACGTGGAAATTGCAGGTTGTGTGATCGGAAATTCAATGCGCTTGCGATGGCGCTTCCAAGTGGTAAAGGACCCTCAGGCTGTTCAGGGAAGCTCTACTAGCTGTCTATTCTTCATAGCACAGCAATGATGTTCCTTAGGGCCCTTTTCCACCAGCGCGTTTGCGCTGGCTGAATCGCAAAAACGCAAACCGCTAGCGATTTCACAATCGCTACGGTTTGCTTTTTAACATAGGAATCGCGGTAGGTCATTTCCACTACCGCGATTCGCTTTTGATGGTTACACGAACGCGTGGCGGAGCGATATTTGCCGCGATTTTGCTATGCAGTGCATAGCATAGCAAAATCGCGGCCGCGAGCGTCGGGGAATCGCCGGTTTTGCGATTCAGCAATCGCTAGCGTTCAGCGTGAACGCTAGCGATTGCTAGTGGAAAAGGGCCCTTAGGGCTTGTTCACACTAGGCTTTTTTGGAATTGGTTGGAAAATCTCATTTTGTTTCTGATGGCTTTACGGCGCGTAAAGCCCTCAGAAACAAAATGAGATTCAGGAAATTAAAGCACGCTAATAATAAAAAAAAACCAAAAAAAAAAACACCACGATGTACGTTATCTTGTGATGTCCTGCAGAGGTTGGGTTGCCGCCTTTTACCCAGGTCTGCTATATTCAGGACAGTTCCTTTATGCTAGGTATATACTGTAGTACGATACAGTTTTCTAGCAGATTTACCAGCCAAATCGATTATTTGCAATATGTCCGATCCTATCGATTTTCCAACCAATTTTCTTTTAAATTCTATGGAAAATTGGTTGGCGAATCGATCAATAATCAGATCGGACATGTTGGAAACAATCAATCTGGCAGGTAAATCTGCCAGAAAATTGTATCTTGCGTACCTAGCATTACACTACATTCTGTGCAAAGCAAATCCAGCAGCTTCACCGTTCTGTAATTTTCCATGCAGCCAGAGGTCACACAGTACATTTACATTACATTTCCAAAGCCTTCCCGTGCTGCTGGGTCACTGAGAGAGAGTACCGTGGTTGGAGATTGGCTAAAACTTCGTGGGCGGGGCATGAGGTCTAGCTGACTTTTCCCCCCCTCCTTTGAATTGTAAAAATTGTTTTTTATGGCTTTGTTATTAAAACTCTGCTTATGAACATAGATAAATAAAGTCATCCGGATTAAGAAGTGATTTTAAACATTGTAAAAGTTTGCCCGTTCGGTCACATGACTGTATTAAAAAAAAAAAAAAAAAAAAAGCGCGCCAAAAAAAACCCCCCGCCAACATGACCCGCAGTACCCATAAATAGCTTTGTATTGTGCCGGCTCGGCTTGATTGAATGCAGTCAGGTGGCGCGCTGTGCTGTGCAGTAAAGATACGGTGAGCTGCGGTTGATGGTTTCCAGAAGTCATGTGTATATTATTGTGGTTAATGTTTCTCTCTTGTTGGGTGCGTATCTCCACTGCAGGGATACATCATTCACTATAAGCCTGCAGTAGAGTTATGCTACTCCCGCAGGGGGACGATCCTCTCCGTCACTGCAGATGGGAGGCACTAGTAAGCTGCTTGTAATAAACTATGCTGCACAAGGGACGAGCGATTCTAGTACAGTGTGGAGGGGGCGGGGAGAGGAGAGGGGGTGACAAAAACCCAACGGAATTTAGTGATGGGAAGTCCGGATCTTTTCAAGGAATCGGGTTATTTGATTCGGTTCATTGAAAAGATCCGGATCTTGAATAAATCATTTGATTCATTTTACTGGGGACTTAGTCTTTTCAATGAACCGAATCGAATAACCCGATTCCTTGAAAAGATCCGGACTTCCCATCAATTCTGATGGGTTTTTGTCACCCCCTCTCTACGCCCCCTCCACACTAGCAGGACAGGACTTTCCCTGCACTGTACATTCTTTCAAGAAGAAGGATGATTGTTTAAAAATAAAAACTGACTGTCCTGGGGCTACTACATCACTGCTGGCTGCTTTCATGCTAGTACCTAGCATGAAAGCAGCCAGCAGTGATGTAAGCTAGTACCTAGCATGAAAGCAGCCAGCAGTGATGTAGTATTCCCAGGACAGTCAGTACCACACAAATTAGTTTTTCTGGCCGATTTCCTGCCAGGTTGATTATTTCCAGTATGTCCGATCTGATTTTCTGATCCATTTTTCATAGAAGTGAATGGAGATCAGATTGGACATGCTGGAAATAATCGATCTGGCAGAAAATCTCATCATTGTGTATCATTAGATGAGGCACACATTTTTTCCCAACATAATGTAAAAATGTGATTTTTAAAAATAAAATCTTTTTTTTTAATCTTAGGTATACACTACTATGCAATTCCTGCCCGATCAACAGGATCGATCATTTCCAACATGTCCGATCAGCTCTCGATTGATAAAGAGGTCGATTTTGCATACTCAGTATTAGAAAACCGATTGCTTTATCGTTTGAGAGCCAATCGGACATGTTGGAAATAATTGATCAACCCGTCGATCGGAAATTGCATCGTGTGTACCCAGCATAACACATAGGCAGGGCTATTTACTGCTATATTTTACTTTTAGTTCTGTTTTGCGATTTTTCAGACGTTTGCCTCAGGCGGCAAAAAGTCTAGGGCCTTTAAACAATAATAAAAAAAAATCTTTGTTACAGCTGATACAAATCTTAAAATAAATCTGCAGTTTCTACTTCCTGATTCATGGAAGCAGACATATTGTTTACAGTATGTGCATTCAAATAGGTTTATCCCCTGTCACATGACTGCCATGGTAGATAAGCCCATTTAAATGCTCAGGCTGTAAACAATATGTCTGCTTCCATGAATCAGAAAGTAGAAACTGCAGATTTATTTTAAGATTTGTATCAGCTGTAACAAAGAAATGTTTTTTGTTTAAAGGTTATTATGTTGTTGTGGATCTTATAGAGCAGAGAGGAAGTTCTGAGTTTAGGTCCACTTTAATATTAAAATGGCCAGCAGTGATAGTGGGTATGTGATTACTAGCAGTTATTTGCTTTGTAATCAGGACTCAGGAGCTGCTGCTGTTACCTGAGTGAGCTGGGAGGAGTTCCTTCTTCTCTCACTCCCATTCACTCTGTATTGACAGCTCAGCAGCAGCTGCATTTCATCCACTGAACTGATTCGTTCAGTGTGATCCGATTGAATCGACTCACAAAAAAGATCCGGATCAAATGAACGATTCATTCATGATCCGGACAACACTACAACAGATCCGACTCCATCCGTTGTGTAAAGGTGGCCACACACGATACATTAAAATGATCCGATTTTACGGCAATTCAATAAAAATGAAAGGATCTCCCGAACAAATCGAAAGCTTTTTTTCATTCGACTGAAAAATCCGAACGGATTTACCGTTTTCTTCGATTTTTATCGATCCGGAAAGCCAGAGTATTTTTCTTCAATCTGTCTAAAGATTGTATGGTGTGTGTTAAATTGTCAATTTATTAATATACACACCCTAGCAATTTTCTCAGTTTCCAATCATTTTTATCATAATTGGGGAAAAATTGAACACACGTGTGTGGTACATTTGTCATATTTTTGAATTGTTACAGTCAGTCAGAAAAATCGATTGCAATTCTTAAATTGAACAGATATTTAAACAATTGTATGGTGTGTGGACACCTTAAGCAGCATCAATCGCAACTGTGTGCCTGCTCCTCCTGTCCACTTGTCTCAGCTCTGCTTACAGACCCATTGCTACGTTCCCTCTTCCAAAGTCCCCGCAGGCGCCATACTTCCTCTCTGCTCTCTCTCCACTCCCCATTATGCTAAGGGGAGAAGAGCAAACACACGAGATCAGAACAGGAGAATGGTGCCTATGGGAGCAGAAGAGCTGAGCTGTGCGATAGGATTGGGAGCAGTTTCAGAGCTGCTACTAATAATCGCCAGTCAAACAAGTTGTCTTCCCTGCCATGCTGTATTTGTGCTGCTCAAAGTCTGTCCACCCTTTCTTGCAGCACTGTTATTCCCTACCCAGATCAGCTCCTGAATGTCTTTCAGCCTAATAATCTTCCCCGGACTCCTCTGATAGGCCTAGTGCACACCAAAAACCGCTAGCAGATCCGCGAAAGGCTAGCGGTTTTTGAAGTGTTTTTCTTATTATGAAGCGTTTTGCGTAGCTTGTTTTGTGTAGCAGATAACAGATATTGTTACAGTAAAGCTGTTACTGAACAGCTACTGTAACAAAAACGCCTGGAAAACCGCTCTGATCTGGCGTTTTATCAAGCGTTTTGCGTTTTTCCTATACTTAACATTGCAGGCAGAAACACCTCCGAAATCCAAAAAATGCTGCAGCCCGGGAGTATGCGTTTCTGCAAAACGCCTACCGCACTGGTGTGACCAGCCCATCGAAATACATTACCCAAGCGTTTCCACATCCGCAAGCGGTTCTAAAAACGCTACCAAAACCGCTCGGTGTGCACTAGGCCATAAAGTGCAGTGTAGGAAGTAGCAGGAGGGACTGGCAAATAGCTGAAGTTACTAATGTTGTTCGGATCTTTGATCCGGATTTTTTTTGTGAGTCGAATCATCCGGATCGTCACAATGAACGATTCGGTTCACAGTGGATGTCTGGAAGAAACAGTTCCTGTTTCTTCCAGTTTCTTCCAGACATCCACTGTGAACCGAATCGTTCATTGTGAGGATCCGGATGAGTCCTGCAGCTTCTGCTGAGCTGTGAAGAGTTATGGACTCGGGAGTGAGAGAAGCAACTCCTCCCAGCTCACTGCGGGATCAGGCTACAGCAGCATAAGCAGCAGCTCTTTGATTACAAAGTTAATAACTCCTAATCTCACACGCCCACTTTCAGTGCTGGCCATGTGTCCTCACACAGCCACTATCACTGCTGGCAAGGTGAGAGGTATTTGGAGGCTGCCATATTTTTTTTTGCTTTTAAACAATACCAGTTGCCTGGCAGCCCTGCTGACACTGTGTCTAATACTTTTAGTCATAGACCCTGAACAAGCATGCAGCAGATCAGGTACTGACTCAGGTTTTACTGAATTTGCCATATGCTTGTTCCTGGGTTTTGACTCAGACACTACTTATGCCAGATGATCAGCAGGGCTGCCAGGCAACTGGCATGGTTTACAAGGAAATAAATATGGCAGCTTCCATATCCTCCTCACCTCAGGTTCCCTTTAAAGGAGTACTGTGGGGTTTTTTAAAAAGAAAATCATGTCATCGCTGGTAATGTGTGCAAGCAATCACTGTCTGCCTACCATTGGTAATGTCCTGCAGGTCACTGCCGGCAATGTCCTGCAGGCAGTGTGTGCAGGCCATCGGTGGCAGTGTGTGCAGGACATCGGTCTGTCTGCAGGTCATTTGGCAATACGGTAATGTCTGCAGGTCATTTGGCCATGCCTTCTGGTCACCTGGCCATGTCTGCAGGCCATTTGGCAGTCTGCAGGCCACTGCTGGTAGCCACCTGCAGGGCAGGCTATTGCTGGCAGCAGGCCATTTGGTCATGCCTGCTGGTCACCTGTCCATTTCTGCAGTCATTTGGCAATGTACTAATGTCTGCAGGTCATCTTTGGCAATGCGGTAATGTCTGCTGGTGATCGCTGGTAATGTCTGCAGGTCATTTCTGTCCATTTGGCCATACCTTCTGGTCACCTGGCCATATCTGCATGCCATTGCTGGCAGCGCCTGCAGGGCAGGCCATTGCTGGCAGCAGGCTATTTGGTCATGCCTGCTGGTCACCTGTCCATTTCTGCAGTCATTTGGCAATGTACTAATGTCTGCAGGTCATCTTTGGCGGTGTCTGCAGGTCATTTCTGTCTGCCTGCCATTGGTAATGTCTGCAGGTCATTTCTGTCTGCCTGCCATTTCTGTCTGCCTGCCATTGGTAATGTCTGCAGGTCAATGCTGGTAATGCCTGCTGGTTATTGCTTGTAATGTTTACAGGTCATTGCTGTGTGCCTGTTATTGACTATGACTGCAGGTCATTGCTGTCTGCAGGTCAGCTGGCAATGCCTGCTGGTAAGCTGGCCATGCCTGCAGTCATTTGGTAATGTACAGGCCATCGCTTTCTGCTTGCAGGTCATTTGGTAATGCCTGCAGGTCATTTGGTAACTGTCTTCCATTGCTGACAGTGTCTGCGGGCCATTGCTGGCAGTGTCTGCGGGCCATTGGCTACGCCTGCAGGTCATTGCTGTCTGCAAGCCATTTGGCCATGCCTGCAGTGATTTGGCAAATGTAGTATTGTCTGCCCGTCATCACTGGTAATGTGTGCAGGCCATCGCTTTCTGCCTGCAGGTTATTTGCTAATGCCTGCAGGTCAATTCCGTCTGCCAGACGTTGCTGGTAATGTCTGCAGGTCATTGCTTTCTGCCTACCATTGGCAATGCCTGCAGGTTATTTGGCAGATTCTGCAGGCCATTTGGCCGTGTCTGCAATGCCTGCATGTCATTGCTGTTTGGTGGTCGCTGCTGGTAATGTCTGCAGGTCATTGCTGTGGTCCTAGCATTGAATGTGCCTGCAGCTCATTGCTATCTTCAGGTCATTTGGCCATGCCTGCAGGTTGCCTGGCTATGTTTGAAGCCCAATCTACACGATATGATTCTTTGTGCGATTCGATTACGATTCTATTTACGATCTGATTAAATCCAACATGTCCGTTCAGGATTCGATTCAATTTGATTTGCCATTGTTTTGCAATGGCAAATCGATTTGAATTAAATCGAATCCCGATCGGACATGTCTGATTTAATAAGATCGTAAATAGAATCGTAATTGAACTGCACAAAGAATCGTATAGTGTAGATGGGGCTTAAGGATCCGTTCTCACTTGAGCCGGAATCGCGCAATTCCCGCACAAGGCAAACCGCTAGCACATGTAACACTATGGCAGTCTTCTCACTGCCGCATTTGCGGTTAGCGTTAACCGCAAACGTGTTACATGCAGTGGTTTGCCGGCGAGTAGCGATCACAATTAGCATACATGGCACCGCTAATCGCGATCGCTCCCAAACCACTGCAGTGTCCAGTGATTCTTCTGCGTTAATCACGGAAAAATAACTCCCGTAAAACGCTACTTGCAATCGCCGGCTTTTTGCGCTTTTAAGGCCTTTCCAAGAACTGTTGATAGGCAGTGAAATTCCTCTCAAACTCCCTCAACTGCTCACTGCTGCCTGGTAACTGCTTCTTGCTGCATGATAACTGCTTACTTCTGTCTGGTAACTGCTTGCTGAGCACACAGCTCAACAGTTCATGGAAAGGAGGCCTAAGTGTGAACGGAGCCTGAAGGTCATTTGTCCATGCCTGGAGTCATTTGGCAATGTGGTAATGTCTGTCTGCTGGTCATCGCTGCTAATGTATGCTGGCCATTGCTGTTAACCTACTATTAGCAATTCCTGCAGGTCAATTGGCAGTTTCTGCAGACCATTTGTCCGTGTCTGCAGGTCAGCTAGCAATGTCTGTAATGCCTGCAGGTCAGTGCTGTTTGCCGGTCGTTGCTGGTAATGTTTGCAGGTTATCGCTGTCTGCCTACCATTGACTATGCCTGCAGGTCATTTTGCGATGTCTGCAAGCCATTGCTGGAAATGTGTGCAAGGCAATCTGTCTGCCTGCCATTGCTAATGCCTGCAGGTCATTTGATAATGTCTGCAGGTTATTTAGCAATATCTACAGATCATTGCTGGTAATGCCTGCAGGTCATTGCTGTGTGCAGCTCAGCTGGCAATACCTGCAGGGCAGGTCATTGTTTGGTATTGTCTGCAGGTCATTGCTGTGTGCAGGTCATTTGGCCATGCCTGCAAGTCCCCTGGCCATGCTTGCTGGTCATTTGGCCATGCCTGCAGTTATTTGGCAATGTGGTAATGTCTGCCAGTCATCACTGGCAATGTGTGCAGGTCATCTTTGGCAGTGTTTGCCGGTGATTTGGCAGTGTCTGCAGGTCATCTCTGTCTGATGGCCATTTGGCCATGCCTTCTGGTCACCTGGCCATGTCTGCAGGCCATTTGGCAGTCTGCAGGCCATTGCTGACAGCGCCTGCAGGGCAGGCCATTGCTGACAGCGCCTGCAGGGCAGGCCATTGCTGGCAGCAGGCTATTTGGTCGTGCCTGCTGGTCACCTGTCCATTCCTGCAGTCATTTGGCAATGTAGTAATGTCTGCAGGTCATCTTTGGCCGTATCTGCAGGTCATTGCTGTCTGCCTGCCATTGGTAATGTCTGCAGGTCAATGCTGGTAATGCCTGCTGGTTATTGCTTGTAATGTTTGCAGGTCATTACTGTGTGCCTATTATTGACTATGACTGCAGGCCATTGCTGTCTGCAAGTCAGCCGGCGATGCCTGCTGGTAAGCTGGTCATGCCTGCAGTCATTTGGCAATGTGGTAATGTCTGCTGGTCATCACTGATAATGTGTGCAGGCCATCGCTTTCTGGTTACAGGTCATTTGGTAATGCCTGCAGGTCATTTGGTAACTGTCTGCCATTGCTGCCAGTGTCTGGGGGCCATTGCTGCCAGTGTCTGCCAATGGCTACGCCTGCAGGTCATTGCTGTCTGAAAGCCATTTGGCAATGCCTGCTGGTCACCTGGCCATGCCTGCAGTCATTTGGCAATGTGGTATTGTCTGCCGGTCATCACTGGTAATGTGTGCAGGCCATCGCTTTCTGCCTACAGGTTATTTGCTAATGCCTGCAGGTCAATTCCGTCTGCCAGACGTTGCTGGTAATGTCTGCAGGTCATTGCTTTCTGCCTACCATTGGCAATGCCTGCAGGTTATTTGGCAGATTCTGCAGGCTGTTTGGTCGTGTCTGCAATGCCTGCATGTCATTGCTGTTTGGTGGTCGCTGCTGGTACTGTCTGCAGGTCATTGCTGTGTGCCTAGCATTGAATATGCCTGCAGCTCATTTCTATTTGCAGGTCACCTGGCTATGTTGGCAATGTGGTAATGTTTGTCTGCTGGTCATCGCTGCTAATGTATGCTGGCCATTGTTGTTTGCCTACTATTGGCAATGCCTGCAGGTCAATTGGCAGTTTCTGCAGGCCATTTGTCCGTGTCTGCAGGTCAGCTGGCAATGTCTGTAATGCCTGCAGGTCGTTGCTGGTAATGTGTGCAGGTTATCGCTGTCAGCCTACCATTGACTATGCCTGCAGATCATTTTGTGATGTCTGCAAGCCATCGCTGGAAATGTGTGCTAGGCAATCTCTGTCTGCCAGCCATTGCTAATGCCTGCAGGTCATTTGGTAATGTCTGCAAGTTATTTAGTAATATCTGCAGATCATTGCTGGTAATGCCTGCAGGTCATTGCTGTGTGCAGCTCAGCTGGCAATACCTGCAGGGCAGGTCATTGTTTGGTATTGTCTGCAGGTCATTGCTGTGTGCAGGTCATTTGGCCATGCCTCCAGGTCCCCTGGCCATGTCTGCTGGTCATTTGGTTATGCCTGCAGTCATTTGCCAATGTGCTAATGTGTGACGGTCATCACTGGCAATGTGTGCAGGTCATCTTTTGCAATGCCTGCCGGGGATTTGGCAATGCCTGCCGGTCATTTGGCAATGCCTGCCGGTCATTTGGCAATGCGGTAATGTCTGCTGGTGATCGCTGGTAATGTCTGCAGGTCATTTCTGTCCATTTGGCCATACCTTCTGGTCACCTGGCCATATCTGCATGCCATTGCTGGCAGCGCCTGCAGGGCAGGCCATTGCTGGCAGCAGGCTATTTGGTTATGCCTGCTGGTCACCTGTCCATGCCTGCAGTCATTTGGCAATGTAGTAATGTCTGCAGGTCATCTTTGGCAGTGTCTGCAGGTCATTGCTGTCTGCCTGCCATTGGTAATGTCTGCAGGTTATTGCTTGTAATATTTGCAGGTCATTGCTGTGTGCCTATTATTATTGACTATGATTGCAGGTCATTGCTGTCTGCAGGTCAGCTGGCAATGCCTACTGGTAAGATGGCAATGCCTGCAGTCATTTGGTAATGTCTGCTGGTCATCACTGATAATGTGTGCAGGCCATCGCTTTCTGCTTGCAGGTCATTTGGTAACTGTCTGCCATTGCTGGCAGTGTCTGCGGGCCATTGCTGGCAGTGTCTGCGGGCCATTGCTGGCAGTGTCTGCGGGCCATTGCTGGCAGTGTCTGCGGGCCATTGCTGGCAGTGTCTGCGGGCCATTGCTGGCAGTGTCTGCGGGCCATTGCTGGCAGTGTCTGCGGGCCATTGCTGGCAGTGTCTGCGGGCCATTGCTGGCAGTGTCTGCGGGCCATTGCTGGCAGTGTCTGCGGGCCATTGCTGGCAGTGTCTGCGGGCCATTGCTGGCAGTGTCTGCGGGCCATTGCTGGCAGTGTCTGCGGGCCATTGCTGGCAGTGTCTGCGGGCCATTGCTGGCAGTGTCTGGGGGCCATTGCTGGCAGTGTCTGGGGGCCATTGCTGGCAGTGTCTGGGGGCCATTGCTGGCAGTGTCTGGGGGCCATTGCTGGCAGTGTCTGGGGGCCATTGCTGGCAGTGTCTGGGGGCCATTGCTGGCAGTGTCTGGGGGCCATTGCTGGCAGTGTCTGCGATTGGCTACGCCTGCAGGTCATTGCTGTCTGCAAACCATTTGGCCATGCCTGCTGGTCACCTGGCCATGTGGTATTGTCTGCCAGTCATCACTGGTAATATGTACAGGCCATCGCTTTCTGCCTGCAGGTTATTTGCTAATGCCTGCAGGTCAATTCTGTCTGCCAGACGTTGCTGGTAATGTCTGCAGATCATTGCTGTGTGCCTAGCATTGGCAATGCCTGCAGGTTATTTGGCAGGTTCTGCAGGTCATTTGGCCATGTCTGCAATGCCTGCATGTCATTGCTGTTTGGTGGTCGCTGCTGGTAATGTCTTCAGGTCATTGCTGTGTGCCCAGCATTGAATATGCCTGCAGCTCATTGCTATCTGCAGGTCATTTGGCCATGCCTGCAGGTCACCTGGCTATGTTTGAAGGTCATTTGTCCATGCCTGGAGTCATTTGGCAATGTGGTAATGTCTGTCTGCTGGTCATCGCTGCTAATGTATGCTGGCCATTGTTGTTTGCCTACTATTGGCAATGCCTGCAGGTCAATTGGCAGTTTCTGCAGGCCATTTGTCTGTGTCTGCAGGTCAGCTGGCAATGTCTGTAATGCCTTCATGTCATTGCTGTTTGCCGGTCGTTGCTGGTAATGTCTGCAGGTTATCGCTATCTGCCTACCATTGACTATGCCTGCAGGTCATTTTGCGATGTCTGCAAGCCATCGCTGGAAATGTGTGCAAGGCAATCTCTGTCTGCCTGCCATTACTAATGCCTGCAGGTCATTTGGTAATGTCTGCAGGTTATCGAGCAATAACTGCAGATCATTGCTGGTAATGTCTGCAGGTCATTGCTGTCTGCTGGTCATTGCTGTGTGCAGCTCAGCTGGCAATACCTGCAGGGCAGGTCATTGTTTGGTATTGTCTGCAGGTCATTGCTGTGTGCAGGTCATTTGGCCATGCCTGCTGGTCATTTGGTTATGCCTGCAAGTTATTTAGCAATATCTGCAGATCATTGCTGGTAATGTCTGCAGGTCATTGCTATGTGTAGCTCACCTGGCAATACCTGCAGGGCAGGTCATTGTTTGGTATTGTCTGCAGGTCATTGCTGTCTGCTGGTCATTTGGCCATGCCTGCAGGTCCCCTGGCCATGTCTGTTGGGCATTTGGTCATGCCTGCAGTCATTTGGCAATGTGGTAATGTCTGCCGGTCATCACTGGCAATGTGTGCAGGTCATCTTTGGCAGTGTCTGCGGGTGATTTGGCAGTGTCTGCAGGTCATTGCTGTCTGCCTGTCATTTGGCAATGCCTGCAGGTCATTTGGCAATGCAGTAATGTCTGCTGGTCATCGCTGGTAATGTCTGCAGGTCATTTCTGTCTGGTGGCCATTTGGCCATGCCTTCTGGTCACCTGGCCATGTCTGCAGGCCATTTGGCAGTCTGCAGGCCATTGCTGACAGTACCTGCAGGGCAGGCCATTGCTGACAGCAGGCTATTTGGTTATGCCTGCTGGTCACCTGTCCATGCCTGCAGTCAGTTGGCAATGTAGTAATGTCTGCAGGTCATCTTTGGCAGAGTGCCTGTAGGTCATTTCTGTCTGCCTGCCATTGGTAAAGTCTGCAGGTTAATGCTGGTAATGTCTGCAGTCATTTGGCAATGTGGTAATGTCTGCTGGTCATCACTGATAATGTGTGCAGGCCATCGCTTTCTGCCTGCAGGTTATTTGCTAATGCCTGCAGGTCAATTCCGTCTGCCAGACGTTGCTGGTAATGTCTGCAGGTCATTGCTTTCTGCCTACCATTGGCAATGCCTGCAGGTTATTTGGCAGATTCTGCAGGCCATTTGGCCGTGTCTGCAATGCCTGCATGTCATTGCTGTTTGGTGGTCGCTGCTGGTAATGTCTGTAGGTCATTGCTGTGTGCCTAGCATTGAATATGCCTGCAGATCATTGCTATCTGCAGGTCATCTGGCTATGTTTGAAGGTCATTTGTCCATGCCTGGAGTCATTTGGCAATGTGGTAATGTTTGTCTGCTGGTCATCGCTGCTAATGTATGCTGGCCATTGTTGTTTGCCTACTATTGGCAATGCCTGCAGGTCAATTGGCAGTTTCTGCAGGCAGTTTGTCCGTGTCTGCAGGTCAGCTGGCAATGTCTAATGCCTGCAGGTCATTGCTGTTTGCCGGTCGTTGCTGGTAATGTGTGCAGGTTATCGCTGTCTGCCTACCATTGACTATGCCTGCAGGTCATTTTGTGATGTCTGCAAGCCATCGCTGGAAATGTGTGCTAGGCAATCTCTGTCTGCCAGCCATTGCTAATGCCTGCAGGTCATTTGGTAATGTCTGCAAGTTATTTAGTAATATCTGCAGATAATTGCTGGTAATGCCTGCAGGTCATTGCTGTGTGCAGCTCAGCTGGCAATACCTGCAGGGCAGGTCATTGTTTGGTATTGTCTGCAGGTCATTGAGGCATGCCTGCAGGTCCCCTGGCCATGTCTGCTGGTCATTCGGTTATGCCTGCAGTCATTTGGCAATGTGCTAATGTGTGCCGGTCATCACTGGCAATGTGTGCAGGTCATCTTTGGCAATGCGGTGATGTCTGCTGGTGATCGCTGGTAATGTCTGCAGGTTATTTCTGTCTGATGGCCATTTGGCCATGCCTTCTGGTCACCTGGCCATATCTGCAGGCCATTGCTGGCAGCGCCTGCAGGGCAGGCCATTGCTGGCAGCAGGCTATTTGGTCATGCCTGCTGGTCACCTGTCCATGCCTGCAGTCATTTGGCAATGTAATAATGTCTGCAGGTCATCTTTGGCAGTGTCTGCAGGTCATTGCTGTCTGCCTGCCATTGGTAATGTCTGCAGGTTATTTAGCAGGTTAATGCTGGTAATGTCTGCAGGTTATTGCTTGTAATGTTTGCAGGTCATTGCTGTGTGCCTATTATTATTGACTATGACTGCAGGTCATTGCTTTCTACAGGTCAGCTGGCAATGCCTGCTGGTAAGCTGGCCATGCCTGCAGTCATTTGGCAATGTGGTAATGTCTGCTGGTCATCATTGATAATGTGTGCAGGCCATCGCTTTCTGCTTGCAGGTCATTTGGCAATGCCGGCCGGTCATTTGGCAATGCGATAATGTCTGCTGGTGATCGCTGGTAATGTCTGCAGGTCATTTCTGTCTGCTGGCCATTGTTTGGTTTTGTCTGCAGGTCATTGCTGTGTGCAGGTCATTGGGGTATGCCTGCAGGTCCCCTGGCCATGTCTGTTGGGCATTTGGTCATGCCTGCAGTCATTTGGAAATGTGGTAATGTCTGCTGGTCATCACTGGCAATGTGTGCAGGTCATCTTTGGCAGTGTCTGCGAGTGATTTGGCAGTGTCTGCAGGTCATTGCTGTCTGCCTGTCATTTGGCAATGCCTGCAGGTCATTTGGCAATGCAGTAATGTCTGCTGGTCATCGCTGGTAATGTCTGCAGGTCATTTCTGTCTGGTGGCCATTTGGCCATGCCTTCTGGTCACCTGGCCATGTCTGCAGGCCATTTGGCAGTCTGCAGGCCATTGCTGGCAGTACCTGCAGGGCAGGCCATTGCTGACAGCAGGCTATTTGGTCATGCCTGCTGGTCACCTGTCCATGCCTGCAGTCAGTTGCCAATGTAGCAATGTCTGCAGGTCATCTTTGGCAGAGTGCCTGTAGGTCATTTCTGTCTGCCTGCCATTGGTAAAGTCATTTGCCAATGTGCTAATGTGTGACGGTCATCACTGGCAATGTGTGCAGGTCATCTTTTGCAATGCCTGCCGGGGATTTGGCAATGCCTGCCGGTCATTTGGCAATGCCTGCCGGTCATTTGGCAATGCGGTAATGTCTGCTGGTCATCGCTGGTAATGTCAGCAGGTCATTTCTGTCTGGTGGCCATTTGGCAGACCATGTCTGCAGACCATTTGTCAGTCTGCAAGCCATTGCTGGCAGCACCTGCAGGGCAGGCCATTGCTGGCAGCAGGCTATTTGGTCATGCCTGCTGGTCACCTGTCCATACCTGCAATCATTTGGCAATGTAGTAATGTCTGCAGGTCGTCTTTGGCAGAGTGCCTGCAGGTCGTCTTTGGCAGAGTGCCTGCAGGTCGTCTTTGGCAGAGTGCCTGCAGGTCGTCTTTGGCAGAGTGCCTGCAGGTCGTCTTTGGCAGAGTGCCTGCAGGTCGTCTTTGGCAGAGTGCCTGCAGGTCGTCTTTGGCAGAGTGCCTGCAGGTCGTCTTTGGCAGAGTGCCTGCAGGTCGTCTTTGGCAGAGTGCCTGCAGGTCGTCTTTGGCAGAGTGCCTGCAGGTCGTCTTTGGCAGAGTGCCTGCAGGTCGTCTTTGGCAGAGTGCCTGCAGGTCGTCTTTGGCAGAGTGCCTGCAGGTCGTCTTTGGCAGAGTGCCTGCAGGTCGTCTTTGGCAGAGTGCCTGCAGGTCGTCTTTGGCAGAGTGCCTGCAGGTCGTCTTTGGCAGAGTGCCTGCAGGTCGTCTTTGGCAGAGTGCCTGCAGGTCGTCTTTGGCAGAGTGCCTGCAGGTCGTCTTTGGCAGAGTGCCTGCAGGTCGTCTTTGGCAGAGTGCCTGCAGGTCGTCTTTGGCAGAGTGCCTGCAGGTCGTCTTTGGCAGAGTGCCTGCAGGTCGTCTTTGGCAGAGTGCCTGCAGGTCGTCTTTGGCAGAGTGCCTGCAGGTCATTGCCATCTGCTTACCATTGACTATGCTTGCAGGTCACCTGGCCATGCCTGCAGATCATTTGATAATGCTTGCAGGTCATTTGGCAACACCTGCAGGCTATTGCTGTCTGCTGGTTGTTGGTAATGTCTGCAGGTCATTTGCCCATGTCTGCAGGTTATTTGCCCATGTCTGCAGGTCATTTACCGTCTGCCTACCATTGGCTATGCCTGCAGGTCACCTGGCATTGTGTGCATGTCATTTGACAATGCGGTAATGTGTGCAGGTCATTGCAATGTGTGCAGGCTATTGCTTTCTGCCTGCAGCTCATTGATGGTAATGTCTGCAGTCTATTGCTGGTTATATCTGCAGGTCATTGCGGTCTGCCGGTCATCACTGGTAATGTCTACAGGCCATTGCTGTCTGCCTGCAGGTCATTTGGCAATGCCTGCAGGCTATTGCGGTCTGCCAGTCTGGCAATGTCTGCAGTTCATTGCTTTCTGCCTACCATTGGCTACGCCTGCAGGTCACCTGGCAATGTGGTAATGTCTGCAGCCCATCACTGTCTGCCTGCCCTTGATGATGTCTGCAGGTCATTTCTGGTGTTGTCTGCAGGTCATTGCTGCTTGCCTGCCATTGACTATGCCTGCAGGTCACCTGGCCATGCCTGGAGGTCATTTGGCAATGTGGTAATGTTTGCCAGTCATCGCTGGTAGTGTGTGCAGGCCATCGCTGTCTGCCTGCCATTGATAATGTCTGCTGGCGGTTGCATTGCTGGTGTTGTCCGTAGGTCATTTGCCCATGTCTGCTGGTCAGCAGCAATGTCTGCAGGTCATTGCTGTCTGCCAGTCATTGCTGGTAATGTCTCCAGGTCATTGCTGCCTGCCAGCTGTTGGTAATACCTGCAGGTTATTTGGCAGTGTCTGTAGGTCATTGCTGGTAGTGTGTGCAGGTCATCGCTGTCTGCCTACCATTGGCCATGGCTTCAGGTCATCGCTGTCTGCCTACCATTGGCCATGCCTGCAGGTCATTTGATAATGCTTACAGGTCATTTGGCAACACCTGCAGGCTATTGCTG
Organism: Hyperolius riggenbachi; assembly: GCF_040937935.1. Lineage (NCBI taxonomy): Eukaryota > Metazoa > Chordata > Amphibia > Anura > Hyperoliidae > Hyperolius > Hyperolius riggenbachi. The sequence continues at coordinate 194,789,691 of NC_090656.1, read as the reverse complement.
TCTGCCGGTTGTTGCTGGTAATGTCTGCAGGTCATTGCTGTCTGCCTACCATTGGCTATCTGGTCGATAGTGGAGAAAAGAAAAGAAAAAAACGAAAAAAACCGCAGGGGTACCAGGAGCCCTTATGGTGTATTACCTTCAGATAAAGGAATTAAAATTACGAGTAAATTATACTCACAAGTGTAGGTTGCTTTAAGGCAACCACTTGTATAGGCGTGTGGGGAAGTCCCGTCCCCACTCGGTCTTTATGGTAGTCGGTCGCTGCTCCTTAGAAAAAGTCTTCACTTCTCTTAAGTCGTGAAGGACCCCACGCGTGGGGTAATACAGGATTGTTTTTCGAAGGGGGTAGGAGGCGCCCGTACAGTGTATTCAGTGTTCCCTTTATACAAAGAGACTCCACTTGATGAATGGTTAGGAGGGTTTATTTAGCACAATAGACAACGCGTTTCGCGGTCCAAGCCGCTTCCTCAGGTCAATTACAGGTGCACAAATGCACGCCGCTCTTCTCTGGCCGACAGTCAGCGCTGTTCTATAACATAGGGTATAGAACAGCGCTGACTGTCGGCCAGAGAAGAGCGGCGTGCATTTGTGCACCTGTAATTGACCTGAGGAAGCGGCTTGGACCGCGAAACGCGTTGTCTATTGTGCTAAATAAACCCTCCTAACCATTCATCAAGTGGAGTCTCTTTGTATAAAGGGAACACTGAATACACTGTACGGGCGCCTCCTACCCCCTTCGAAAAACTACCATTGGCTATGCCTGGAGGTCATTGCTATCTGCAGGTCACCTGGCTATGTCTGCAGGTCATTTGTCCAATGTCTGCAGGGCATTGCTCTCTGCCTACCATTGACAATGTCTGAAGGTCATTTGGCTAGTGTGGCTTCTGCAGGTCATTGCACTGCGGGTGGCGTCTGCAGGTCATTGCACTGCGGGTGGCGTCTGCAGGTCATTGCACTGCGGGTGGCGTCTGCAGGTCATTGCACTGCGGGTGGCGTCTGCAGGTCATTGCACTGCGGGTGGCGTCTGCAGGTCATTGCACTGCGGGTGGCGTCTGCAGGTCATTGCACTGCGGGTGGCGTCTGCAGGTCATTGCACTGCGGGTGGCGTCTGCAGGTCATTGCACTGCGGGTGGCGTCTGCAGGTCATTGGCCCATGCCTGCCGGTCAGTGCTTTTTGCTGGTCATACCTGCAGGTCATCTGGCCAATGTGGTAATGTCTGCAGGTCATCGCATCGCTGGTAATGTCTGCGGGTTATTGCTGTCTGCCAGTCATCGCTGGTAATGTCTCCATGTCATTGCTGCCTTCTATTGGTAATACCTGCAGGTCATTTGGCAATGTCTGCAGGTCATTGCTGTTTGCTGGTCGTTGCTGGTAATGTCTGCAGGTCATTGCTGTTGCCTACCGTTGGTTATGCCTGTAGGTCACCTGGCAATGCGGTAATGTCTGCAGGCCATCGCTGTCTGCCTGCCTTTGACGATGTCTGCAGGTCATTGCTGCTTGCCTGCTATTGACTATGCAGTGTTCTCCCCAGAATTTTTTTACAGCTGGGTGGCATGAAAAAGTAGCTGGGTGGGGCAAGATGAGAGAATGCAGGGCTGGCCCTTCTCTGCACAACTCTGCTTACAGCAGAGGAGGAGGTGAGTCGATGACAGCCGGGTGCTCACCAAAACTAGCCAGGTGGAGCACCCTGCTAAAAGAGCCTGGGGAGAACACTGCTATGCCTTCAGGTCATTGCTGTCTGCAGGTCACCTGGCTATGCCTGGAGGTCATTTGGCATAGTGGTAATGTCTGCTGGTCATCGCTGGTAGTGTGTGCAGGCCATCGCTGTCTGCCTGCTGGTGATTGCATTGCTGATGTTGTCTGCAGGTCATTTGTCCATGTCTGCAGGTCGTTGCTGGTAATGTCTGCAGGTAATTGCTTTCTGCCTACCATTGATTATGCCTGCGGGTCATTTGATTATGCCTGCAGGTCATTTGGCCATGCCTGCGGGTCATTTGGCCATGCCTGCGGGTCATTTGGCCATGTCTGCAGGTGATTTGGCAGTGTCTGCAGGTGATTTGGCAGTGTCTGCAGGTCATTGCGGTTTGCTGGTCGTTGCTGGTAATTTTTGCAGGTCATTGCTATCTGCTTACCATTGACTATGCTTGCAGGTCATTTGGCCGTGCCTGCAGGTCACCTGGCAATGTCTGCAGGTCATTTGGTAATGCTTGCAGGTCATTTGGCAACACCTGCAGGCTATTGCTGTCTGCCGGTTGTCTGCAGGTCATTTGTCAATGTCTGCAGGTCGTTGCTGGTAATTTCTGCAGGTAATTGCTTTCTGCCTACCATTGATTATGCCTGCGGGTCATTTGATTATGCCTGCGGGTCATTTGATTATGCCTGCGGGTCATTTGGCCATGCCTGCGGGTCATTTGGCCATGCCAGCGGGTCATTTGGCCGTGCCTGCAGGTGATTTGGCAGTGTCTGCAGGTCATTGCTGATAATTTCTGCAGGTCATTGCTATCTGCAATGGTAAATTGACTATGCTTGCAGGTCGTTTGGCCGTGCCTGTAGGTCGTTTGGCCGTGCCTGCAGGTCGTTTGGCCGTGCCTGCAGGTCGTTTGGCCGTGCCTGCAGGTCTTTGGCCGTGCCTGCAGGTCATTTGGCCGTGCCTGCAGGTCATTTGGCCGTGCCTGCAGGTCATTTGGCCGTGCCTGCAGGTCATTTGGCCGTGCCTGCAGGTCATTTGGCAATGCCTGCAGGTCATTTGGCAATGCCTGCAGGTCATTTGGCAATGCCTGCAGGTCATTTGGCAATGCCTGCAGGTCATTTGGCAATGCCTGCAGGTCATTTGGCAATGCCTGCAGGTCATTTGGCAATGCCTGCAGGTCATTTGGCAATGCCTGCAGGTCATTTGGCAATGCCTGCAGGTCATTTGGCAATGCCTGCAGGTCATTTGGCAATGCCTGCAGGTCATTTGGCAATGCCTGCAGGTCATTTGGCAATGCCTGCAGGTCATTTGGCAATGCCTGCAGGTCATTTGGCAATGCCTGCAGGTCATTTGGCAATGCCTGCAGGTCATTTGGCAATGCCTGCAGGTCATTTGGCAATGCCTGCAGGTCATTTGGCAATGCCTGCAGGTCATTTGGCAATGCCTGCAGGTCATTTGGCAATGCCTGCAGGTCATTTGGCAATGCCTGCAGGTCATTTGGCAATGCCTGCAGGTCATTTGGCAATGCCTGCAGGTCATTTGGCAATGCCTGCAGGTCATTTGGCAATGCCTGCAGGTCATTTGGCAATGCCTGCAGGTCATTTGGCAATGCCTGCAGGTCATTTGGCAATGCCTGCAGGTCATTTGGCAATGCCTGCAGGTCATTTGGCAATGCCTGCAGGTCATTTGGCAATGCCTGCAGGTCATTTGGCAATGCCTGCAGGTCATTTGGCAATGCCTGCAGGTCATTTGGCAATGCCTGCAGGTCATTTGGCAATGCCTGCAGGTCATTTGGCAATGCCTGCAGGTCATTTCATAATGCTTGCAGGTTATTTGGCAACACCTGCAGGCTAGTGCTGTCTGCCGGTTTTTGCTGGTAATGTCTGCAGGTCATTGCTGTCTGCCTACCATTGACTATGTCTGAAGGTCATTTGGCTAATGTCTGCAGATTATTGCTTTCTGCATGTCATCGCTGGTAATATCTGCAGGTGATTGCTGTTTGTTGGTCTTTGCTGGTAAAAAAAGTCCAAAAGGACCAGCACACTCAGGGATTTCTTCCAAAACTCATAGAAATCTTCATTATCAAAAACATTAAAATACATGAGCCGTCACAGGGACTATCCAGCAATACGATAACTGCCAAAGAAGGTCAATGTCCATCAAAAGCCTAGTCCCCAAGCAGACGCAGTATTTATAGCAGTCGGGTAGACAAAGGTCACCATCATAGAAAGTCCAAACATCACGGCGTGATGTTTAGACTTTCTATATGATGGTGACCTTTGTCTATCCGACTGCTATGAATGAAGATTTTGTAATAAAGATTTCTGAGTTTTGGAAGAAATCCCTGAGTGTGCTGGTCCTTTTGGACTTTATACTGGGTGTCCGACCTGCTGCTCTGGCGGACTGACCTTGCATCTCTGTTTATGCTGTGGGGGAGTGCGGCCTGGAGACCACACTTGGACATTTGGGTTTTTGCTGGTAATGTCTGCAGGTCATTGCAGTCTGCCTACTGTTGGCTATGCCTGCAGGTCACCTGGCTATGCCTGCAGGTCACCTGGCTATGCCTGCAGGTCACCTGGCATTGTCTGCAGGCCATTTGGCAATGTCTGCCTGTCATCACTGGTAATATGCAGGCCATCGCTCTCTGCCTGCCATTGATGCCTGCAGGTCGTTGCATTGCCGGTGGCGTCTGCAGGTCATTGCATTGCCGGTGGCGTCTGCAGGTCGTTGCATTGCCGGTGGCGTCTGCAGGTCATTGCATTGCCGGTGGCGTCTGCAGGTCGTTGCATTGCCGGTGGCGTCTGCAGGTCATTGCATTGCCGGTGGCGTCTGCAGGTCGTTGCATTGCCGGTGGCGTCTGCAGGTCATTGCATTGCCGGTGGCGTCTGCAGGTCATTGCATTGCCGGTGGCGTCTGCAGGTCATTGCATTGCCGGTGGCGTCTGCAGGTCATTGCATTGCCGGTGGCGTCTGCAGGTCATTGCATTGCCGGTGGCGTCTGCAGGTCATTGCATTGCCGGTGGCGTCTGCAGGTCATTGCATTGCCGGTGGCGTCTGCAGGTCATTGCATTGCCGGTGGCGTCTGCAGGTCATTGCATTGCCGGTGGCGTCTGCAGGTCATTGCATTGCCGGTGGCGTCTGCAGGTCATTGCATTGCCGGTGGCGTCTGCAGGTCATTGCATTGCCGGTGGCGTCTGCAGGTCATTGCATTGCCGGTGGCGTCTGCAGGTCATTGCATTGCCGGTGGCGTCTGCAGGTCATTGCATTGCCGGTGGCGTCTGCAGGTTCATTGCATTGCCGGTGGCGTCTGCAGGCCATTGCATTGCGGGTGGCTTCTGCAGGCCATTGCATTGCGGGTGGCTTCTGCAGGCCATTGCATTGCGGGTGGCGTCTGCAGGCCATTGCATTGCGGGTGGCGTCTGCAGGCCATTGCATTGCGGGTGGCGTCTGCAGGCCATTGCATTGCGGGTGGCGTCTGCAGGCCATTGCATTGCGGGTGGCGTCTGCAGGCCATTGCATTGCGGGTGGCGTCTGCAGGCCATTGCATTGCGGGTGGCGTCTGCAGGCCATTGCATTGCGGGTGGCGTCTGCAGGCCATTGCATTGCGGGTGGCGTCTGCAGGCCATTGCATTGCGGGTGGCGTCTGCAGGCCATTGCATTGCGGGTGGCGTCTGCAGGCCATTGCATTGCGGGTGGCGTCTGCAGGCCATTGCATTGCGGGTGGCGTCTGCAGGCCATTGCATTGCGGGTGGCGTCTGCAGGCCATTGCATTGCGGGTGGCGTCTGCAGGCCATTGCATTGCGGGTGGCGTCTGCAGGCCATTGCATTGCGGGTGGCGTCTGCAGGCCATTGCATTGCGGGTGGCGTCTGCAGGCCATTGCATTGCGGGTGGCGTCTGCAGGCCATTGCATTGCGGGTGGCGTCTGCAGGCCATTGCATTGCGGGTGGCGTCTGCAGGCCATTGCATTGCGGGTGGCGTCTGCAGGCCATTGCATTGCGGGTGGCGTCTGCAGGCCATTGCATTGCGGGTGGCGTCTGCAGGCTATTGCATTGCGGGTGGCGTCTGCAGGCTATTGCATTGCGGGTGGCGTCTGCAGGCCATTGCATTGCGGGTGGCGTCTGCAGGCCATTGCATTGCGGGTGGCGTCTGCAGGCCATTGCATTGCGGGTGGCGTCTGCAGGCCATTGCATTGCGGGTGGCGTCTGCAGGCCATTGCATTGCGGGTGGCGTCTGCAGGCCATTGCATTGCGGGTGGCGTCTGCAGGCCATTGCATTGCGGGTGGCGTCTGCAGGCCATTGCATTGCGGGTGGCGTCTGCAGGCCATTGCATTGCGGGTGGCGTCTGCAGGCCATTGCATTGCTGGGGTTGTCTGCAGGCCATTGCATTGCTGGGGTTGTCTGCAGGTCATTGGCCCATGCCTGTCAGTCAGTGTTTTTTGCTGGTCATACCTGCAGGTCATTTGGCCAATGTGGTAATGTCTGCGGTTTATTGCTGTGTGCCAGTCATCGCTGGTAATGTCTTCAGGTCATTTCTGCCATGTATTGGTAATACCTGCAGGTCGTTGCTTGTAATGTCTGCAGGTCATTGCTATCTGCTTAGCATTGACTATGCTTGCAGATCATTTGGCCGTGCCTGCAGGTCACCTGGCAATGCCTGCAGGTCACCTGGCAATGCCTGCAGGTCACCTGGCAATGCCTGCAGTTCATTTGATAATGCTTGCAGATCATTTGTCAACACCTGCAGGCTATTGCTGTCTGCTGGTTGTTGCTGGTAATGTCTGCATACCATTTGCCCATGTATGCCGGGCATTTGTCCATGTCTGCCGGGCATTTGCTATGCCTGCAGGTCACCTGACATTGTGTGCATGTCATTTGACAATGTGGTAATGTGTGCAGGTCATTGCTGTCTGCCTGCAGGTCATGGATGGTAATGTCTGCAGGCCATTGCTGATAATGTCTGGTAATTTATACAGATCATTTCTGTCTACCTACAAATGAATATGCTCGCAGGTCATTTGGCCAATGTGTGCAGGTCATTGCTGTCTGCGCCTACCATTGGCTATGCCTGCAGGTCACCTGGCATTGTATGCATGTCATTTGACAATGCGGTAATGTCTGCCTGCCATCGCTGTCTGCCTGCAGGGTATTTTTGTCTATAGGTCATTTCAATGTGTGCAGGCTATCGCTTTCTGTCTGCGGGTAGCTGTTAATGATGGCCGGTCATTGCTTTCTGCCTACCATTGACTATGGTTGCAGGTCATTGTTTTCTGCAGGTCCTTTGGCCAATGTCTGCGGGTCATTGCTGTCTGCCTACCATTAGCTATGCCTGCAGGTCACCTGGCATTGTGTGCATGTCATTTGACAATGCGGTAATGTCTGCCTGCCATAGCTGTCTACAGGCTATTGCTGGTAAGGTTTACAGGTCATTGCAATGAGTGCCGGCTATCCCTTTCTGCCTGAAAGTTATTTGGCGATGTCTGCAGGTCATCTGGCGATGTCTGCAGGTCATCTGGCGATGTCTGCAGGTCATCTGGCGATGTCTGCAGGTCATCTGGCGATGTCTGCAGGTCATCTGGCAATGTCTGCAGGTCATCTGGCAATGTCTGCAGGTCATCTGGCAATGTCTGCAGGTCATCTGGCAATGTCTGCAGGTCATCTGGCAATGTCTGCAGGTCATCTGGCAATGTCTGCAGGTCATCTGGCAATGTCTGCAGGTCATCTGGCAATGTCTGCAGGTCATCTGGCAATGTCTGCAGGTCATCTGGCAATGTCTGCAGGTCATCTGGCAATGTCTGCAGGTCATCTGGCAATGTCTGCAGGTCATCTGGCAATGTCTGCAGGTCATCTGGCAATGTCTGCAGGTCATCTGGCAATGTCTGCAGGTCATCTGGCAATGTCTGCAGGTCATCTGGCAATGTCTGCAGGTCATCTGGCAATGTCTGCAGGTCATCTGGCAATGTCTGCAGGTCATCTGGCAATGTCTGCAGGTCATCTGGCAATGTCTGCAGGTCATCTGGCAATGTCTGCAGGTCATCTGGCAATGTCTGCAGGTCATCTGGCAATGTCTGCAGGTCATCTGGCAATGTCTGCAGGTCATCTGGCAATGTCTGCAGGTCATCTGGCAATGTCTGCAGGTCATCTGGCAATGTCTGCAGGTCATCTGGCAATGTCTGCAGGTCATCTGGCAATGTCTGCAGGTCATCTGGCAATGTCTGCAGGTCATCTGGCAATGTCTGCAGGTCATCTGGCAATGTCTGCAGGTCATCTGGCAATGTCTGCAGGTCATCTGGCAATGTCTGCAGGTCATCTGGCAATGTCTGCAGGTCATCTGGCAATGTCTGCAGGTCATCTGGCAATGTCTGCAGGTCATCTGGCAATGTCTGCAGGTCATCTGGCAATGTCTGCAGGTCATCTGGCAATGTCTGCAGGTCATCTGGCAATGTCTGCAGGTCATCTGGCAATGTCTGCAGGTCATCTGGCAATGTCTGCAGGTCATCTGGCAATGTCTGCAGGTCATCTGGCAATGTCTGCAGGTCATCTGGCAATGTCTGCAGGTCATCTGGCAATGTCTGCAGGTCATCTGGCAATGTCTGCAGGTCATCTGGCAATGTCTGCAGGTCATCTGGCAATGTCTGCAGGTCATCTGGCAATGTCTGCAGGTCATTTTGCAATGTCTGCAGGTCATTTTGCAATGTCTATTAGTAATGCCTGCAGGTTATTGCTGTCTGCAGGTCATTTTGCAATGCCTACAGTCATTTGGCAATGTGGTAATGTCTTGCCGGTCTTTGCTGGTAATGTCTGCCGGTCATTGCTTTCTGCCTACCATTCGTTACACTTGGAGGTCATTTGGCCATACCTGCAGGTCACCTGTCAATGCCTGCCATTTGTAATTTCTGCAGTCATTGCTTTCTTCCTGCTATTGGTAATGCCTGCAGGTCATTTGGCAATGTCTGCAGATCATTGTGGTTTGTTCTTGGTAATGTCTGCAGGTCATCACGGTCTGCCTTCCATTGGCTATGCCTGCAGGTCACCTGGCAATGTCTGCATGCCATTTGCTAATGCCTAGAGGTCATTTTGGCAATGTGGTAATGCCTGCGGGTCATCGCTGGGAATGCTGAGCGTAATATCTGCAGATAATTCCTCTCTGCTGGTCATTACTGGTAATATATGCAGGTCATTGCTTTTTGCCTACACTTGGCAATGCCTGCAGGTCTTTTATACTGTAAATGTGACATATGCCGGTCATTGCTGGTAATGTCTGTTGGTCATTGCTGGTAATGTCTGCCTGTTATTCCCTGTGACAGCGGGAAAGCAATGTAGCACGTTAGCAGCAAGTTGTGTTGCACACAGTGAAGCATACAATCCATTAAACATTTTCTTCTCTTTTAACACGTTTTGCAGTAACGCACTGCATGCAGTGCTTTGGGATGTTGTACGCTGTTATACCACATCTACCACACATGAATGCCATTATCTGCCTACCGCTGTCAATTGTATGTCATTGATATTTTTCCCTTTTGGTATTTTCTTCTTATAATTGGGAATATCTGTGTTTAAGGGATATCTATTTTTCTAATTGTTGTCAATATCTGCATGTCTTTACCTCGAAGACTGTTCCCACTTTTTGCCGGAACACACGTGGCTAGCGGGAGCAGTGTAGTATCCGCTCAGATGGTACGGGGTGGTACGGCTGGAGCCTGGGATGGATGTGCTCCCCATAGGCTATATGAGGGAACACATTGGCCTGCCCGGGATTATCGCGGACTGCACAGAAGTGCAGTCAGCTTACTGTCATGAATCCATGACAAGTGCCAGCAGCTTCTATTTAAAAATAGGAGCTGTTCACTGTCCGTTTAGCAATGAGCAGAAGATGGACAAAACAAGTCCATTCTCCGCTCTAGTGGGAACACAGCCTTATTTGTAACACATGTGCTTCTTTGAAGTTATCCTCATTTGCTTGCTTAGTAAAGAATTTAGTATTTTTCAGAGTTTTACATATGTTTACAGATGTCCATCTTTTTTCTTTAAGGATCATATGACATTTTGGGATGAGATGCTGTCATGCTTGCTTGTGACCCAGTAATGAGACCAGGAGCAGCTGTGGCAGCTGGAGCAGGTGAGATTACATAGCAGGGGCATTGGGGGAGGGGGGGATGGACGGGAGGATAACATTTGGGGTGTCGGAGTATATATGGAGTAGCAAGGCAGAACTGTCTTGCGGGATATGGGGTAGCCAACAGATCCCTCTCTAATCAGGTTTGATCTGTCTGGGCACCTTTAGGTTGACGTTAATTGATCAGGCTGATGCAAATTTGCCGTAATTACATACAACTTACAATTAGGCCAACTGCATTTTATTGACCCAATTCCAAGCTGCTTGATGGTGTAATGGTTTAGGGCTCTACCTCTGACACAGGAGACCAGGGTTTGAATCTCGGCTCTGCCTGTTCAGCAAGCCAGCAACCTATTCAGTAGGAGACCTTAGGCAAGTCTCCCTAACTCTGCTACTGCCTATAGAGCGCACCCTAGTGGCTGCTGCTCTGGCGCTTTGAGTCCGCCAAGAGAAAAGCGCTATATAAATGTTATTTGTCTTGTCTTGAACTTCTCAAGTTTACATTAATACAGAAAAATAGTATTCCATTGTTTGTTGCTCATCTCCTAAAGGACAACTGTATTGGGAGGGATATGGAGGCTGCCATATTTATTTTCTTGTAAACAATACCAGTTGCTTGGAAGCCCTGCTGATCGATTTGGCTGCAGTAGTGTCTCAATAACACAAGAAACAAGCATGCAGCTAAACATGTCAGATCTGACAATGTCAGAAACACCTGATCTGCTGCATACTTGCTCAGGGTCTATGGCTAAAAGTATTAGAGGCAGAGGATCAGCAGGATAACCAGGCAACTGATTTCCTTTGAAAGGAAATAAATATGGCAGCCTCCATATCCCTCAATTAAGATGTGCTTTAACGGGAACCCGAGGTGAAAAGGATATTGAATGCTGCCATATGTATTTCCTTATAAACAATACCAATTACCTGGCAGTCTTCATGATCCTGGGTCTCGAATACTTAGATCCATAGTCCCTGAATAAGCATGCAGCAGATCAGGTACTCTGACTTCGGTTTTACTGGATTAGCCATATGCTTGTTCCAGGGTTTCGACTCAAACTACTTATGCAAGCTCAATAGGGTTGCCAGGCAAATGGTATTGTTTACAAGGAAATAAATATGGCCGCCTCCATATCACTCTCACCAAGCCTTTACTGTTTTTTTCAAAGTGTTCTTGGGCCAATGCAAGTTCCATTGCTGAGAAGAAAAATCACAAATTATGTATAGCTATTTTCTCTCTCTCTCTCTCTATATATATATATATATATATATATATATTTTTTTTTTTTTTTTTACGATCTTTCAATTTCTTTTGATACAATGTATGTTGATTGTATTTGATTGTGAAATAAAGTTATTTATTTTGTTGTGTGGTTTATTCTCTTGTGTCAAGGATAAAAAAGTAATGCTAAAACTTGAAAGAAATGATTAAAGGGGTTAATTTTATCCTGTTGGGGGAAAGTTTAAATGTGTGTTTGAGATGGCTAAAAATTAAAGCACACGTGAAGTGAGAGGGATACGAAGGCTGATAGATTTACTTTTAAACCATTCATATTGCCTGGCTGTCCTGCCTATACTCTCCCTCAAATACTTTTCGCCAGACTCTGAGCAAGCATGCAGATCAGATGTTTGACTAAAGTCTGACTGGATTAGCCTTATGTTTTTCTTTTTTTTCAAGTGTGTTATTCAGATACTATTTCAGCTAAAGAGATCAGCAGGATTTTCTGGCAAAAAGGAAATAAATATGGTAGCCTCCATATACCTCTCACTTCAGTGGTCCTTTAACACTCTATTAAAGCTTGCACTTTGGCTCTTACATGTATAATGGTTCTAGCGGCTTTCGCTCTGGGCTGCACATGTGTAGGCCACATAGTGTTAATCTGTGAAACCTTAGCACTTTTGGATAAACTGACATCACAGGCACCAAGGAAGGAGTGCGTCAGATGGAGGTAAGCGCTGAAATAGTCCGCACTAGCTTTTCTTTCCAGTTTTTGCTCTCAGTAGGAATTCAGAGTAACTCCACTTAAATACATTTAACTTATCACTGCACAAGACATTTACTGACTGCCATAGCTTTTAAGAAACCTTGCCGAAAACAATGGCAACAATTTGAGGTTTGCTTAAAGAGTCTAAAGCCTACACATTACCTTTTTTAAGGTAGTCCTCTTCAGCATTAATGGTATAACTAAAACGTCGCTATCCCGCGACAAAACGATACCTTAATCGCCACCAAATACTGGGGCAAAAATCCATGACCTTCAAAGTTGTGGATTTTGCTGCCCGGAGAGGCTGAGCTTAGCGTTGTAGTTCTGCCTCAATTCTCGTCAATCTCCGCGGATCTCTGCCTCTCCCCTGCCCCACTCAAAGGACTGAGAGGGGCTGGGGAGAGGCGGCGATCAGCAGGGATTAATGCGAGGAGAGGCAGAGCTACTGACTGCTCACAGCTCTGCCTCCAACAGGAAGGAGCCCCGCAATTTGCCCCAGGGACTTCGGGGTGATTAAAGAAAACCTGCAACTAAAAAAAGTTCCCCTGGGGGTTTCTCACTTCGGGTGGGGGAAGCCTCCAGATCAGTGATGGCCCGAACCGTTCGCCTGGCGAACCTTTCTGGGCCTCTTACTACTTCCGGGTCGCAATGACCCGGAGTAGTACGCCTGCGCTGCCCGGCGGAGCGCGTCCTAGATCGCGCTCCTGTTGCCGGGCACTTTCTGCGCATGTGCGTGACGTCATTAGTGACGTCATGCACATGCGCAGAAAGTGCCCGGCAACGGGAGCACGATCTAGGACGCGCTCCGCCGGGCAGCGCAGGCGTACTACTCCGGGTCATTGCGACCCGGAAGTAGTAAGAGGCCCAGAGTAGCAGAGCGGTTCGCCGGTGAACGGTTCGGGAACCGTTCGCTACATCTCTACTCCAGATCCTTTTGAAGAGTTCCCCGTCTTCCTGTGTCCCACAGCGGTCTCGCTGTGCCCCTCCGAACAGCGGGGATGTAAATATTTACCTTCCCGGCTCCAGCGCAGGCGCATTGGCTCTACACTCGGAGATAGGCGGAATAGCCGATCGCTGTTGGACCACTCTACTGCGCAGGTGCAAGTCTCCTGCGTAGTAAAGCGGACCCAACAGAAATCGTCCATTTCAGCCTATCTCCGTTCTGAGAGCCGCAGCAGCGCCCCCGCTGGAGCCAGGGAAGGTAAATACATCAGTCGAGCCAGGATTGTGACACGCTTTGGGGGAGCATGCGCTGGATTGCCTGCAGCTACAGCCGAGGAATACCCCCCAGGGGAACCTTTTTTTAATCTCTTTAGGGCCTATTTTTGCAGTGGTATAGCAGAGTTTCAGCTATGCCATTAATGCTGAAGAGGACTGCCTTAAAAAAAACTAATATTGTTGGCTAAGTATCAAAATTTTAAAGTAATATGTGAAATCTGATTTGTGTATGTTATCCAGCTTTACTGCATTGATTCATTTCACAGGAAACATGTTTACATGAGAGAAATCGTTCCCATATCAACAGCTGCTGAGTCATCCTAAGAAGCAGTTGCAGGTAAGTACATGGAGAACTCTGCACAAGGTGCTAGGAGTCACTGCCTCTTAAATCAAAATTCTTGAAATGCATAGAATTTTTTTCTTTAGATGTGCAAATATATATTTCATTTAAGACCTTCTTTTCTCAAGTATAAAGCGCAAAAATGACATAACCATTCATTTAAAGCCCAGTACACACTATATATCTTGATTGCCCCGTCACTGGTCAGTTTTACCTCTCATGTAGTATGAGGGCCAACAGATTTAAAATACTTTTATATTAATCACTCCTTGTGCATATGTGAAGCTACCTGTGTTATGCACTGTTGAAAGCACTTGAGGAACACTGGAGGCTTCCTTGTAGTAGAACTCAGTTGCAGTTACTTAGTTTAGATGTGTAGGAAAAGGGGTGTATTACTTAAATAGTAAATCGTTCTTTGTTTTTTTTTTACGCAGTGGTTTCCATGTTGGCCCCCACGATGGGCCGCTTGCTGCGTTAGTCCCCCGATGGGCCTCTTGCCGTGGTAGTCCCCCGATGGGCCGTTTGCTGTGCCTCTAGCCGTTGTAGTCCCCCGATGGGCCTCTAGCCGTTGTAGTCCCCCGATGGGCCTCTAGCAATTGTAGTCCCCCGATGGGCCTCTAGCCGTTGTAGTCCCCCGATGGGCCTCTAGCCGTTGTAGTCCCCCGATGGGCCTCTAGCCGTTGTAGCCCCCCGATGGGCCTCTAGCCGTTGTAGTCCCCCGATGGGCCTCTAGCCATTGTAGTCCCCCGATGGGCCTCTAGCCGTTGTAGTCCCCCGATGGGCCTCTAGCCGTTGTAGTCCCCCGATGGGCCTCTAGCCGTTGTAGTTCCCCGATGGGCCTCTTGCTGTTGTAGTCCCCAAATTGCTGTCAGTGCCCTAATGGGCTGCTTGCCATGTCAGTCCCCCGATGGTAGGCCGCCTGTCGGGGGACTGACTAGGCAAGCAGCCCATCGAGTGACAAGCACAGGAGGCGGCACCTGGCAAGCTGGGTTCTTGCCGTTGTAGTCCCCCGATGGACCTCTTGCCGCCGTTGTAGTCCCCCGATGGGCCTCTTGCCGCCGTTGTAGTCCCCCGATGGGCCTCTTGCCGCCGTTGTAGTCCCCCGATGGGCCTCTTGCCGCCGTTGTAGTCCCCCGATGGGCCTCTTGCCGCCGTTGTAGTCTGCCGATGGGCCTCTAGCCGTTGTAGTCCCCCGATGGGCCTCTAGCCGTTGTAGTCCCCCGATGGGCCTCTAGCCGTTGTAGTCCCCCGATGGGCCTCTAGCCGTTGTAGTCCCCCGATGGGCCTCTAGCCGTTGTAGTCCCCCGATGGGCCTCTAGCCGTTGTAGTCCCCCGATGGGCCTCTAGCCGTTGTAGTTCCCCGATGGGCCTCTTGCTGTTGTAGTCCCCAAATTGCTGTCAGTGCCCTAATGGGCTGCTTGCCATGTCAGTCCCCCGATGGTAGGCCGCCTGTCGGGGGACTGACTAGGCAAGCAGCCCATCGAGTGACAAGCACAGGAGGCGGCCCCTGGCAAGCTGGGTTCTTGCCGTTGTAGTCCCCCGATGGGCCTCTTGCCGCCGTTGTAGTCCCCCGATGGGCCTCTTGCCGCCGTTGTAGTCCAACGATGGGCCTCTTGCCGCCGTTGTAGTCCCCCGATGGGCCTCTTGCCGCCGTTGTAGTCCCCCGATGGGCCTCTTGCCGCCGTTGTAGTCCCCCGATGGGCCTCTAGCCGTTGTAGTCCCCCGATGGGCCTCTAGCCGTTGTAGTCCCCCGATGGGCCTCTAGCCGTTGTAGTCCCCCGATGGGCCTCTAGCCGTTGTAGTCCCCCGATGGGCCTCTAGCCGTTGTAGTCCCCCGATGGGCCTCTAGCCGTTGTAGTCCCCCGATGGGCCTCTAGCCGTTGTAGTCCCCCGATGGGCCTCTAGCCGTTGTAGTCCCCCGATGGGCCTCTAGCCGTTGTAGGTAAGTACCTGTTTTTCATTTTTGGGAGGCAGGTGCGGGCTGCTCTTTCCGGCGCTGGCCACGCTTGGGGGGGGATCGCCTGCACCTCCCAGCCTCCCCCTCTGGAATGCCGCTGTGGTTTCCAGGAAGTGAGCTTCGGGCCCCGCAGCGGTTGTATGGGAGCATTGGGAAGCCTCCCCGTGGCGCTCCTGGATAGTGCTAATGTAGCATGAACTAATTCCCTGATGGGCATCGAGCCGGTGTAGTCCCCCGATGAGCCTCTTGCCGTTGTCGTCCCCCGATGGGCCTCTTACCGTTGTAGTCCCCCGATGGGCCTCGAGCCGTTGTAGTCCCCCGATGGGCCTCGAGCCGTTGTAGTCCCCCGATGGGCCTCGAGCCGTTGTAGTCCCCCCGATGGGCCTCGAGCCGTTGTAGTCCCCCGATGGGCCTCGAGCCGTTGTAGTCCCCCGATGGGCCTCGAGCCGTTGTAGTCCCCCGATGGGCCTCGAGCCGTTGTAGTCCCCCGATGGGCCTCGAGCCGTTGTAGTCCCCCGATGGGCCTCGAGCCGTTGTAGTCCCCCGATGGGCCTCGAGCCGTTGTAGTCCCCCTATTGTTGTCAGTCCCCTGATGGGCTGCTTACCATGTCAGTCCCCTGATGTAAGGTCGCCCATTGGGGGACTGACAAGGAGAGCAGCCCGTTGAGTGACAAGCACACGAGGCGGACCACGGCAAGCAGGGTTCTTGGCGTTGTAGTCCCCCGATGGGCCTCGAGCCATTGTAGTCCCCAAATGGGCCTTGAGCTGTTGTAGTCCCCCGATGGGCCTCGAGCTGTTGTAGTCCCCCGATGGGCCTCGAGCCGTTGTAGTCCCCCGATGGGCCTCGAGCCGTTGTAGTCCCCCGATGGGCCTCTAGCCGTTGTAGTCCCCCGATGGGCCTCTAGCCGTTGTAGTCCCCCGATGGGCCTCTAGCCGTTGTAGTCCCCCGATGGGCCTCTAGCCGTTGTAGTCCCCCGATGGGCCTCTAGCCGTTGTAGTCCCCCGATGGGCCTCTAGCCGTTGTAGTCCCCCGATGGGCCTCTAGCCGTTGTCGTCCCCCGATGGGCCTCTAGCCGTTGTCGTCCCCCGATGGGCCTCTAGCCGTTGTAGGTAAGTACCTGTTTTTCATTTTTGGGAGGCAGGTGCGGGCTGCTCTTTCCGGCGCTGGCCACGCTTGGGGGGGATCGCCTGCACCTCCCAGCCTCCCCCTCTGGAATGCCGCTGTGGTTTCCAGGAAGTGAGCTTCGGGCCCCGCAGCGGTTGTATGGGAGCATTGGGAAGCCTCCCCGTGGCGCTCCTGGATAGTGCTAATGTAGCATGAACTAATTCCCTGATGGGCATCGAGCCGGTGTAGTCCCCCGATGAGCCTCTTGCCGTTGTCGTCCCCCGATGGGCCTCTTACCGTTGTAGTCCCCCGATGGGCCTCGAGCCGTTGTAGTCCCCCGATGGGCCTCGAGCCGTTGTAGTCCCCCGATGGGCCTCGAGCCGTTGTAGTCCCCCGATGGGCCTCGAGCCGTTGTAGTCCCCCGATGGGCCTCGAGCCGTTGTAGTCCCCCCGATGGGCCTCGAGCCGTTGTAGTCCCCCGATGGGCCTCGAGCCGTTGTAGTCCCCCGATGGGCCTCGAGCCGTTGTAGTCCCCCGATGGGCCTCGAGCCGTTGTAGTCCCCCGATGGGCCTCGAGCCGTTGTAGTCCTCCGATGGGCCTCGAGCCGTTGTAGTCCCCCGATGGGCCTCGAGCCGTTGTAGTCCCCCTATTGTTGTCAGTCCCCTGATGGGCTGCTTACCATGTCAGTCCCCTGATGTAAGGTCGCCCATTGGGGGACTGACAAGGAGAGCAGCCCGTTGAGTGACAAGCACACGAGGCGGACCACGGCAAGCAGGGTTCTTGGCGTTGTAGTCCCCCGATGGGCCTCGAGCCATTGTAGTCCCCAAATGGGCCTTGAGCTGTTGTAGTCCCCCGATGGGCCTCGAGCTGTTGTAGTCCCCCGATGGGCCTCGAGCTGTTGTAGTCCCCCGATGGGCCTCGAGCTGTAGTAGTCCCCCGATGGGCCTCGAGCTGTATTAGTCCCCCGATGGGCCTCGAGCCGTTGTAGTCCCCCTATTGATGTCAGTCCCCTGATGGGCTGCTTGCCATGTCAGTCCCCCGATGTAAGGCCGCCCATTGGGGACTGACAAGGCAAGCAGCTTGTCGAGTGACAAGCACAGGAGGCGGACCACGGCAAGCTGGGTTCTCGAGCCGTTGTAGTCCCCCGATGGGCCTCGAGTCGTTGTAGTCCCCCGATGGGCCTCGAGCCGTTGTAGTCCTCCGATGGGCCTCGAGCTGTTGTCGTCCTCCGATGGGCCTCGAGCCGTTGTAGTCTCCCGACGGGCATCGAGCCATTGTAGTCCCCCGATGGGCATCGAGCCGTTGTAGTCCCCCGATGGGCCTCGAGCCGTTATAGTCCCCCTATTGATGTCAGTCCCCTGATGGGCTGCTTGCCATGTAAGTCCCCCGATGTAAGGCCTCCCATTGGGGGACTGACAAGGCAAGCAGCCCGTCGAGTGACAAGCACAGGAGGCGGACCACGGCAAGCTGGGTTCTTGCCGTTGTAGCCCCCCGAGGGGCCTCTAGCCGTTGTAGTCCCCCGATGGGCCTCTAGCCGTTGTAGTCCCCCGATGGGCCTCGAGCCGTTGCAGTCCCCCGATGGGCCTCGAGCCGTTGTAGTCCCCCGATGGGCCTCGAGCCGTTGTAGTCCCCCGATGGGCCTCGAGCCGTTGTAGTCCCCCGATGGGCCTCGAGCCGTTGTAGTCCCCCGATGGGCCTCGAGCCGTTGCAGTCCCCCGATGGGCCTCGAGCCGTTGTAGTCCCCCGATGGGCCTCGACCCGTTGTAGTCCTCCGATGGGCCTTGAGCCGTTGTAGCCCCCCTATTGATGTCAGTCCCCTGATGGGCTGCTTGCCATGTCAGTCCCCAGGTGTAAGGCCGCCCATTGGGGACTGACAAGGCAAGCAGCCCGTCGAGTGACAAGCACAGGAGGCGGACCACGGCAAGCTGGGTTCTTGCCGTTGTAGTCCCCCGATGGGCCACTAGCCGTTGTAGTCCCCCGATGGGCCACTAGCCGTTGTAGTCCTCCGATGGGCATCGAGCCGTTGTAGTCCTCCGATGGGCCTCGAGCCGTTGTAGTCCCCCGATGGGCCTCGAGCCATTGTAGTCCCCCGATGGACCTCGAGCCGTTGTAGTCCCCCGATGGGCCTCGAGCCGTTGTAGTCCCCCGATGGGCCTCGAGCCGTTGTAGTCTCCCGATGGGCATCGAGCCGTTGTAGCCCCCGATGGGCTTCGAGCCGTTGTAGTCCCCCGATGGGCCTCGAGCCGTTGTAGTCCCCCGATGGGCCTCGGGTCATTATAGTCCCCCTATTGATGTCAGTCCCCTGATGGGCTGCTTGCCATGTAAGTCCCCCGATGTAAGGCCGCCCATTGGGGACTGACAAGGCAAGCAGCCCGTCGAGTGACAAGCACAGGAGGCGGACCACTGCAAGCTGGGTTCTTGCCATTGTAGTCCTCCGATGGGCCACTAGCCGTTGTAGTCCCCCGATGGGCCACTAGCCGTTGTAGTCCTCCGATGGGCATCGAGCCGTTGTAGTCCTCCGATGGGCCTCGAGACGTTGTAGTCCCCCGATGGGCCTCGAGCCGTTGTAGTCCCCCGATGGGCCTCGAGCCGTTGTAGTCCCCCGATGGGCCTCGAGCCGTTGTAGTCCCCCGATGGGCCTCGAGCCGTTGTAGTCCCCCGATGGGCCTCGAGCCGTTGTAGTCCCCCGATGGGCCTCGAGCCGTTGTAGTCCCCCGATGGGCCTCGAGCCGTTGTAGTCCCCCGATGGGCCTCGAGCCGTTGTAGTCCCCCGATGGGCCTCGAGCCGTTGTAGTCCCCCGATGGGCCTCGAGCCGTTGTAGTCCCCCGATGGGCCTCGAGCCGTTGTAGTCCCCCGATGGGCCTCGAGCCGTTGTAGTCCCCCTATTGATGTCAGTCCCCTGATGGGCTGCTTGCCATGTCAGTCCCCCAATGTAAGGCCGCCCATTGGGGACTGACAAGGCAAGCAGCCCGTCGAGTGACAAGCACAGGAGGCGGACCACGGCAAGCTGGGTTTTTGCCGTTGTAGTCCCACGATGGGCCTCTAGCCGTTGTAGTCCCCCGATGGGCCTCGAGCCGTTGTAGTCCCCCGATGGGCCTCGAGCCGTTGTAGTCCCCCGATGGGCCTCGAGCCGTTGTAGTCCCCCGATGGGCCTCGAGCCGTTGTAGTCCCCCGATGGGCCTCGAGCCTTTATAGTCCCCCAATGGGCCTCGAGCCGTTGTAGTCCCCCTATTGATGTCAGTCCCCTGATGGGCTGCTTGCCATGTCAGTCCCCCAATGTAAGGCCGCCCATTGGGGGACTGACAAGGAGAGCAGCCCGTTCAGTGACAAGCACACGAGGAGGACCACGTCAAGCTGGGTTCTTGCCGTTGTAGTCCCCCGATGGGCCTCGAGCCGTTATAGTCCCCTGATGGGCCTCGAGCCGTTGTAGTCCCCCGATGGGCCTCTAGCCGTTGTAGTCCCCCGATGGGCCTCTAGCCGTTGTAGTCCTCCGATTGCCCTAGAGCTGTTGTCGTCCTCCGATGGGCCTCGAGCCGTTGTAGTCCCCTGATGGGCCTCAAGCCGTTGTAGTCCCCCGATGGGCCTCGAGCCGTTGTAGTCTCCCGATGGGCATTGAGCCGTTGTAGTCCCCCGATGGGCCTCGAGCCGTTGTAGTCCCCCAATGGGCCTCGAGCCGTTGTAGTCTCCTGATGGGCCTCGAGCCGTTGTAGTCCCCCAATGGGCCTTGAGCCGTTATAGTCCCCCTATTGATGTCAGTCCCCTGATGGGCTGCTTGCCATGTAAGTCCCCCGATGTAAGGCCGCCCATTGGGGGACTGACAAGGCAAGCAGCCCGTCGAGTGACAAGCACAGGAGGCGGACCACGGCAAGCTGGGTTCTTGCCGTTGTAGTCCCCCGATGGGCCTCTAGCCATTGTAGTCCCCCGATGGGCGTCTAGCCGTTGTAGTCCCCCGATGGGCGTCTAGCCGTTGTAGTCCCCCGATGGGCCTTGAGCCGTTGTAGTCCCCCGATGGGCCTCGAGCCGTTGTAGTCCCCCGATGGGCCTGGAGCTGTTGTAGTCCCCTGATGGGCCTCGATCTGTTGTAGTCCCCCGATGGGCCTCTAGCCGTTGTAGTCCCCCGATGGGCCTCTAGCCGTTGTAGTCCCCCGATGGGCCTCTAGCCGTTGTAGTCCTCCGATGGGCCTCGAGCTGTTGTCGTCCTTTAATGGGCCTCGAGCCGTTGTAGTCCCGCGATGGGCCTCGAGCCGTTGTAGTCCCCCGATGGGCCTCGAGCCGTTGTATTCTCCCGACGGGCATCGAGCTGTTGTAGTCCTCCGATGGGCCTCGATCTGTTGTAGTCCTCCGATGGGCCTCGAGCTGTTGTAGTCCTCCGATGGGCCTCGAGCTGTTGTAGTCCTCCGATGGGCCTCGAGCCGTTGTAGTCCCCCGATGGGCCTCTAGCCAATGTAGTCCCCCGATGGGCCTCGAGCTGTTGTAGTCCCCCGATGGGCCTTCGAGCCGTTGTAGGTAAGTACCTGTTTTCATTTTTGGGATGCAGGTGCGGGCTGCTCTTCCCGGCACTGGCCACGCTTGGGGGGGATCGCCTTTACCTTCCAGCCTCCCCCTCTGGGATGCCGCTGTGGTTTCCAGGCAGTGAGAGCTTGGGGCCCCACGGCACCCCGGTTGTATGGGAGCATTGGGAAGCCTCCCCGTGGCGCTCCTGGATAGTGCTAATGTAGCATGAACTAATTCCCTGATGGGCCTCTTGCCAGTGTAGTCCCCCGATGAGCCTCTTGCCGGTGTAGTCCCCCGATGAGCCTCTTGCCGGTGTAGTCCCCCGATGGGCCTCTTGCAGTTGTAGTCCCCCCGATGGACCTCGAGAAGTTGTAGTCCCCCGATGGGCCTCGAGCCGATGTAGTCCCCCGATGGGCCTCGAGCCGTTGTAGTCCCCCGATGGGCCTCAAGCCGTTGTAGTCCTGCGATGGCCCTCGAGCCATTGTAGTCCCCCGATGGGCCTCCAGCCGTTGTAGTCCTCCGATGGGCCTAGAGCCGTTGTAGTCCCCCGATGGGCATCGAGCCGTTGTAGTCCCCCTATTGTTCTCAGTCCCTTGATGGGCTGCTTACCATGTCAGTCCCCCGATGTAAGGCCGCCCATTGGGGGACTGACAAGGCAAGCAGCCCGTCGAGTGACAAGCACAGGTGACGGACCATGGCAAGATGGGTTCTTGCCGTTGTAGTCCCCCGATGGGCCTCGAGCCGCTGTAGTCCTCCGATGGGCCTCGAGCCGCTGTAGTCCTCCGATGGGCCTCGAGCCGTTGTAGTCCTCCGATGGGCCTCGAGCCGTTGTAGTCCCCCGATGGGCCTCGAGCCGTTGTAGTCCCCCGATGGGCTTCGAGCCGTTGTAGTCCCCCGATGGGCCTCGAGCCGTTGTAGTCCCCCGATGGGCCTCGAGCCGTTGTAGTCCCCCGATGGGCCTCGAGCCGTTGTAGTCCCCCGATGGGCCTCGAGCCGTTGTAGTCCCCCAAAGGGGCCTCGAGCCGTTGTAGTCCTCCGATGGGCCTCGAGCCGTTGTAGTCCCCCGATGGGCCTCGAGCCGTTGTAGTCCCCCAATGGGCCTCGAGCCATTGTAGTCCCCCTATTGTTAGTCCCCTGATGGGCTGCTTACCATGTCAGTCCCCTGATGTAAGGCCGCCCATTGGGGGACTGACAAGGCAAGCAGCCCGTCAAGTGACAAGCACAGGAGGCGGACCACGGCAAGATGGGTTCTTGCCGCTGTAGTCCCCCGATGGGCCTCGAGCCGTTGTAGTCCCCCGATGGGCCTCGAGCCGTTGTAGTCCCCCGATGGGCCTCGAGCCGTTGTAGTCCCCCAATGGGCCTCGAGCCATTGTAGTCCCCCTATTGTTGTCAGTCCCCTGATGGGCTGCTTACCATGTCAGTCCCCTGATGTAAGGCTGCCCATTGGGGGACTGACAAGGCAAGCAGCCCGTCGAGTGACAAGCACAGTAGGCGGACCACGGCAAGATGGGTTCTTGCCGCTGTAGTCCCCCGATGGGCCTCGAGCCATTGTAGTCCCCGATGGGCCTCGAGCTGTTGTAGTCCCCCGATGGGCCTCAAGCTGTTGTAGTCCCCCGATGGGCCTCAAGCTGTTGTAGTCCCCCGATGGGCCTTGAGCCGTTGTAGTCCCCCAATGGGCCTCGAGCCGTTGTAGTCCCCCGATGGGCCTCTACCCGTTGTAGTCCCCCGATGGGCCTCTACCCGTTGTAGTCCCCAGATGGGCCTATATTGTTTTTAGGTATGGGCGCAGAGTGATGGCTCGGACCAAGGGCGCAGAGTGACGGCTCGGACCAATGGCGCAGAGTGACGGCTCGGACCAATGGCGCAGGGTGACGGCTCGGACCAAGGGCGCAGGGTGACGGCTCGGACCAAGGGTGCAGGGTGACGGCTCGGACCAAGGGAGCAGGGTGACGGCTCGGACCAAGGGAGCAGGGTGACGGCTCGGACAAAAGGCGCAGGGTGACGGCTCGGACAAAGGGCGCAGGGTGACGGCTCGGACAAAGGGCGCAGGGTGACGGCTCGGACCAAGGGCGCAGGGTGACGGCTCGGACCAAGGGCGCAGGGTGACGGCTCGGACCAAGGGCGCAGGGTGACGGCTCGGACCAAGGGCTCAGGGTGACGGCTCGGACCAAGGGCGCAGGGTGACGGCTCGGACCAAGGGCGCAGGGTGACGGCTCGGACCAAGGGCGCAGGGTGACGGCTCGGACCAAGGGCGCAGGGTGTCGGCTCGGACCAAGGGCGCAGGGTGACGGCTCGGACCAAGAGCGCAGGGTGACGGCTCGGACCAAGGGCGCAGGGTGACGGCTCGGACCAAGAGCGCAGGGTGACGGCTCGGACCAAGGGCGCAGGGTGACGGCTCAGACCAAGGGCGCAGGGTGACGGCTCAGACCAAGGGCGCTGGGTGACGCCTCGGACCAAGGGCGCTGGGCGACGCCTCGGGCGCAGAGTGACGGCTCGGACCAAGGGCGCAGGGTGACGGCTCGGACCAAGGGCGCAGGGTGAAGCCTCGGACCAAGGGCGCTGGGTGAAGCCTCGGACCAAGGGCGCTGGGTGAAGCCTCGGACCAAGGGCGCTGGGTGAAGCCTCGGACCAAGTGCGCTGGGTGAAGCCTCGGACCAAGGGCGCAGGGTGACGGCTCGGACCAAGGGCGCAGGGTGACGGCTCGGACCAAGGGCGCAGGGTGACGGCTCGGACCAAGGGCGCAGGGTGACGGCTCGGACCAAGGGCGCAGGGTGACGGCTCGGACCAAGGGCGCAGGGTGACGGCTCGGACCAAGGGCGCAGGGTGACGGCTCGGACCAAGGGCGCAGGGTGACGCCTCGGACCAAGGGCGCTGGGTGAAGCCTCGGACCAAGGGCGCTGGGTGAAGCCTCGGACCAAGGGCGCTGGGTGAATCCTCGGACCAAGGGGGCTGGGTGAAGCCTCGGACCAAGGGCCCAGGGTGACGGCTCGGACCAAGGGCGCAGGGTGACGGCTCGGACCAAGGGCGCAGGGTGACGGCTCGGACCAAGGGCGCAGGGTGACGGCTCGGACCAAGGGCGCAGGGTGACGGCTCGGAACAAGGGCGCAGGGTGACGGCTCGGTCCAAGGGCGCAGGGTGACGGCTCGGTCCAAGGGCGCAGGGTGACGGCTCGGTCCAAGGGCGCAGGGTGACGGCTCGGACCAAGGGCGCAGGGTGACGGCTCGGACCAAGGGCGCTGGGTGAAGCCTCGGACCAAGGGCGCTGGGTGAAGCCTCGGACCAAGGGCGCTGGGTGAAGCCTCGGACCAAGGGCGCAGGGTGACGGCTCGGACCAAGGGCGCAGGGTGACGGCTCGGACCAAGGGCGCAGGGTGGCGGCTCGGACCAAGGGCGCAGGGTGACGGCTCGGACCAAGGGCGCAGGGTGACGGCTCGGACCAAGGGCGCAGGGTGACGGCTCGGACCAAGGGCGCAGGGTGAAGCCTCGGACCAAGGGCGCTGGGTGACGCCTCGGGTGCAGAGTGACGGCTCGGACCAAGGGCGCAGGGTGAAGCCTCGGGCCAAGGGCGCTGGGTGACGCCTCGGACCAAGGGCGCTGGGTGACGCCTCGGACCAAGGGCGCTGGGTGACGCCTCGGACCAAGGGCGCTGGGTGACGCCTCAGGCGCAGAGTGACGGTTCGGACCAAGGGCGCAGGGTGACGGCTCGGACCAAGGGTGCAGGGTGACGGCTCGGACCAAGGGCGCAGGGTGACGGCTCGGACCAAGTGCGCTGGGTGAAGCCTCGGACCAAGGGCGCAGAGTGACGGCTCGGACCAAGGGCGCAGGGTGACGGCTCGGACCAAGGGCGCAGGGTGACGGCTCGGACCAAGGGCGCAGGGTGACGGCTCGGACCAAGGGCGCAGGGTGACGGCTCGGACCAAGGGCGCTGGGTGAAGCCTCGGACCAAGGGCGCTGGGTGAATCCTCAGGCCAAGGGCGCAGGGTGACGGCTCAGACCAAGGGCGCAGGGTGACGGCTCGGACCAAGGGCGCAGGGTGACGGCTCGGACCAAGGGCGCAGGGTGACGGCTCGGACCAAGGGCCCAGGGTGACGGCACGGACCAAGGGCGCAGGGTGACGGCTCGGAACAAGGGCGCAGGGTGACGGCTCGGAACAAGGGCGCAGGGTGACGGCTCGGTCCAAGGGCGCAGGGTGAAGGCTCGGTCCAAGGGCGCAGGGTGACTGCTCGGACCAAGGGCGCTGGGTGAAGCCTCGGACCAAGGGCGCTGGGTGAAGCCTCGGACCAAGGGCGCAGGGTGACGGCTCGGACCAAGGGCGCAGGGTGACGGCTCGGACCAAGGGCGCAGGGTGACGGCTCGGACCAAGGGCGCAGGGTGAAGCCTCGGACCAAGGGCGCTGGGTGACGCCTCGGGTGCAGAGTGACGGCTCGGACCAAGGGCGCAGGGTGAAGCCTCGGGCCAAGGGCGCTGGGTGACGCCTCGGACCAAGGGCGCTGGGTGACGCCTCGGACCAAGGGCGCTGGGTGACGCCTCGGGCGCAGAGTGACGGTTCGGACCAAGGGCGCAGGGTGACGGCTCAGACCAAGGGCGCAGGGTGACGGCTCGGACCAAGGGCGCAGGGTGACGGCTCGGACCAAGGGCGCAGGGTGACGGCTCGGACCAAGGGCGCAGGGTGACGGCTCGGACCAAGGGCGCAGGGTGACGGCTCGGACCAAGGGCGCAGGGTGACGGCTCGTACCAAGGGCGCAGGGTGACGGCTCGAACCAAGGGCGCAGGGTGACGGCTCGAACCAAGGGCGCAGGGTGACGGCTCGAACCAAGGGCGCAGGGTGACGGCTCGGACCAAGGGCGCAGGGTGACGGCTCGGACCAAGGGCGCAGGGTGACGGCTCGGACCAAGGGCGCAGGGTGACGGCTCGGACCAAAGGCGCTGGGTGAAGCCTCGGACCAAGGGCGCTGGGTGACGCCTCGGGTGCAGAGTGACGGCTCGGACCAAGGGCGCAGGGTGAAGCCTCGGACCAAGGGCGCTGGGTGAAGCCTCGGACCAAGTGCGCTGGGTGAAGCCTCAGACCAAGGGCGCAGGGTGACGGCTCAGACCAAGGGCGCAGGGTGACGGCTCGGACCAAGGGCGCAGGGTGACGGCTCGGACCAAGGGCGCAGGGTGACGGCTCGGACCAAGGGCGCAGGGTGACGGCTCGGACCAAAGGCGCTGGGTGAAGCCTCGGACCAAGGGCGCAGGGTGACGGCTCGGACCAAAGGCGCTGGGTAAAGCCTCGGACCAAGGGCGCTGGGTGAAGCCTCGGACCAAGGGCGCAGGGTGAAGCCTCGGACCAAGGGCGCAGGGTGACGGCTCGGACCAAGGGCGCAGGGTGACGGCTCGGACCAAGGGCGCTGGGTGAAGCCTCGGACCAAGGGCGCTGGGTGAAGCCTCGGACCAAGGGAGCTGGGTGAAGCCTCGGACCAAGGGCGCTGGGTGAAGCCTCGGACCAAGGGCGCAGGGTGACGGCTCGGACCAAGGGCGCAGGGTGACGGCTCGGACCAAGGGCGCAGGGTGACGGCTCGGACCAAGGGCGCAGGGTGACGGCTCGGACCAAGGGCGCAGGGTGACGGCTCGGACCAAGGGCGCTGGGTGAAGCCTCGGACCAAGGGCGCTGGGTGAAGCCTCGGACCAAGGGCGCTGGGTGAAGCCTCGGACCAAGGGCGCTGGGTGAAGCCTCGGACCAAGGGCGCTGGGTGAAGCCTCGGACCAAGGGCGCTGGGTGACGGCTCGGACCAAGGGCGCTGGGTGACGGCTCGGACGAAGGGCGCGTGGTGAAGCCTCGGACCAAGGGCGCGTGGTGAAGCCTCGGACCAAGGGCGCGTGGTGAAGCCTCGGACCAAGGGCGCGTGGTGAAGCCTCGGACCAAGGGCGCGTGGTGAAGCCTCGGACCAAGGGCGCGTGGTGAAGCCTCGGACCAAGGGCGCGTGGTGAAGCCTCGGACCAAGGGCGCGTGGTGAAGCCTCGGACCAAGGGCGCGTGGTGAAGCCTCGGACCAAGGGCGCGTGGTGAAGCCTCGGACCAAGGGCGCGTGGTGAAGCCTCGGACCAAGGGCGCGTGGTGAAGCCTCGGACCAAGGGCGCGTGGTGAAGCCTCGAACCAAGGGCGCGTGGTGAAGCCTCGGACCAAGGGCGCGTGGTGAAGCCTCGGACCAAGGGCGCGTGGTGAAGCCTCGGACCAAGGGCGCGTGGTGAAGCCTCGGACCAAGGGCGCGTGGTGAAGCCTCGGACCAAGGGCGCGTGGTGAAGCCTCGGACCAAGGGCGCGTGGTGAAGCCTCGGACCAAGGGCGCGTGGTGAAGCCTCGGACCAAGGGCGCGTGGTGAAGCCTCGGACCAAGGGCGCGTGGTGAAGCCTCGGACCAAGGGCGCGTGGTGAAGCCTCGGACCAAGGGCGCGTGGTGAAGCCTCGGACCAAGGGCGCGTGGTGAAGCCTCGGACCAAAGGCGCGTGGTGAAGCCTCGGACCAAGGGCGCGTGGTGAAGCCTCGGACCAAGGGCGCGTGGTGAAGCCTCGGACCAAGGGCGCGTGGTGAAGCCTCGGACCAAGGGCGCGTGGTGAAGCCTCGGACCAAGGGCGCGTGGTGAAGCCTCGGACCAAGGGCGCGTGGTGAAGCCTCGGACCAAGGGCGCGTGGTGAAGCCTCGGACCAAGGGCGCGTGGTGAAGCCTCGGACCAAGGGCGCGTGGTGAAACCTCGGACCAAGGGCGCGGGGTGAAGGGCGGAAGGGTCGTACTAGAGCGCCGGTTGTTACTAAAGTCCCTCCTGAGAGCCAGTTGTAACAAGTCCCTCCTGGGCGCCGGTTGTAACAAGTCCCTCCTGGGCGCCGGTTGTAACAAGTCCCTCCTGGGCGCCGGTTGTAACAAGTCCCTCCTGGGCGCCGGTTGTAACAAGTCCCTCCTGGGCGCCGGTTGTAACAAGTCCCTCCTGGGCGCCGGTTGTAACAAGTCCCTCCTGGGCGCCGGTTGTAACAAGTCCCTCCTGGGCGCCGGTTGTAACAAGTCCCTCCTGGGCGCCGGTTGTAACAAGTCCCTCCTGGGCGCCGGTTGTAACAAGTCCCTCCTGGGCGCCGGTTGTAACAAGTCCCTCCTGGGCGCCGGTTGTAACAAGTCCCTCCTGGGCGCCGGTTGTAACAAGTCCCTCCTGGGCGCCGGTTGTAACAAGTCCGTCCTGGGCGCCGGTTGTAACAAGTCCGTCCTGGGCGCCGGTTGTAACAAGTCCGTCCTGGGCGCCGGTTGTAACAAGTCCGTCCTGGGCGCCGGTTGTAACAAGTCCGTCCTGGGCGCCGGTTGTAACAAGTCCGTCCTGGGCGCCGGTTGTAACAAGTCCGTCCTGGGCGCCGGTTGTAACAAGTCCGTCCTGGGCGCCGGTTGTAACAAGTCCGTCCTGGGCGCCGGTTGTAACAAGTCCGTCCTGGGCGCCGGTTGTAACAAGTCCGTACTGGGCGCCGGTTGTAGCAAGTCCGTCCTGGGCGCCGGTTGTAGCAAGTCCCACCTGGGCGCCGGTTGTAGCAAGTCCCTCCTGGGCGCCGGTTGTAGCAAGTCCCTCCTGGGCGCCGGTTGTAGCAAGTCCCTCCTGGGCGCCGGTTGTAGCAAGTCCCTCCTGGGCGCCGGTTGTAGCAAGTCCCTCCTGGGCGCCGGTTGTAGCAAGTCCCTCCTGGGCGCCGGTTGTAGCAAGTCCCTCCTGGGCGCCGGTTGTAGCAAGTCCCTCCTGGGCGCCGGTTGTAGCAAGTCCCACCTGGGCGCCGGTTGTAGCAAGTCCCTCCTGGGCGCCGGTTGTAAGTAAAGTACCTCCGGCCATAATTACAACATAGTGCCAGGGAGAGTTGATCCAGGGATTTATCTGACTGCCATAAGGAGTCGGGAAGGAATTTTTCCCTTTTAAGGCTAATTGGACTAGGCCTTGTAAGGTTTTTCGCCTTCCTCTGGATTAACTAGGAAATGTGCAGTTTTTTTTTCCTTTCTGATTAAAATTGGAAGTATGTATTTTCTTCTCTCAACCTTAGTATTATTTGACTATGGCAGAAAGCGTTGGTGATAGGCACTCCTGCCTGGCAGGACAGGGTTCAAATCCCTGCAATGTTTGCATGCTTGTTCTTCGCCCACAATTTTCCATATACATTACCAACACAATACTGTAAATATTTTTGTGTTTGGTCTCGAACCAGGGCACTGTTTGTAGTTTTGGACCAGGGCCCTGTTTATTTGAAGTCTCGCACCAGGGCGCTATTTGTTTGAAGTCTCGGACCAGGGCGCTGTTTGTAGTCTCGGACCATGGCGCTGTTTGTTTTTAGCCTCGGACCAGTGCACTGTTTGTTTGAAGTCTCGGACCAGGGCGCTGTTTGTAGTCTCGGACCACAGCGCTTTTTTTTTTTAAGTCTCGGACCAGGGCGCTGTTTGTAGTCTCGGACCAGGGCACTGTTTGTTTGAAGTCTCGGACCAGGGCGCTGTTTGTTTCAAGTCTCGGACCAGGGCGCTGTTTGTTTCAAGTCTCGGACCAGGGCGCTGTTTGTTTCAAGTCTCGGACCAGGGCGCTGTTTGAATTCTCTCAGACCAGGGCGCTGTTTGTGTGAAGTCTCGGACCAGGGCGCTGCAGGGCGCTGTTTGTGTGAAGTCTCAAACCAGGGCGCTGTTTGTAGTTTCGGACCAGGGCGCTGTTTGTTTAAAGTCTAACTCTGCTACTGCCTATAGAGCGCACCCTAGTGGCTGCTGCTCTGGCGCTTTGAGTCCGCCAAGAGAAAAGCGCTATATAAATGTTATTTGTCTTGTCTTGAACTTCTCAAGTTTGCATTAATACAGAAAAATAGTATTCCATTGTTTGTTGCTCATCTCCTAAAGGACAACTGTAGTGGGAGGGATATGGAGGCTGCCATATTTATTTTCTTGTAAACAATACCAGTTGCTTGGAAGCCCTGCTGATCGATTTGGCTGCAGTAGTGTCTCAATAACACAAGAAACAAGCATGCAGCTAAACATGTCAGATCTGACAATGTCAGAATCACCTGATCTGCTGCATACTCAGGGTCTATGGCTAAAAGTATTAGAGGCAGAGGATCAGCAGGATAGCCAGGCAACTGATTTCCTTTGAAAGGAAATAAATATGGCAGCCTCCATATCCCTCAATTAAGATATGCTTTAATGGGAACCTGAGGTGAAAAGGATATTGAATGCTGCCATATGTATTTCCTTATAAATAATACCAATTACCTGGCAGTCTTCATGATCCTGGGTCTCGAATACTTAGATCCATAGTCCCTGAATAAGCATGCAGCAGATCAGGTACTCTGACTTCGGTTTTACTGGATTAGCCATATGCTTGTTCCAGGGTTTCGACTCAAACTACTTATGCAAGCTCAATAGGGTTGCCGGACAACTGGTATTGTTTACAAGGAAATACATATGGCCGCCTCCATATCACTCTCACCAAGCTGTTTTTTTCAAAGTGTTCTTGGGTCTATGCAAGTTCCATTGCTGAGAAGAAAAATCACAAATTATGTATAGCTATTTTCTCTCTCTTTTTTTACGATCTTTCAATTTCTTTTGATACAATGTATGTTGATTGTATTTGATTGTGAAATAAAGTTATTTATTTTGCTGTGTGGTTTATTCTCTTGTCTCAAGGATAAAAAAGTAATGCAAAAACTTGAAAGAAATGATTAAAGGGGTTAATTTTATCCTGTGGGGGGAAAGTTTAAATGTGTGTTTGAGATGGCTAAAAATTAAAGCACACGTGAAGTGAGAGGGATACGAAGGCTGATAGATTTACTTTTAAACCATTCATATTGCCTGGCTGTCCTGCCTATACTCTCCCTCAAATACTTTTCGCCAGACTCTGAGCAAGCATGCAGATCAGATGTTTGACTAAAGTCTGACTGGATTAGCCTTATGTTTTTCTTTTTTTTCAAGTGTGTTATTCAGATACTATTTCAGCTAAAGAGATCAGCAGGATTTTCTGGCAAAAAGGAAATAAATATGGTAGCCTCCATATACCTCTCACTTCAGTGGTCCTTTAACACTCTATTAAAGCTTGCACTTTGGCTCTTACATGTATAATGGTTCTAGCGGCTTTCGCTCTGGGCTGCACATGTGTAGGCCAC
Source organism: Hyperolius riggenbachi (assembly GCF_040937935.1). NCBI lineage: Eukaryota > Metazoa > Chordata > Amphibia > Anura > Hyperoliidae > Hyperolius > Hyperolius riggenbachi. Next base: position 194,758,667 of record NC_090656.1, on the reverse strand, counting down.
ATAGTGTTAATCTGTGAAACCTTAGCACTGTTGGATAAACTGACATCACAGGCACCAAGGAAGGAGTGCGTCAGATGGAGGTAAGCGCTGAAATAGTCCGCACTAGCTTTTCTTTCTAGTTTTTGCTCTCAGTAGGAATTTAGAGTAACTCCACTTAAATACATTTAACTTATCACTGCACAAGACATTTACTGACTGCCATAGCTTTTAAGAAACCTTGCCGAAAACCATGGCAACAATTTGAGGTTTGCTTAAAGAGTCTAAAGCCTACACATTACCTTTTTTAAGGTAGTCCTCTTCAGCATTAATGGCATAACTAAAACGCCGCTTTCCCGCGACAAAACGATACCTTAATCGCCACCAAATACTGGGGCAAAAATCCATGACCTTCAAAGTCGTGGATTAGGCTGCCCGGAGAGGCTGAGCTTAGCGTTGTAGTTCTGCCTCAATTCTCGTCAATCTCCACGGATCTCTGCCTCTCCCCTGCCCCACTCAAAGGACTGAGAGGGGCGGGGGAGAGGCGGCGATCAGCAGGGATTAATGCGAGGAGAGGCAGAGCTACTGACTGCTCACAGCTCTGCCTCCAACAAGAAGGAGCCCTGCAATTTGCCCCAGGGACTTCGGGGTGATTAAAGAAAACCTGCAACTAAAAAAAGTTCCCCTGGGGGTTTCTCACTTCGGGTGGGGGAAGCCTCCAGATCAGTGATGGCCCGAACCGTTCGCCTGGCGAACCTTTCTGGGCCTTTTACTACTTCCGGGTCGCAAAGACCCGGAGTAGTACGCCTGCGCTGCCCGGCGGAGCGCGTCCTAGATCGCGCTCCTGTTGCCGGGCACTTTCTGCGCATGTGCGTGACGTCATGAGTGAACCGTTCGCTACATCTCTACTCCAGATCCTTTTGAAGAGTCCCCAGTCCTCCTGTGTCCCACAGCGGTCTCGCTGTGCCCCTCCGAACAGCGGGGATGTAAATATTTACCTTCCCGGCTCCAGCGCAGGCGCATTGGCTCTACACTCGGAGATAGGCGGAATAGCCGATCGCTGTTGGACCACTCTACTGCGCAGGTGCAAGTCTCCTGCGTAGTAAAGCGGACCCAACAGAAATCGTCCATTTCAGCCTATCTCCGTTCTGAGAGCTGCAGCAGCGCCCCCGCTGGAGCCAGGGAAGGTAAATACATCAGTCGAGCCAGGATTGTGACACGCTTTGGGGGAGCATGCGCTGGATTGCCTGCAGCTACAGCCGAGGAATACCCCCCAGGGGAACCTTTTTTTAGTCTCTTTAGGGCCTATTTTTGCAGTGGTATAGCAGAGTTTCAGCTATGCCATTAATGCTGAAGAGGACTACCTTAAAAAAAACTAATATTGTTGGCTAAGTATCAAAATTTTAAAGTAATATGTGAAATCTGATTTGTGTATGTTATCCAGCTTTACTGCATTGATTCATTTCACAGGAAACATGTTTACATGAGAGAAATCGTTCCCATATCAACAGCTGCTGAATCATCCTAAGAAGCAGTTGCAGGTAAGTACATGGAGAACTCTGCACAAGGTGCTAGGAGTCACTGCCTCTTAAATCAAAATTCTTGAAATGCATAGAATTTTTTTCTTTAGATGTGCAAATATATATTTCATTTAAGACCTTCTTTTCTCATGTATAAAGCGCAAAAATGACATAACCATTCATTTAAAGCCCAGTACACACAATATATCTTGATTGCCCCGTCACTGGTCAGTTTTGCCTCTCATGTAGTATGAGGGCCAACAGATTTAAAATACTTTTATATTAATCACTCCGTGTGCATATGTGAAGCTACCTGTGTTATGCACTGTTGAAAGCACTTGAGGAACACTGGAGGCTTCCTTGTAGTAGAACTCAGTTGCAGTTACTTAGTTTAGATGTGTAGGAAAAGGGGTGTATTACTGAAATAGTAAATCGTTCTTTGTTTTTTTTTACGCAGTGGTTTCCATGTTGGCCCCCACGATGGGCCGCTTGCTGCGTTAGTCCCCCGATGGGCCTCCTGCCGTTGTAGTCCCCCGATGGGCCTCTAGCCGTTGTAGTCCCCCGATGGGCCTCTAGCCGTTGTAGTCCCCGATGGGCCTCTAGCCGTTGTAGTCCCCGATGGGCCTCTAGCCGTTGTAGTTCCCCGATGGGCCTCTTGCTGTTGTAGTCCCCAAATTGCTGTCAGTGCCCTAATGGGCTGCTTGCCATGTCAGTCCCCCGATGTTAGGCCGCCCGTCGGGGGACTGACTAGGCAAGCAGCCCATCGAGTGACAAGCACAGGAGGCGACCCCTGGAAAGCTGGGTTCTTGCCGTTGTAGTCCCCAGATGGGCCTCTTGCCGCCGTTGTAGTCCCCCGATGGGCCTCTTGCCGCTGTTGTAGTCCCCCGATGGGCCTCTAGCCGTTGTAGTCCCCCGATGGGCCTCTAGCCGTTGTAGTCCCCCGATAGGCCTCTAGCCGTTATAGTTCCCGATGGGCCTCTAGCCGTTGTAGTCCCCCGATGGGCCTCTAGCCGTTGTAGTCCCCCGATGGGCCTCTAGCCGTTGTAGGTAAGTACCTGTTTTTCATTTTTGGGAGGCAGGTGCGGGCTGCTCTTCCCGGCGCTGGCCACGCTTGGGAGGGGATCGCCTGCACCTCCCAGCCTCCCCCTCTGGAATGCCGCTGTGGTTTCCAGGAAGTGAGCTTCGGGCCCCGCGGCGGTTGTATGGGAGCATTGGGAAGCCTCCCCGTGGCGCTCCTGGATAGTGCTAATGTAGCATGAACTAATTCCCTGATGGGCATCGAGCCGGTGTAGTCCCCCGATGAGCCTCTTGCCGTTGTCGTCCCCCGATGGGCCTCTTGCCGTTGTAGTCCCCCGATGGGCCTCGAGCCGTTGTAGTCCCCCGATGGGCCTCGAGCCGTTGTAGTCCCCCGATGGGCCTCGAGCCGTTGTAGTCCCCCGATGGGCCTCGAGCCGTTGTAGTCCCCCGATGGGCCTCGAGCCGTTGTAGTCCCCCGATGGGCCTCGAGCCGTTGTAGTCCCCCGATGGGCCTCGAGCCGTTGTAGTTCCCCGATGGGCCTCGAGCCGTTGTAGTCCCCCTATTGTTGTCAGTCCCCTGAGGGGCTGCTTACCATGTCAGTCCCCTGATGTAAGGTCGCCCATTGGGGAACTGACAAGGAGAGCAGCCCGTTGAGTGACAAGCACGAGGCGGACCACGGCAAGCAGGGTTCTTGCCGTTGTAGTCCCCCCGATGGGCCTCGAGCCGTTGTAGTCCTCTGATACGCCTCGCACCGTTGTAGTCCCCCGATAGGCCTCGAGCCGTTGTAGTCCCCCGATAGGCCTCGAGCCATTGTAGTCCCCCAATGGGCCTTGAGCTGTTGTAGTCCCCCGATGGGCCTCGAGCTGTTGTAGTCCCCCGATGGGCCTCGAGCTGTTGTAGTCCCCCGATGGGCCTCGAGCCGTATTAGTCACCCGATGGGCCTCGAGCCGTATTAGTCACCCGATGGGCCTCGAGCCGTATTAGTCACCCGATGGGCCTCGAGTCGTTGTAGTCCCCCGATGGGCCTCAAGCCGTTGTAGTCTCCCGATGAGCATCGAGCCGTTGTAGTCCCCCGATGGGCCTCGAGCCGTTGTAGTCCCCCGATGGGCCTCGAGCCGTTGTAATCCCCCAATGGGCCTCGAGCCGTTGTAGTCCCCCTATTGTTGTCAGTCCCCTGATGGGCTGCTTACCATGTCAGTCCCCCGATGTAAGGCCGCCCATTGGGGGACTGACAAGGAGAGCAGCCCGTTGAGTGACAAGCACATGAGGCGGACCACGGCAAGCTGGGTTCTTGCCGTTGTAGTCCCCCAATCGGCCTCTAGCCGTTGTAGTCCCCCGATGGGCCTCGAGCCGTTGTAGTCCCCCGATGGGTCTCGAGCCGTTGTAATCCCCCAATGGGCCTCGAGCTGTTGTAGTCCCCCGATGGGCCTCGAGCCGTTGTAGTCCCCCGATGGGCCTCGAGCCGTTGTAGTCCCCCGATGAGCCTCGAGCCGTTGTAGTCCCCCGATGGGCCTCGAGCCGTTGTAGTCCCCCAATGGGCCTTGAGCCGTTATAGTCCCCCTATTGATGTCAGTCCCCTGATGGGCTGCTTGCCATGTAAGTCCCCCGATGTAAGGCCGCCCATTGGGGGACTGACAAGGCAAGCAGCCCGTCGAGTGACAAGCACAGGAGGTGGACCACGGCAAGCTGGGTTCTTGCCGTTGTAGTCCCCCAATCGGCCTCTAGCCGTTGTAGTCCCCCGATGGGCCTCTAGCTGTTGTAGTCCCCTGATGGGCCTCGAGCCGTTGTAGTCCCCCGATGGGCCTCGAGCCGTTGTAGTCCCCCGATGGGCCTGGAGCTGTTGTAGTCCCCCGATGGGCCTGGAGCTGTTGTAGTCCCCCGATGGGCCTCGATCTGTTGTAGTCCCCCGATGGGCCTCGAGCCGTTGTAGTCCCGCGATGGGCCTCGAGCCGTTGTAGTCCCTCGATGGGCCTCGAGCCGTTGTAGTCCCCCGATGGGCATCGAGCCGTTGTAGTCCCCCGATGGGCCTCGAGCCGTTGTAGTCCCCCGAAGGGCCTCGAGCCGTTGTCGTCCTCCGATGGGCCTCGAGCCGTTGTAGTCCTCCGATGGGCCTCGAGCCGTTGTAGTCCCCCGATGGGCCTCGAGCCGTTGTAGTCCCCCGATGGGCCTCGAGCCGTTGTAGTCCCCCGATGGGCCTCTAGCCGTTGTAGTCCCCTGATGGGCCTCAAACCGTTGTAGTCCCCCGATGGACCTCGAGCCGTTGTAGTCCCCCGATGGGCCTCGAGCCGTTGTAGTCCCCCGATGGGCCTCGAGCCGTTATAGTCCCCCTATTGATGTCAGTCCCCTGATGGGCTGCTTGCCATGTAAGTCCCCCGATGTAAGGCCACCCATTGGGGGACTGACAAGGCAAGCAGCCCATCGAGTGACAAGCACAGGAGGCGGACCACGGCAAGCTGGGTTCTTGCCGTTGTAGTCCCCCGATGGGCCTCTAGCCGTTGTAGTCCCCCGATGGGCCTTTAGCCGTTGTAGTCCCCCGATGGGCTTCGAGCCGTTGTAGTCCCCCGATGGGCCTCGCGCCGTTGTAGTCCCCCGATGGGCCTTTAGCCGTTGTAGTCCCCCGATGGGCCTCGAGCCGTTGTAGTCCCCCGATAGTCCCCCGATGGGCCTCGAGCCGTTGTAGTCCCCCGATGGACCTCGAGCCGTTTTAGTCCCCCGATGGGCCTCGAGCCGTTGTAGTCCCCCGATGGGCCTCGAGCCGTTGTAGTCCCCCGATGGGCCTCGAGCCGTTGTAGTCCCCCGATGGGCCTCGAGCCGTTGTAGTCTCCCGATGGGCCTCGAGCCGTTGTAGTCTCCCGATGGGCATCGAGCCGTTGTAGTCCCCCGATGGGCCTCGAGCCGTTGTAGTCCCCCAATGGGCCTCGAGCCGTTGTAGTCCCCCGATGGGCCTCGAGCCATTATAGTCCCCCTATTGATGTCAGTCCCCTGATGGGCTGCTTGCCAAGTAAGTCCCCCGATGTAAGGCCGCCCATTGGGGACTGACAAGGCAAGCAGCCCGTCGAGTGACAAGCACAGGAGGCGGACCACTGCAAGCTGGGTTCTTGCCGTTGTAGTCCCCCAATAGGCCACTAGCCGTTGTAGTCCCCCGATGGGCCTCGAGCCGTTGTAGTCCCCCGATGGGCCTCGAGCCGTTGTAGTCCCCCGATGGGCCTCGAGCCGTTGTAGTCCCCCGATGGGCCTCGAGCCGTTGTAGTCCCCCGATGGGCCTCGAGCCGTTGTAGTCCCCCGATGGGCCTCGAGCCGTTGTAGTCCCCCGATGGGCCTCGAGCCGTTGTAGTCCCCCGATGGGCCTCGAGCCGTTGTAGTCCCCCGATGGGCCTCGAGCCGTTGTAGTCCCCCGATGGGCCTCGAGCCGTTGTAGTCTCCCGATGGGTCTCGAGCCGTTGTAGTCCCCCGATGGGCCTCGAGCCTTTATAGTCCCCCAATGGGCCTCGAGCCGTTGTAGTCCCCCTATTGATGTCAGTCCCCTGATGGGCTGCTTGCCATGTCAGTCCCCCAATGTAAGGCCGCCCATTGGGGACTGACAAGGCAAGCAGCCCGTCGAGTGACAAGCACAGGAGGCGGACCACAAGAAGCTGGGTTCTTGCCGTTGTAGTCCCACGATGGGCCTCTAGCCGTTGTAGTCCCCCGATGGGCCTCGAGCCGTTGTAGTCCCCCGATGGGCCTCTAGCCGTTGTAGTCCCCTGATGGGCCTCAAACCGTTGTAGTCCCCCGATGGACCTCGAGCCGTTGTAGTCCCCCGATGGGCCTCGAGCCGTTGTAGTCCCCCGATGGGCCTCGAGCCGTTATAGTCCCCCTATTGATGTCAGTCCCCTGATGGGCTGCTTGCCATGTAAGTCCCCCGATGTAAGGCCACCCATTGGGGGACTGACAAGGCAAGCAGCCCATCGAGTGACAAGCACAGGAGGCGGACCACGGCAAGCTGGGTTCTTGCCGTTGTAGTCCCCCGATGGGCCTCTAGCCGTTGTAGTCCCCCGATGGGCCTTTAGCCGTTGTAGTCCCCCGATGGGCTTCGAGCCGTTGTAGTCCCCCGATGGGCCTCGCGCCGTTGTAGTCCCCCGATGGGCCTTTAGCCGTTGTAATCCCCCGATGGGCCTCGAGCCGTTGTAGTCCCCCGATAGTCCCCCGATGGGCCTCGAGCCGTTGTAGTCCCCCGATGGACCTCGAGCCGTTTTAGTCCCCCGATGGGCCTCGAGCCGTTGTAGTCCCCCGATGGGCCTCGAGCCGTTGTAGTCCCCCGATGGGCCTCGAGCCGTTGTAGTCCCCCGATGGGCCTCGAGCCGTTGTAGTCTCCCGATGGGCCTCGAGCCGTTGTAGTCTCCCGATGGGCATCGAGCCGTTGTAGTCCCCCGATGGGCCTCGAGCCGTTGTAGTCCCCCAATGGGCCTCGAGCCGTTGTAGTCCCCCGATGGGCCTCGAGCCATTATAGTCCCCCTATTGATGTCAGTCCCCTGATGGGCTGCTTGCCAAGTAAGTCCCCCGATGTAAGGCCGCCCATTGGGGACTGACAAGGCAAGCAGCCCGTCGAGTGACAAGCACAGGAGGCGGACCACTGCAAGCTGGGTTCTTGCCGTTGTAGTCCCCCGATAGGCCACTAGCCGTTGTAGTCCCCCGATGGGCCTCGAGCCGTTGTAGTCCCCCGATGGGCCTCGAGCCGTTGTAGTCCCCCGATGGGCCTCGAGCCGTTGTAGTCCCCCGATGGGCCTCGAGCCGTTGTAGTCCCCCGATGGGCCTCGAGCCGTTGTAGTCCCCCGATGGGCCTCGAGCCGTTGTAGTCCCCCGATGGGCCTCGAGCCGTTGTAGTCCCCCGATGGGCCTCGAGCCGTTGTAGTCCCCCGATGGGCCTCGAGCCGTTGTAGTCCCCCGATGGGCCTCGAGCCGTTGTAGTCCCCCGATGGGCCTCGAGCCGTTGTAGTCCCCCGATGGGCCTCGAGCCGTTGTAGTCCCCCGATGGGCCTCGAGCCGTTGTAGTCCCCCGATGGGCCTCGAGCCGTTGTAGTCTCCCGATGGGTCTCGAGCCGTTGTAGTCCCCCGATGGGCCTCGAGCCTTTATAGTCCCCCAATGGGCCTCGAGCCGTTGTAGTCCCCCTATTGATGTCAGTCCCCTGATGGGCTGCTTGCCATGTCAGTCCCCCAATGTAAGGCCGCCCATTGGGGACTGACAAGGCAAGCAGCCCGTCGAGTGACAAGCACAGGAGGCGGACCACAAGAAGCTGGGTTCTTGCCGTTGTAGTCCCACGATGGGCCTCTAGCCGTTGTAGTCCCCCGATGGGCCTCGAGCCGTTGTAGTCCCCCGATGGGCCTTGAGCCGTTGTAGTCCCCCTATTGTTGTCAGTCCCCTGATGGGCTGCTTACCATGTCAGTCCCCCGATGTAAGGCCACCCATTGGGGGACTGACAAGGAGAGCAGCCCGTTGAGTGACAAGCACATGAGGCGGACCACGGCAAGCTGAGTTCTTGCCGTTGTATTCCCCCGATGGGCCTTGAGCCGTTGTATTCCCCCAATGGGCCTCGATCTGTTGTAGTCCCCCGATGGGCCTGGAGCTGTTGTAGTCCCCCGATGGGCCTCGATCTGTTGTAGTCCCCCGATGGGCCTCTAGCCGTTGTAGTCCCCCGATTGCCCTCGAGCTGTTGTCGTCCTCCGATGGGCCTCGAGCCGTTGTAGTCCCCTGATGGGCCTCAAGCCGTTGTAGTCCCCCGATGGGCCTCGAGCCGTTGTAGTCCCCCGATGGGCCTCTAGCCGTTGTAGTCCTCCGATTGCCCTCGAGCTGTTGTCGTCCTCCGATGGGCCTCGAGCCGTTGTAGTCCCCTGATGGGCCTCAAGCCGTTGTAGTCCCCCGATGGGCCTCGAGCCGTTGTAGTCTCCTGATGGGCATCGCGCTGTTGTAGTCCCCCGATGGGCCTCGAGCCGTTGTAGTCCCCCGATGGGCCTCGAGCCGTTGTAGTCCCCCGATGGGCCTCGAGCCGTTGTAGTCTCCTGATGGGCCTCGAGCCGTTGTAGTCCCCCGATGGGCCTCAAGCCGTTGTAGTCCCCCAATGGGCCTTGAGCCGTTATAGTCCCCCTATTGATGTCAGTCCCCTGATGGGCTGCTTGCCATGTAAGTCCCCCGATGTAAGGCCGCCCATTGGGGGACTGACAAGGCAAGCAGCCCGTCGAGTGACAAGCACAGGAGGCGGACCACGGCAAGCTGGGTTCTTGCCGTTGTAGTCCCCCGATGGGCCTCTAGCCGTTGTAGTCCCCCGATGGGCCTCTAGCCATTGTAGTCCCCCGATGGGCCTTGAGCCGTTGTAGTCCCCCGATGGGCCTCGAGCCGTTGTAGTCCCCCGATGGGCCTCGAGCCGTTGTAGTCCCCCGATGGGCCTCGAGCCGTTGTAGTCCCACGATGGGCCTCGAGCCGTTGTAGTCCCCCGATGGGCCTCGAGCCGTTGTAGTCCCCAGATGGGCCTCGAGCCGTTGTAGTCCCCCGATGGGCCTCGAGCCGTTGTAGTCCCCCGATGGGCCTCGAGCCGTTGTAGTCCCCCGATGGGCCTCGAGCCATTGTAGTCCCCCGATGGGCCTCGAGCCGTTGTAGTCTCCCGATGGGCCTCGAGCCGTTGTAGTCTCCCGATGGGCCTCGAGCCGTTGTAGTCTCCCGATGGGCCTCGAGCCGTTGTAGTCCCCCGATGGGCCTCGAGCCGTTGTAGTCCCCCTATTGATGTCAGTCCCCTGATGGGCTGCTTGCCATGTCAGTCCCCCAATGTAAGGCCGCCCATTGGGGACTGACAAGGCAAGCAGCCCGTCGAGTGACAAGCACAGGAGGCGGACCACAAGAAGCTGGGTTCTTGCCGTTGTAGTCCCACGATGGGCCTCTAGCCGTTGTAGTCCCCCGATGGGCCTCGAGCTGTTGTAGTCCCCCGATGGGCCTTGAGCCGTTGTAGTCCCCCTATTGTTGTCAGTCCCCTGATGGGCTGCTTACCATGTCAGTCCCCCGATGTAAGGCCACCCATTGGGGGACTGACAAGGAGAGCAGCCCGTTGAGTGACAAGCACATGAGGCGGACCACGGCAAGCTGAGTTCTTGCCGTTGTATTCCCCCGATGGGCCTTGAGCCGTTGTAGTCCCCCAATGGGCCTCGATCTGTTGTAGTCCCCCGATGGGCCTGGAGCTGTTGTAGTCCCCCGATGGGCCTCAATCTGTTGTAGTCCCCCGATGGGCCTCTAGCCGTTGTAGTCCCCCGATGGGCCTCTAGCCGTTGTAGTCCCCCGATTGCCCACGAGCTGTTGTCGTCCTCCGATGGGCCTCGAGCCGTTGTAGTCCCCTGATGGGCCTCAAGCCGTTGTAGTCCCCCGATGGGCCTCGAGCCGTTGTAGTCCCCAGATGGGCCTCTAGCCGTTGTAGTCCTCCGATTGCCCTCGAGCTGTTGTCGTCCTCCGATGGGCCTCGAGCCGTTGTAGTCCCCTGATGGGCCTCAAGCCGTTGTAGTCCCCCGATGGGCCTCGAGCCGTTGTAGTCTCCTGATGGGCATCGCGCTGTTGTAGTCCCCCGATGGGCCTCGAGCCGTTGTAGTCCCCCGATGGGCCTCGAGCCGTTGTAGTCCCCCGATGGGCCTCGAGCCGTTGTAGTCCCCCGATGGGCCTCGAGCCGTTGTAGTCCCCCGATGGGCCTCGAGCCGTTGTAGTCCCCCGATGGGCCTCGAGTCGTTGTAGTCCCCCGATGGGCCTCGAGCCGTTGTAGTCTCCTGATGGGCCTCGAGCCGTTGTAGTCCCCCGATGGGCCTCAAGCCGTTGTAGTCCCCCAATGGGCCTTGAGCCGTTATAGTCCCCCTATTGATGTCAGTCCCCTGATGGGCTGCTTGCCATGTAAGTTCCCCGATGTAAGGCCGCCCATTGGGGGACTGACAAGGCAAGCAGCCCGTCGAGTGACAAGCACAGGAGGCGGACCACGGCAAGCTGGGTTCTTGCCGTTGTAGTCCCCCGATGGGCCTCTAGCCGTTGTAGTCCCCCGATGGGCCTCTAGCCGTTGTAGTCCCCCGATGGGCCTCGAGCCGTTGTAGTCCCCCGATGGGCCTCGAGCCGTTGTAGTCCCCCGATGGGCCTCGAGCCGTTGTAGTCCCCTGATGGGCCTCGATCTGTTGTAGTCCCCCGATGGGCCTGGAGCTGTTGTAGTCCCCCGATGGGCCTCGATCTGTTGTAGTCCCCCGATGGGCCTCGAGCCGTTGTAGTCCTCCGATGGGCCTCGAGCTGTTGTCGTCCTTTAATGGGCCTCGAGCCGTTGTAGTCCCGCGATGGGCCTCGAGCCGTTGTAGTCCCCCGATGGGCCTCGAGCCGCTGTATTCTCCCGACGGGCATCGAGCCGTTGTAGTCCCCGATGGGCCTCGATCTGTTGTAGTCCTCCGATGGGCCTCGAGCTGTTGTAGTCCTCCGATGGGCCTCGAGCTGTTGTAGTCCTCCGATGGGCCTCGAGCCGTTGTAGTCCCCGATGGGCCTCGAGCCGTTGTAGTCTCCCGATGGGCATCGAGCCGTTGTAGTCCCCCGATGGGCCTCGAGCCGTTGTAGTCTCCCGATGGGCATCGAGCCGTTGTAGTCCCCCGATGGGCCTCGAGCCGTTGTAGTCCCCCAATGGGACTCGAGCCGTTGTAGTCCCCTGATGGGCCTCGAGCCATTATAGTCCCCCTATTGATGTCAGTCTCCTGATGGGCTGCTTGCCATGTAAGTCCCCCGATGTAAGGCCGCCCATTTGGGGACTGACAAGGCAAGCAGCCCGTCGAGTGACAAGCACAGGAGGCGGACCACTGCATGCTGGGTTCTTGCCGTTGTAGTCCCCCGATGGGCCTCTAGCCGTTGTAGTCCCCCGATGGGCCTCTAGCCGTTGTAGTCCTACGATGGGCCTCGAGCCATTGTAGTCCTCCGATGGGCCTCGAGCCGTTGTAGTCCTACGATGGCCTCGAGCCGTTGTAGTCCCCCGATGGGCCTCGAGCCGTTGTAGTCCCCCAATGGGCCTTGAGCCGTTGTATGTCCCCCGATGGGCTTTGAGCCGTTGTAGTCCCCCGATGGGCCTCGAGCCGTTGTAGTCCCCCGATGGGCCTCGAGCCGTTGTAGTCCCCCTATTGATGTCAGTCCCCTTATGGGCTGCTTGCCATTTCAGTCCCCTGATGTAAGGCCGCCCATTGGGGACTGACAAGGCAAGCAGCCCGTCGAGTGACAAGCACAGGAGGCGGACCACGGCAAGCTGGGTTCTTGCAGTTGTAGTCCCCCGATGGGCCTCTAGCCGTTGTAGTCCCCCAATGGGCCTCGAGCCGTTGTAGTCCCCCAATGGGCCTCGAGTCGTTGTAGTCCCCCAATGGGCCTCGAGTCGTTGTAGTCCCCCGATGGGCCTCGAGCCGTTGTAGTCCCCCGATGGGCCTCGAGCCGTTGTAGTCCCCCGATGGGCCTCGAGCCGTTGTAGTCCCCCGATGGGCCTCGAGCCGTTGTAGTCCCCCGATGGGCCTTGAGCCGTTGTTGTCCCCCTATTGTTGTCAGTCCCCTGATGGGCTGCTTACCGTTTCAGTCCCCCGATGTAAGGCCGCCCATTGGGGGACTGACAAGGAGAGCAGCCCGTTGAGTGACAAGCACACGAGGCGGACCACGGCATGCTGGGTTCTTGCCGTTGTAGTCCCCCGATGGGCCTCTAGCCGTTGTAGTCCCCTGATGGGCCTCGAGCCATTGTAGTCCCCCGATGGGCCTCGATCTGTTGTAGTCCCCCGATGGGCCTCGAGCCGTTGTAGTCCCCCGATGGGCCTCGATTTGTTGTAGTCCCCCGATGGGCCTAGATCCGTTGTAGTCCCCCGATGGGCCTCGATCTGTTGTAGTCCCCCGATGGGCCTCGAGCTGTTGTATTCCCCCGACGGGCCTCAAGCCGTTGTAGTCCCCCGATGGGCCTCGAGCCATTGTAGTCCCCCGATGGGCCTCGAGCCGTTGTAGTCCCCCGATGGGCCTCGAGCCGTTGTAGTCCTCCGATGGGCCTCGAGCTGTTGTAGTACCCCGATGGACCTCGAGCTGTTATAGTCCCCCTATTGATGTCAGTCCCCTGATGGGCTGCTTGCCGTGTCAGTCCCCCAATGTAAGGCCGCCCATTGAGGGACTGACAGGGCAAGCATCCCGTCGAGTGACAAGCACAGGAGGCGGACCACGGCAAGCTGGGTTCTTGCCGTTGTAGTCCCCCGATGGGCCTCGAGCCGTTGTAGTCCTCCGATGGGCCTCGAGCTGTTGTAGTACCCCGATCGGCCTCGAGCTGTTATAGTCCCCCTATTGATGTCAGTCCCCTGATGGGCTGCTTGCCATGTCATTCCCCCGACGTAAGGCCGCCCATTGGGGGACTGACAAGGCAAGCAGCCCGTCGAGTGACAAGCACAGGAGGCGGACCACGGCAAGCTGGGTTCTTGCCGTTGTAGTCCACCGATGGGCCTCTAGCTGTTGTAGTCCCCCGATGGGCCTCTAGCCAATGTAGTCTCCCGATGGGCCTCGAGCTGTTGTAGTCCCCCGATGGGCCTTCGAGCCGTTGTAGGTAAGTACCTGTTTTCATTTTTGGGATGCAGGTGCGGGCTGCTCTTCCCGGCACTGGCCACGCTTGGGGGGATCGCCTTTACCTTCCAGCCTCCCCCTCTGGAATGCCGCTGTGGTTTCCAGGCAGTGAGAGCTTGGGGCCCCACGGCACCCCGGTTGTATGGGAGCATTGGGAAGCCTCCCCGTGGCGCTCCTGGATAGTGCTAATGTAGCATGAACTAATTCCCTGATGGGCCTCTTGCCGGTGTAGTCCCCCGATGAGCCTCTTGCCGGTGTAGTCCCCCGATGAGGCTCTTGCCGGTGTAGTCCCCCGATGGGCCTCTTGCAGTTGTAGTCCCCCCGATGGACCTCGAGCCGTTGTAGTCCCCCGATGGGCCTCGAGCCGTTGTAGTCCCCCGATGGGCCTCGAGCCGTTGTAGTCCCCCGATGGGCCTCGAGCCGTTGTAGTCCCCCGATGGGCCTCGAGCCGTTGTAGTCCCCCGATGGGCCTCGAGCCGTTGTAGTCCCCCGATGGGCCTCGAGCCGTTGTAGTCCCCCGATGGGCCTCGAGCCGTTGTAGTCCCCCGATGGGCCTCCAGCCGTTGTAGTCCCCCGATGGGCCTCCAGCCGTTGTAGTCCCCCGATGGGCCTCCAGCCGTTGTAGTCCCCTGATGGGCCTAGAGCCGTTGTAGTCCCCCGATGGGCATCGAGCCGTTGTAGTCCCCCTATTGTTCTCAGTCCCTTGATGGGCTGCTTACCATGTCAGTCCCCCGATGTAAGGCCGCCCATTGGGGGACTGACAAGGCAAGCAGCCCGTCGAGTGACAAGTCGAGTGACAAGCACAGGTGACGGACCATGGCAAGATGGGTTCTTGCCGTTGTAGTCCCCCGATGGGTCTCTAGCCGTTGTAGTCCCCCGATGGGCCTCGAGCCGCTGTAGTCCTCCGATGGGCCTCGAGCCGTTGTAGTCCCCCGATGGGCCTCGAGCCGTTGTAGTCCCCCGATGGGCCTCGAGCCGTTGTAGTCCCCCGATGGGCCTCGAGCCGATGTAGTCCCCCGATGGGCCTCGAGCCGTTGTAGTCCCCCGATGGACCTCGAGCCGTTGTAGTCCCCCGATGGGCCTCGAGCCGTTGTAGTCCCCCGATGGGCCTCGAGCCGTTGTAGTCCCCCGATGGGCCTCGAGCCGTTGTAGTCTCCCGATGGGCATCGAGCCGTTGTAGTCTCCCGATGGGCATCGAGCCGTTGTAGTCTCCCGATGGGCATCGAGCCGTTGTAGTCTCCCGATGGGCCTCGAGCCGTTGTAGTCCCCCGATGGGCCTCGAGCTGTTGTAGTCCCCCGATGGGCCTCGAGCCGTTGTAGTCCCCCGATGGGCCTCGAGCCGTTGTAGTCCCCCGATGGGCCTCGAGCCGTTGTAGTCCCCCAATGGGCCTAGAGCCATTGTAGTCCCCCTATTGTTGTCAGTTCCCTGATGGGCTGCTTACCATGTCAGTCCCCTGATGTAAGGCCGCCCATTGGGGGACTGACAAGGCAAGCAGCCCGTCGAGTGACAAGCACAGGAGGCGGACCACGGCAAGATGGGTTCTTGCCGCTGTAGTCCCCCGATGGGCCTCGAGCCGTTGTAGTCTCCCGATGGGCCTGGAGCCATTGTAGTCCCCGATGCGCCTCGAGCTGTTGTAGTCCCCCGATGGGCCTCAAGCTGTTGTACTTCCCCGATGGGCCTTGAGCCGTTGTAGTCCCCCGATGGGCCTCTACCCGTTGTAGTCCCCCGATGGGCCTCTACCCGTTGTAGTCCCCAGATGGGCCTATATTGTTTTTAGGTATGGGCGCAGAGTGATGGCTCGGACCAAGGGCGCAGAGTGATGGCTCGGACCAATGGCGCAGGGTTACGGCTCGGACCAAGGGCGCAGGGTGACGGCTCGGACCAAGGGCGCAGGGTGACGGCTCGGACCAAGGACGCAGGGTGACGGCTCGGACCAAGGGCGCAGGGTGACGGCTCGGACAAAAGGCGCAGGGTGACGGCTCGGACCAAGGGCGCAGGGTGACGGCTCGGACCAAGGGCGCAGGGTGACGGCTCGGACCAAGGGCGCAGGGTGACGGCTCGGACCAAGGGCGCAGGGTGACGGCTCGGACCAAGGGCGCAGGGTGACGGCTCGGACCAAGGGCGCAGGGTGACGGCTCGGACCAAGGGCGCAGGGTGACGGCTCGGACCAAGGGCGCAGGGTGACGGCTCGGACCAAGGGCGCAGGGTGACGGCTCGGACCAAGGGCGCAGGGTGACGGCTCGGACCAAGGGCGCAGGGTGACGGCTCGGACCAAGGGCGCAGGGTGACGGCTCGGACCAAGGGCGCAGGGTGACGGCTCGGACCAAGGGCGCTGGGTGACGCCTCGGACTAAGGGCGCTGGGCGACGCCTCGGGCGCAGAGTGACGGCTCGGACCAAGGGCGCTGGGTGAAGCCTCGGACCAAGGGCGCTGGGTGAAGCCTCGGACCAAGGGCGCTGGGTGAAGCCTCGGACCAAGGGCGCTAGGTGAAGCCTCGGACCAAGGGCGCTGGGTGAAGCCTCGGACCAAGGGCGCTGGGTGAAGCCTCGGACCAAGGGCGCAGGGTGACGGCTCGGACCAAGGGCGCAGGGTGACGGCTCGGACCAAGGGCGCAGGGTGACGGCTCGGACCAAGGGCGCAGGGTGACGGCTCGGACCAAGGGCGCAGGGTGACGGCTCGGACCAAGGGCGCAGGGTGACGGCTCGGACCAAGGGCCCTGGGTGAAGCCTCGGACCAAGGGCGCTGGGTGAAGCCTCGGACCAAGGGCGCAGGGTGAAGCCTCGGACCAAGGGCGCAGGGTGAAGCCTCGGACCAAGGGCGCAGGGTGACGGCTCGGACCAAGGGCGCAGGGTGACGGCTCGGACCAAGGGCGCAGGGTGACGGCTCGGAACAAGGGCGCAGGGTGAAGCCTCGGACCAAGGGCGCTGGGTGAAGCCTCGGACCAAGGGCGCTGGGTGAAGCCTCGGACCAAGGGCGCAGGGTGACGGCTCGGACCAAGGGCGCAGGGTGACGGCTCGGACCAAGGGCGCAGGGTGGCGGCTCGGACCAAGGGCGCAGGGTGACGGCTCGGACCAAGGGCGCAGGGTGACGGCTCGGACCAAGGGCGCAGGGTGAAGCCTCGGACCAAGGGCGCTGGGTGACGCCTCGGGTGCAGAGTGACGGCTCGGACCAAGGGCGCAGGGTGACGGTTCGGACCAAGGGCGCAGGGTGAAGCCTCGGGCCAAGGGCGCTGGGTGACGCCTCGGACCAAGGGCGCTGGGTGACGCCTCGGGCGCAGAGTGACGGTTCGGACCAAGGGCGCAGGGTGACGGCTCAGGACCAAGGGCGCAGGGTGACGGCTCGGACCAAGGGCGCAGGGTGACGGCTCGGACGAAGGGCGCAGGGTGACGGCTCGTACCAAGGGCGCAGGGTGACGGCTCGAACCAAGGGCGCAGGGTGACGGCTCGAACCAAGGGCGCAGGGTGACGGCTCGGACCAAGGGCGCAGGGTGACGGCTCGGACCAAGGGCGCAGGGTGACGGCTCGGACCAAGGGCGCAGGGTGACGGCTCGGACCAAGGGCGCAGGGTGACGGCTCGGACCAAAGGCGCTGGGTGAAGCCTCGGACCAAAGGCGCTGGGTGAAGCCTCGGACCAAGGGCGCTGGGTGACGCCTCGGGTGCAGAGTGACGGCTCGGACCAAGGGCGCTGGGTGAAGCCTCGGACCAAGGGCGCTGGGTGAAGCCACGGACCAAGTGCGCTGGGTGAAGCCTCAGACCAAGGGCGCAGGGTGACGGCTCGGACCAAGGGCGCAGGGTGACGGCTCGGACCAAGGGCGCAGGGTGACGGCTCGGACCAAGGGCGCAGGGTGACGGCTCGGACCAAGGGCGCAGGGTGACGGCTCGGACCAAGGGCGCAGGGTGACGGCTCGGACCAAGGGCGCAGGGTGACGGCTCGGACCAAGGGCGCAGGGTGACGGCTCGGACCAAAGGCGCTGGGTGAAGCCTCGGACCAAGGGCGCAGGGTGACGGCTCGGACCAAAGGCGCTGGGTAAAGCCTCGGACCAAGGGCGCTGGGTGAAGCCTCGGACCAAGGGCGCAGGGTGAAGCCTCGGACCAAGGGCGCAGGGTGACGGCTCGGACCAAGGGCGCAGGGTGACGGCTCGGACCAAGGGCGCAGGGTGACGGCTCGGACCAAGGGCGCAGGGTGACGGCTCGGACCAAGGGCGCAGGGTGACGGCTCGGACCAAGGGCGCATGGTGACGGCTCAGACCAAGGGCGCTGGGTGAAGCTTCGGACCAAGGGCGCTGGGTGAAGCCTCGGACCAAGGGCGCTGGGTGATGCCTCGGACCAAGGGCGCAGGGTGAAGCCTCGGACCAAGGGCGCAGGGTGACGGCTCGGACCAAGGGCGCAGGGTGACGGCTCGGACCAAGGGCGCAGGGTGACGGCTCGGACCAAGGGCGCAGGGTGACGGCTCGGACCAAGGGCGCAGGGTGACGGCTCGGACCAAGGGCGCATGGTGACGGCTCGGACCAAGGGCGCTGGGTGAAGCCTCGGACCAAGGGCGCTGGGTGAAGCCTCGGACCAAGGGCGCTGGGTGAAGCCTCGGACCAAGGGCGCTGGGTGAAGCCTCGGACCAAGGGCGCTGGGTGAAGCCTCGGACCAAGGGCGCAGGGTGACGGCTCGGACCAAGGGCGCAGGGTGACGGCTCGGACCAAGGGCGCAGGGTGACGGCTCGGACCAAGGGCGCAGGGTGACGGCTCGGACCAAGGGCGCAGGGTGACGGCTCGGACCAAGGGCGCAGGGTGACGGCTCGGACCAAGGGCGCAGGGTGACGGCTCGGACCAAGGGCGCTGGGTGAAGCCTCGGACCAAGGGCGCTGGGTGAAGCCTCGGACCAAGGGCGCTGGGTGAAGCCTCGGACCAAGGGCGCTGGGTGAAGCCTCGGACCAAGGGCGCTGGGTGACGGCTCGGACCAAGGGCGCTGGGTGACGGCTCGGACCAAGGGCGCTGGGTGACGGCTCGGACCAAGGGCGCTGGGTGACGGCTCGGACCAAGGGCGCTGGGTGAAGCCTCGGACCAAGGGCGCAGGGTGAAGCCTCGGACCAAGGGCGCGTGGTGAAGCCTCGGACCAAGGGCGCGTGGTGAAGCCTCGGACCAAGGGCGCGTGGTGAAGCCTCGGACCAAGGGCGCGTGGTGAAGCCTCGGACCAAGGGCGCGTGGTGAAGCCTCGGACCAAGGGCGCGTGGTGAAGCCTCGGACCAAGGGCGCGTGGTGAAGCCTCGGACCAAAGGCGCGTGGTGAAGCCTCGGACCAAAGGCGCGTGGTGAAGCCTCGGACCAAGGGCGCGTGGTGAAGCCTCGGACCAAGGGCGCGTGGTGAAGCCTCGGACCAAGGGCGCGTGGTGAAGCCTCGGACCAAGGGCGCGTGGTGAAGCCTCGGACCAAGGGCGCGTGGTGAAGCCTCGGACCAAGGGCGCGTGGTGAAGCCTCGGACCAAGGGCGCGTGGTGAAGCCTCGGACCAAAGGCGCGTGGTGAAGCCTCGGACCAAAGGCGCGTGGTGAAGCCTCGGACCAAGGGCGCGTGGTGAAGCCTCGGACCAAGGGCGCGTGGTGAAGCCTCGGACCAAGGGCGCGTGGTGAAGCCTCGGACCAAGGGCGCGTGGTGAAGCCTCGGACCAAAGGCGCGTGGTGAAGCCTCGGACCAAGGGCGCGTGGTGAAGCCTCGGACCAAGGGCGCTGGGTGAAGCCTCGGACCAAGGGCGCAGGGTGACGGCTCGGACCAAGGGCGCAGGGTGACGGCTCGGACCAAGGGCGCGTGGTGACGGCTCGGACCAAGGGCGCGTGGTGACGGCTCGGACCAAGGGCGCGTGGTGAAGCCTCGGACCAAAGGCGCGTGGTGAAGCCTCGGACCAAAGGCGCGTGGTGAAGCCTCGGACCAAAGGCGCGTGGTGAAGCCTCGGACCAAAGGCGCGTGGTGAAGCCTCGGACCAAGGGCGCGTGGTGAAGCCTCGGACCAAGGGCGCGTGGTGAAGCCTCGTACCAAGGGCGCGTGGTTAAGCCTCGGACCAAGGGCGCGTGGTGAAGCCTCGGACCAAGGGCGCGTGGTGAAGCCTCGGACCAAGGGCGCGTGGTGAAGCCTCGGACCAAGGGCGCGTGGTGAAGCCTCGGACCAAGGGCGCGTGGTGAATCCTCGGACCAAAGGCGCGTGGTGAAGCCTCGGACCAAGGGCGCGTGGTGAAGCCTCGGACCAAGGGCGCGTGGTGAAGCCTCGGACCAAGGGCGCGTGGTGAAGCCTCGGACCAAGGGCGCGTGGTGAAGCCTCGGACCAAGGGCGCGTGGTGAAGCCTCGGACCAAGGGCGCGTGGTGAAGCCTCGGACCAAGGGCGCGTGGTGAAGCCTCGGACCAAGGGCGCGTGGTGAAGCCTCGGACCAAGGGCGCGTGGTGAAGCCTCGGACCAAGGGCGCGTGGTGAAGCCTCGGACCAAGGGCGCGTGGTGAAGCCTCGGACCAAGGGCGCGTGGTGAAGCCTCGGACCAAGGGCGCGTGGTGAAGCCTCGGACCTAGGGCGCGTGGTGAAGCCTCGGACCAAGGGCGCGTGGTGAAGCCTCGGACCAAGGGCGCGTGGTGAAGCCTCGGACCAAGGGCGCGTGGTGAAGCCTCGGAACAAGGGCGCGTGGTGAAGCCTCGGACCAAGGGCGCGTGGTGAAGCCTCGGACCAAGGGTGCTTGGTGAAGCCTCTGACCAAGGGCGCGTGGTGAAACCTCGGACCAAGGGCGCGGGGTGAAGTGCGGAAGGGTCGTACTAGAGCGCCGGTTGTTACTAAAGTCCCTCCTGGGAGCCAGTTGTAATAAGTCCCTCCTGGGCGCCGGTTGTAACAAGTCCCTCCTGGGCGCCGGTTGTAACAAGTCCCTCCTGGGCGCCGGTTGTAACAAGTCCCTCCTGGGCGCCGGTTGTAACAAGTCCATCCTGGGCGCCGGTTGTAACAAGTCCGTCCTGGGCGCCGGTTGTAACAAGTCCGTCCTGGGCGCCGGTTGTAACAAGTCCGTCCTGGGCGCCGGTTGTAACAAGTCCGTCCTGGGCGCCGGTTGTAACAAGTCCGTCCTGGGCGCCGGTTGTAGCAAGTCCCACCTGGATGCCGGTTGTAGCAAGTCCCTCCTGGGCGCCGGTTGTAGCAAGTCCCTCCTGGGCGCCGGTTGTAGCAAGTCCCTCCTGGGCGCCGGTTGTAGCAAGTCCCTCCTGGGCGCCGGTTGTAGCAAGTCCCTCCTGGGCGCCGGTTGTAGCAAGTCCCTCCTGGGCGCCGGTTGTAGCAAGTCCCTCCTGGGCGCCGGTTGTAGCAAGTCCCTCCTGGGCGCCGGTTGTAGCAAGTCCCTCCTGGGCGCCGGTTGTAGCAAGTCCCTTCTGGGCGCCGGTTGTAAGTAAAGTACCTCCGGCCATAATTACAACATAGTGCCAGGGAGAGTTGATCCAGGGATTTATCTGACTGCCATAAGGAGTCGGGAAGGAATTTTTCCCTTTTAAGGCTAATTGGACTAGGCCTTGTAAGGTTTTTCGCCTTCCTCTGGATTAACTAGGAAATGTGCAGTTTTTTTTTCCTTTCTGATTAAAATTGGAAGTATGTATTTTCTTCTCTCAACCTTAGTATTATTTGACTATGGCAGAAAGCGTTGGTGATAGGCACTCCTGCCTGGCAGGACAGGGTTCAAATCCCTGCAATGTTTGCATGCTTGTTCTTCGCCCACAATTTTCCATATACATTACCAACACAATACTGTAAATATTTTTGTGTTTGGTCTCGAACCAGGGCACTGTTTGTAGTTTTGGACCAGGGCCCTGTTTGTTTGAAGTCTCGCACCAGGGCGCTATTTGTTTGAAGTCTCGGACCAGGGCGCTGTTTGTAGTCTCGGACCATGGCGCTGTTTGTTTTTAGCCTCGGACCAGTGCGCTGTTTGTTTGAAGTCTCGGACCAGGGCGCTGTTTGTAGTCTCGGACCACAGCGCTTTTTTTTTTTAAGTCTCGGACCAGGGCGCTGTTTGTAGTCTCGGACCAGGGCACTGTTTGTTTGAAGTCTCGGACCAGGGCGCTGTTTGTTTGAAGTCTCGGACCAGGGCGCTGTTTATTTGAAGTCTCGGACCAGGGCGCTGTTTGTTTCAAGTCTCGGACCAGGGCGCTGTTTGAATTCTCTCAGACCAGGGCGCTGTTTGTGTGAAGTCTCGGACCAGGGCGCTGCAGGGCGCTGTTTGTGTGAAGTCTCAAACCAGGGCGCTGTTTGTAGTTTCGGACCAGGGCGCTGTTTGTTTAAAGTCTAACTCTGCTACTGCCTATAGAGCGCACCCTAGTGGCTGCTGCTCTGGCGCTTTGAGTCCGCCAAGAGAAAAGCGCTATATAAATGTTATTTGTCTTGTCTTGAACTTCTCAAGTTTGCATTAATACAGAAAAATAGTATTCCATTGTTTGTTGCTCATCTCCTAAAGGACAACTGTAGTGGGAGGGATATGGAGGCTGCCATATTTATTTTCTTGTAAACAATACCAGTTGCTTGGAAGCCCTGCTGATCGATTTGGCTGCAGTAGTGTCTCAATAACACAAGAAACAAGCATGCAGCTAAACATGTCAGATCTGACAATGTCAGAATCACCTGATCTGCTGCATACTCAGGGTCTATGGCTAAAAGTATTAGAGGCAGAGGATCAGCAGGATAGCCAGGCAACTGATTTCCTTTGAAAGGAAATAAATATGGCAGCCTCCATATCCCTCAATTAAGATATGCTTTAATGGGAACCTGAGGTGAAAAGGATATTGAATGCTGCCATATGTATTTCCTTATAAATAATACCAATTACCTGGCAGTCTTCATGATCCTGGGTCTCGAATACTTAGATCCATAGTCCCTGAATAAGCATGCAGCAGATCAGGTACTCTGACTTCGGTTTTACTGGATTAGCCATATGCTTGTTCCAGGGTTTCGACTCAAACTACTTATGCAAGCTCAATAGGGTTGCCGGACAACTGGTATTGTTTACAAGGAAATACATATGGCCGCCTCCATATCACTCTCACCAAGCTGTTTTTTTCAAAGTGTTCTTGGGTCTATGCAAGTTCCATTGCTGAGAAGAAAAATCACAAATTATGTATAGCTATTTTCTCTCTCTTTTTTTTACGATCTTTCAATTTCTTTTGATACAATGTATGTTGATTGTATTTGATTGTGAAATAAAGTTATTTATTTTGTTGTGTGGTTTATTCTCTTGTCTCAAGGATAAAAAAGTAATGCAAAAACTTGAAAGAAATGATTAAAGGGGTTAATTTTATCCTGTGGGGGGAAAGTTTAAATGTGTGTTTGAGATGGCTAAAAATTAAAGCACACGTGAAGTGAGAGGGATACGAAGGCTGATAGATTTACTTTTAAACCATTCATATTGCCTGGCTGTCCTGCCTATGCTCTCCCTCAAATACTTTTCGCCAGACTCTGAGCAAGCATGCAGATCAGATGTTTGACTAAAGTCTGACTGGATTAGCCTTATGTTTTTCTTTTTTTTCAAGTGTGTTATTCAGATACTATTTCAGCTAAAGAGATCAGCAGGATTTTCTGGCAAAAAGGAAATAAATATGGTAGCCTCCATATACCTCTCACTTCAGTGGTCCTTTAACACTCTATTAAAGCTTGCACTTTGGCTCTTACATGTATAATGGTTCTAGCGGCTTTCGCTCTGGGCTGCACATGTGTAGGCCACATAGTGTTAATCTGTGAAACCTTAGCACTGTTGGATAAACTGACATCACAGACACCAAGGAAGGAGTGCGTCAGATGGAGGTAAGCGCTGAAATAGTCCGCACTAGCTTTTCTTTCTAGTTTTTGCTCTCAGTAGGAATTTAGAGTAACTCCACTTAAATACATTTAACTTATCACTGCACAAGACATTTACTGACTGCCATAGCTTTTAAGAAACCTTGCCGAAAACCATGGCAACAATTTGAGGTTTGCTTAAAGAGTCTAAAGCCTACACATTACCTTTTTTAAGGTAGTCCTCTTCAGCATTAATGGCATAACTAAAACGCCGCTTTCCCGCGACAAAACGATACCTTAATCGCCACCAAATACTGGGGCAAAAATCCATGACCTTCAAAGTCGTGGATTAGGCTGCCCGGAGAGGCTGAGCTTAGCGTTGTAGTTCTGCCTCAATTCTCGTCAATATCCGCGGATCTCTGCCTCTCCCCTGCCCCACTCAAAGGACTGAGAGGGGCGGGGGAGAGGCGGCGATCAGCAGGGATTAATGCGAGGAGAGGCAGAGCTACTGACTGCTCACAGCTCTGCCTCCAACAAGAAGGAGCCCTGCAATTTGCCCCAGGGACTTCGGGGTGATTAAAGAAAACCTGCAACTAAAAAAAGTTCCCCTGGGGGTTTCTCACTTCGGGTGGGGGAAGCCTCCAGATCAGTGATGGCCCGAACCGTTCGCCTGGCGAACCTTTCTGGGCCTTTTACTACTTCCGGGTCGCAATGACCCGGAGTAGTACGCCTGCGCTGCCCGGCGGAGCGCGTCCTAGATCGCGCTCCTGTTGCCGGGCACTTTCTGCGCATGTGCGTGACGTCATGAGTGAACCGTTCGCTACATCTCTACTCCAGATCCTTTTGAAGAGTCCCCCGTCCTCCTGTGTCCCACAGCGGTCTCGCTGTGCCCCTCCGAACAGCGGGGATGTAAATATTTACCTTCCCGGCTCCAGCGCAGGCGCATTGGCTCTACACTCGGAGATAGGCGGAATAGCCGATCGCTGTTGGACCACTCTACTGCGCAGGTGCAAGTCTCCTGCGTAGTAAAGTGGACCCAACAGAAATCGTCCATTTCAGCCTATCTCCGTTCTGAGAGCCGCAGCAGCGCCCCCGCTGGAGCCAGGGAAGGTAAATACATCAGTCGAGCCAGGATTGTGACACGCTTTGGGGGAGCATGCGCTGGATTGCCTGCAGCTACAGCCGAGGAATACCCCCCAGGGGAACCTTTTTTTAGTCTCTTTAGGGCCTATTTTTGCAGTGGTATAGCAGAGTTTCAGCTATGCCATTAATGCTGAAGAGGACTACCTTAAAAAAAACTAATATTGTTGGCTAAGTATCAAAATTTTAAAGTAATATGTGAAATCTGATTTGTGTATGTTATCCAGCTTTACTGCATTGATTAATTTCACAGGAAACATGTTTACATGAGAGAAATCATTCCCATATCAACAGCTGCTGAATCATCCTAAGAAGCAGTTGCAGGTAAGTACATGGAGAACTCTGCACAAGGTGCTAGGAGTCACTGCCTCTTAAATCAAAATTCTTGAAATGCATAGAATTTTTTTCTTTAGATGTGCAAATATATATTTCATTTAAGACCTTCTTTTCTCATGTATAAAGCGCAAAAATGACATAACCATTCATTTAAAGCCCAGTACACACAATATATCTTGATTGCCCCGTCACTGGTCAGTTTTACCTCTCATGTAGTATGAGGGCCAACAGATTTAAAATACTTTTATATTAATCACTCCGTGTGCATATGTGAAGCTACCTGTGTTATGCACTGTTGAAAGCACTTGAGGAACACTGGAGGCTTCCTTGTAGTAGAACTCAGTTGCAGTTACTTAGTTTAGATGTGTAGGAAAAGGGGTGTATTACTGAAATAGTAAATCGTTCTTTGGTTTTTTTTACGCAGTGGTTTCCATGTTGGCCCCAACGATGGGCCGCGTTAGTCCCCCGATGGGCCTCTTGTCGTGGTAGTCCCCCGATGGGCCGTTTGCTGTGCCTCTAGCCGTTGTAGTTCCCCGATGAACCTCTTGCCGTTGTAGTCCCCGATGGGCCTCTTGCTGTTGTAGTCCCCAAATTGCTGTCAGTGCCCTAATGGGCTGCTTGCCATGTCAGTCCCCCGATGTTAGGCCGCCCATCGGGGGACTGACTAGGCAAGCAGCCCGTCGAGTGACAAGCACAGGAGGCGGCCCACGGCAAGCTGGGTTCTTGCCATTGTAGTCCCCCGATGGGCCTCTTGCCGCCGTTGTAGTCCCCCGATGGGCCTCTTGCCGCCGCTGTAGTCCCCCGATGGGCCTCTAGCCTTTGTAGTCCCCCGATGGGCCTCTAGCCGTTGTAGTCCCCCAATGGGCCTCTAGCCGTTGTAGTCCCCCAATGGGCCTCGAGCCGTTGTAGTCCCCCGATGGGCCTCGAGCCGTTGTAGTCCCCCGATGGGCCTCGAGCCGTTGTAGTCCCCCCGATGGGCCTCGAGCCGTTGTAGTCCCCCGATGGGCCTCGAGCCGTTGTAGTCCCCCTATTGTTGTCAGTCCCCTGATGGGCTGCTTACCATGTCAGTCCCCTGATGTAAGGCCGCCCATTGGGGGACTAACAAGGCAAGCAGCCCGTCGAGTGACAAGCACAGGAGGCGGACCACGGCAAGATGGGTTCTTGCCACTGTAGGGCGCAGGGTGACGGCTCGGACCAAGGGCGCAGGGTGAAGCCTCGGACCAAGGGCGCAGGGTGAAGCCTCGGACCAAGGGCGCAGGGTGAAGCCTCGGACCAAGGGCGCTGGGTGACGGCTCGGACCAAGGGCGCTGGGTGACGGCTCGGACCAAGGGCGAAGGGTGACTGCTCGGACCAAGGGCGCAGGGTGACGGCTCGGACCAAGGGCGCAGGGTGACGGCTCGGACCAAGGGCGCAGGGTGACGGCTCGGACCAAGGGCGCAGGGTGACGGCTCGGACCAAGGGCGCAGGGTGAAGCTTCGGACCGAGGGCGCTGGGTGAAGCTTCGGACCGAGGGCGCTGGGTGAAGCCTCGGACCGAGGGCGCAGGGTGAAGCCTCGGACCAAGGGCGCAGGGTGAAGCCTCGGACCAAGGGCGCAGGGTGACGGCGCGGACCAAGGGCGCAGGGTGACGGCTCGGACCAAGGGCGCTGGGTGAAGCCTCGGACCAAGGGCGCAGGGTGAAGCCTCGAACCAAGGGCGCAGGGTGACGGCTCGGACCAAGGGCGCAGGGTGACGGCTCGGACCAAGGGCGCTGGGTGAAGCCTCGGACCAAGGGCGCTGGGTGAAGCCTCGGACCAAGGGCGCAGGGTGAAGCCTCGGACCAAGGGCGCAGGGTGAAGCCTCGGACCAAGGGCGCAGGGTGACGGCTCGGACCAAGGCCGCAGGGTGACGGCTCGGACCAAGGGCGCAGGGTGACGGCTCGGACCAGGGCTCAGGGTGACGGCTCGGACCAAGGGCGCAGGGTGACGGCTCGGACCAAGGGCGCAGGGTGACGGCTCGGACCAAGGGAGCAGGGTGACGCCTCGGACCAAGGGCGCAGGGTGAAGCCTCGGACCAAGGGCGCAGGGTGAAGCCTCGGACCAAGGGCGCTGGGTGAAGCCTCGGACCAAGGGCGCTGGGTGAAGCCTCGGACCAAGGGCGCAGGGTGACGGCTCGGACCAAGGGCGCAGGGTGACGGCTCGGATGAAGGGCGCTGGGTGACGGCTCGGACCAAGGGCGCTGGGTGACGGCTCGGACCAAGGGCGCAGGGCGCAGGGTGACGGCTCGGACCAAGGGCGCAGGGTGACGGCTCGGACCAAGGGCGCAGGGTGACGGCTCGGACCAAGGGCGCAGGGTGAAGCTTTGGACCAAGGGCGCTGGGTGAAGCTTCGGACCTAGGGCGCTGGGTGAAGCCTCGGACCAAGGGCGCTGGGTGAAGCCTCGGACCAAGGGCGCTGGGTGACGGCTCGGACCAAGGGCGCTGGGTGACGGCTCGGACCAAGGGCGCTGGGTGAAGCCTCGGACCAAGGGCGCTGGGTGAAGCCTCGGACCAAGGGCGCAGGGTGAAGCCTCGGACCAAGGGCGCTAGGTGAAGCCTCGGACCAAGGGCGCAGGGTGAAGCCTCGGACCAAGGGCGCAGGGTGACGGCTCGGACCAAGGGCGCAGGGTGACGGCTCGGACCAAGGGCGCAGGGTGACGGCTCGGACCAAGGGCGCAGGGTGACGGCTCGGACCAAGGGCGCTGGGTGACGGCTCGGACCAAGGGCGCTGGGTGAAGCCTCGGACCAAGGGCGCTGGGTGAAGCCTCGGACCAAGGGCGCAGGGTGAAGCCTCGGACCAAGGGCGCTGGGTGAAGCCTCGGACCAAGGGCGCTGGGTGAAGCCTCGGACCAAGGGCGCTGGGTGAAGCCTCGGACCAAGGGCGCTGGGTGACGGCTCGGACCAAGGGCGCTGGGTGAAGCCTCGGACCAAGGGCGCTGGGTGAGGGCTCGGACCAAGAGCGCTGGGTGAAGCCTCGGACCAAGGGCGCTGGGTGAAGCCTCGGACCAAGGGCGCAAGGTGACGGCTCGGACCAAGGGCGCAGGGTGACGGCTCGGACCAAGGGCGCAGGGTGACGGTTCGGACCAAGGGCGCAGGGTGACGGCTCGGACCAAGGGCGCTGGGTGAAGCCTCGGACCAAGGGCGCTGGGTGAGGGCTCGGACCAAGAGCGCTGGGTGAAGCCTCGGACCAAGGGCGCTGGGTGAAGCCTCGGACCAAGGGCGCAAGGTGACGGCTCGGACCAAGGGCGCAGGGTGACGGCTCGGACCAAGGGCGCAGGATGACGGCTCGGACCAAGGGCGCAGGGTGACGGCTCGGACCAAGGGCGCAGGGTGACGGCTCGGACCAAGGGCGCTGGGTGAAGCCTCGGACCAAGGGCGCTGGGTGAAGCCTCGGACCAAGGGCGCTGGGTGACGGCTCGGACCAAGGGCGCTGGGTGAAGCCTCGGACCAAGGGCGCAGGGTGACGGCTCGGACCAAGGGCGCAGGGTGAAGTCTCGGACCAAGGGCGCAGGGTGAAGCCTCGGACCAAGGGCGCTGGGTGACGGCTCTGACCAAGGGCAGAGGGTGACGGCTCGGACCAAGGGCGCAGGGTGACGGCTCGGACCAAGGGCGCAGGGTGACGGCTCGGACCAAGGGCGCAGGGTGACGGCTCGGACCAAGGGCGCAGGGTGACGGCTCGGACCAAGGGCGCAGGGTGACGGCTCGGACCAAGGGCGCAGGGTGACGGCTCGGACCAAGGGCGCAGGGTGACGGCTCGGACCAAGGGCGCAGGGTGACGGCTCGGACCAAGGGCGCAGGGTGACGGCTCGGACCAAGGGCGCTGGGTGAAGCCTCGGACCAAGGGCGCAGGGTGAAGCCTCGGACCAAGGGGGCAGGGTGAAGCCTCGGACCAAGGGCGCAGGGTGACGGCTCGGACCAAGGGCGCAGGGTGACGGCTCGGACCAAGGGCGCAGGGTGACGGCTCGGACCAAGGGCGCAGGGTGACGGCTCGGACCAAGGGCAGAGGGTGACGACTCGGACCAAGGGCGCAGGGTGACGGCTCGGACCAAGGGCTCAGGGTGACGGCTCGGACCAAGGGTGCAGGGTGACGGCTCGGACCAAAGGCGCTGGGTGAAGCCTCGGACCAAGGGCGCTGGGTGAAGCCTCGGACCAGGGGCGCTGGGTGAAGCCTCGGACCAAGGGCGCAGGGTGACGGCTCGGACCAAAGGCGCTGGGTGACGGCTCGGACCAAGGGCGCTGGGTGAAGCCTCGGACCGAGGGCGCTGGGTGAAGCCTCGGACCGAGGGCGCAGGGTGACGGCTCGGACCAAAGGCGCAGGGTCACGGCTCGGACCAAGGGCGCTGGGTGATGCCTCGGACCAAGGGCGCTGGGTGACGGCTCGGATTAAAGGCGCTGGGTGACGGCTCGGACCAAGGGCGCAGGGTGAAGCCTCGGACCAAGGGCGCAGGGTGAAGCCTCGGACCAAGGGCGCAGGGTGACGGCTCGGACCAAGGGCGCAGGGTGACGGCTCGGACCAAGGGCGCTGGGTGAAGCCTCGGACCAAGGGCGCTGGGTGAAGCCTCGGACCAAGGGCGCTGGGTGACGGCTCGGACCAAGGGCGCTGGGTGAAGCCTCGGACCAAGGGCGCTGGATGAAGCCTCGGACCAAGGGCGCATGGTGAAGCCTCGGACCAAGGGCGCAGGGTGAAGCCTCGGACCAAGGGCGCAGGGTGACGGCTCAGACCAAGGGCGTGAGGTGACGGCTCGGACCAAGGGCGCAGGGTGACGGCTCGGACCAAGGGCGCAGGGTGACGGCTCGGACCAAGGGCGCAGGGTGACGGCTCGGACCAAGGGCGCAGGGTGATGGCTCGGACCAAGGGCGCAGGGTGACGGCTCGGACCAAGGGCAGAGGGTGACGACTCGGACCAAGGGCGCAGGGTGACGGCTCGGACCAAAGGCGCTGGGTGAAGCCTCGGACCAAGGGCGCTGGGTGAAGCCTCGGACCAAGGGCGCAGGGTGACGGCTCAGACCAAAGGCGCTGGGTGACGGCTCGGACCAAGGGCGCTGGGTGAAGCCTCGGACCAAGGGCGCAGGGTGACGGCTCGGACCAAAGGCGCAGGGTCACGGCTCGGACCAAGGGCGCTGGGTGAAGCCTCGGACCAAGGGCGCTGGGTGAAGCCTCGGACCAAGGGCGCTGGGTGACGGCTCGGATCAAAGGCGCTGGGTGACGGCTCGGACCAAGGGCGCAGGGTGACGGCTCGGACCAAGGGCGCAGGGTGACGGCTCGGACCAAAGGAGCTGGGTGACGGCTCGGACCAAGGGCGCTGGGTGAAGCCTCGGACCAAGGGCGCAGGGTGACGGCTCGGACCAAAGGCGCAGGGTCACGGCTCGGACCAAGGGCGCTGGGTGAAGGCTCGGACCAAGGGCGCTGGGTGAAGCCTCGGACTAAGGGCGCTGGGTGAAGCCTCGGACCAAGGGCGCTGGATGAAGCCTCGGACCAAGGGCGAAGGGTGAAGCCTCGGACCAAGGGCGCAGGGTGAAGCTTCGGACCTAGGGCGCTGGGTGAAGCTTCGGACCTAGGGCGCTGGGTGAAGCCTCGGACCAAGGGCAGAGGGTGACGGCTCGGAAAAAGGGCGCAGGTTGACGGCTCGGACCAAGGGCGCAGGGTCACGGCTCGGACCAAGGGCGCGGGGTGAAGCCTCGGACCAAGGGCGCTGGGTGAAGCCTCGGACCAAGGGCGCTGGGTGAAGCCTCGGACTAAGGGCGCTGGGTGAAGCCTCGGACCAAGGGCGCTGGATGAAGCCTCGGACCAAGGGCGAAGGGTGAAGCTTCGGACCAAGGGCGCTGGGTGAAGCTTCGGACCTAGGGCGCTGGGTGAAGCTTCGGACCTAGGGCGCTGGGTGAAGCCTCGGACCAAGGGCAGAGGGTGACGGCTCGGAAAAAGGGCGCAGGTTGACGGCTCGGACCAAGGGCGCAGGGTCACGGCTCGGACCAAGGGCGCGGGGTGAAGCCTCGGACCAAGGGCGCTGGGTGAAGCCTCGGACCAAGGGCGCTGGGTGAAGCCTCGGACCAAGGGCGCTGGGTGACGGCTCGGACCAAAGGCGCTGGGTGACAGCTCGGACCAAGGGCGCTGGGTGAAGCTCGGACCAAGGGCGCTGGGTGACGGCTCGGACCAAGGGCGCTGGGTGAAGCCTCGGACCAAGGGCGCAGGGTGACGGTTCGGACCAAGGGCGCAGGGTGACGGCTCGGACCAAGGGCGCAGGGTGACGGCTCGGACCAAGGGCGCAGGGTGAAGCCTCGGACCAAGGGCGCTGGGTGACGGCTCGGACCAAGGGCAGAGGGTGACGGCTCGGACCAAGGGCGCAGGGTGACGGCTCGAACCAAGGGCGCAGGGTGACGGCTCGGACCAAGGGCGCAGGGTGACGGCTCGGACCAAGGGCGCAGGGTGACGGCTCGGACCAAGGCGCAGGGTGACGGCTCGGACCAAGGGCGCTGGGTAAAGCCTCGGACCAAGGGCGCTGGGTGAAGCCTCGGACCAAGGGCGCAGGGTGAAGCCTCGGACCAAGGGCGCAGGGTGACGGCTCGGACCAAGGGCGCAGGGTGACGGCTCGGACCAAGGGCGCAGGGTGACGGCTCGGACCAAGGGCGCAGGGTGACGGCTCGGAACAAGGGCGCAGGGTGACGGCTCGGACCAAGGGCGCAGGGTGAAGCCTCGGACCAAGGGCGCTGGGTGAAGCCTCAGACCAAGGGCGCAGGGTGACGGCTCGGACCAAGGGCGCAGGGTGGCGGCTCGGACCAAGGTCGCAGGGTGGCGGCTCGGACCAAGGGCGCAGGGTGACGGCTCGGACCAAGGGCGCAGGGTGACGGCTCGGACCAAGGGCGCAGGGTGACGCCTCAGACCAAGGGCGCAGCGTGAAGCCTCGGACCAAGGGCGCTAGGTGACGCCTCGGGTGCAGAGTGACGGCTCGGACCAAGGGCGCAGGGTGACGGTTCGGACCAAGGGCGCAGGGTGAAGCCTCGGACCAAGGGCGCTGGGTGACGCCTCGGACCAAGGGCGCTGGGTGACGCCTCGGGCGCAGAGTGACGGTTCGGACCAAGGGCGCAGGGTGACGGCTCGGACCAAGGGCGCAGGGTGACGGCTCGAACCAAGGGCGCAGGGTGACGGCTCGAACCAAGGGCGCAGGGTGACGGCTCGAACCAAGGGCGCAGGGTGACGGCTCGAACCAAGGGCGCAGGGTGACGGCTCGGACCAAGGGCGCAGGGTGACGGCTCGGACCAAGGGCGCAGGGTGACGCCTCGGGTGCAGAGTGACGGCTCGGACCAAGGGCGCAGGGTGACGGTTCGGACCAAGGGCGCAGGGTGAAGCCTCGGACCAAGGGTGCTGGGTGACGCCTCGGACCAAGGGCGCTGGGTGACGCCTCGGGCGCAGAGTGACGGTTCGGACCAAGGGTGCAGGGTGACGGCTCGGACCAAGGGCGCAGGGTGACGGCTCGAACCAAGGACGCAGGGTGACGGCTCGAACCAAGGGCGCAGGGTGACGGCTCGAACCAAGGGCGCAGGGTGACGGCTCGGACCAAGGGCGCTTGGTGGCGCCTCGGACCAAGGGCGCTGGGTGACGCCTCGGGCGCAGAGTGACGGCTCGGACCAAAGGCGCTGGGTGAAGTCTCGGACCAAGGGCGCTGGGTGAAGCCTCGGACCAAGGGTGCTGGGTGAAGCCTCGGACCAAGGGCGCTGGGTGAAGCCTCAGACCAAGGGCGCAGGGTGACGGCTCGGACCAAGGGCGCAGGGTGACGGCTCGGACCAAGGGCGCAGGGTGACGGCTCGGACCAAGGGCGCTGGGTGAAGCCTCGGACCAAGGGCGCAGGGTGACGGCTCGGACCAAAGGCGCAGGGTCACGGCTCGGACCAAGGGCGCTGGGTGAAGCCTCGGACCAAGGGCGCTGGGTGAAGCCTCGGACCAAGGGCGC
This sequence comes from Hyperolius riggenbachi, assembly GCF_040937935.1. NCBI lineage: Eukaryota > Metazoa > Chordata > Amphibia > Anura > Hyperoliidae > Hyperolius > Hyperolius riggenbachi. The sequence goes on along the minus strand of NC_090656.1, from coordinate 194,726,364 downwards.
AGGGTGACGGCTCGGATCAAAGGCGCTGGGTGACGGCTCGGACCAAGGGCGCTGGGTGAAGCCTCGGACCAAGGGCGCTGGGTGATGCCTCGGACCAAGGGCGCTGGGTGAAGCCTCGGACCAAGGGCGCTGGGTGAAGCCTCGGACCAAGGGCGCAGGGTGAAGCCTCGGACCAAGGGCGCAGGGTGACGGCTCGGACCAAGGTCGCAGGGTGACGGCTCGGACCAAGGGCGCAGGGTGACGGCTCGGACTAAGGGCGCAGGGTGACGGCTCGGACCAAGGGTGACGGCTCGGACCAAGGGCGCTGGGTGAAGCCTCGGACTAAGGGCGCTGGGTGAAGCCTCGGACCAAGGGCGCTGGGTGAAGCCTCGGACCAAGGGCGCTGGGTGAAGCCTCGGACCAAGGGCGCTGGGTGAAGCCTCGGACCAAGGGCGCTGGATGAAGCCTCGGACCAAGGGCGCAGGGTGAAGCCTCGGACCAAGGGCGCAGGGTGAAGCCTCGGACCAAGGGCGCAGGGTGACGGCTCGGACCAAGGGCGCAGGGTGACGGCTCGGACCAAGGGCGCAGGGTGAAGGCTCGGACCAAGGGCGCAGGGTGACGGCTCGGACCAAGGGCACAGGGTGACGGCTCGGACCAAGGGCGCAGGGTGAAGCCTCGGACCAAGGGCGCAGGGTGACGGCTCGGACCAAGGGCGCAGGGTGACGGCTCGGACCAAGGGCGCAGGGTGACGGCTCGGACCAAGGGCGCAGGGTGACGGCTCGGACCAAGGGCGCAGGGTGACGGCTCGGACCAAGGGCGCAGGGTGACAACTCGGACCAAGGGCGCAGGGTGACGGCTCGGACCAAGGGTGCTGGGTGAAGCCTCGGACCAAGGGCGCTGGGTGACGGCTTGGACCAAGGGCGCTGGGTGAAGCCTCGGACCAAGGGCGCAGGGTGACGGTTCGGACCAAGGGCGCAGGGTGACGGCTCAGACCAAAGGCGCAGGGTGACGGCTCGGACCAAGGGCGCAGGGTGACGGCTCGGACCAAGGGCGCAGGGTGAAGAATCGGACCAAGGCGCAGGGTGAAGCTTCGGACCAAGGGCGCAGGGTGACGGCTCGGACCAAGGGCGCAGGGTGACGGCTCGGACCAAGGGCGCAGGGTGACGGCTCGGACCAAGGGCGCAGGGTGACGGCTCGGAACAAGGGGCGCAGGGTGACGGCTCGGACCAAGGGCGCAGGGTGAAGCCTCGGACCAAGGGCGCTGGGTGAAGCCTCGGACCAAGGGCGCAGGGTGACGGCTCGGACCAAGGGCGCAAGGTGGCGGCTCGGACCAAGGGCGCAGGGTGGCGGCTCGGACCAAGGGCGCAGGGTGACGGCTCGGACCAAGGGCGCAGGGTGACGGCTCGGACCAAGGGCGCAGGGTGAAGCCTCAGACCAAGGGCGCAGCGTGAAGCCTCGGACCAAGGGCGCTAGGTGACGCCTCGGGTGCAGAGTGACGGCTCGGACCAAGGGCGCAGGGTGACGGTTCGGACCAAGGGCGCTGGGTGACGCCTCGGACCAAGGGCGCTGGGTGACGCCTCGGGCGCAGAGTGACGGTTCGGACCAAGGGCGCAGGGTGACGGCTCGGACCAAGGGCGCAGGGTGATGGCTCGAACCAAGGGCGCAGGGTGATGGCTCGAACCAAGGGCGCAGGGTGACGGCTCGAACCAAGGGCGCAGGGTGACGGCTCGAACCAAGGGCGCAGGGTGACGGCTCGAACCAAGGGCGCAGGGTGACGGCTCGGACCAAGGGCGCAGGGTGACGGCTCGGACCAAGGGCGCAGGGTGACGCCTCGGGTGCAGAGTGACGGCTCGGACCAAGGGCGCAGGGTGACGGTTCGGACCAAGGGCGCAGGGTGAAGCCTCGGACCAAGGGTGCTGGGTGACGCCTCGGACCAAGGGCGCTGGGTGACGCCTCGGGCGCAGAGTGACGGTTCGGACCAAGGGTGCAGGGTGACGGCTCGGACCAAGGGCGCAGGGTGACGGCTCGAACCAAGGGCGGAGGGTCACGGCTCGAACCAAGGGCGCAGGGTGACGGCTCGAACCAAGGGCGCAGGGTGACGGCTCGGACCAAGGGCGCTTGGTGGCGCCTCGGACCAAGGGCGCTGGGTGACGCCTCGGGCGCAGAGTGACGGCTCGGACCAAAGGCGCTGGGTGAAGTCTCGGACCAAGGGCGCTGGGTGAAGCCTCGGACCAAGGGTGCTGGGTGAAGCCTCGGACCAAGGGCGCTGGGTGAAGCCTCAGACCAAGGGCGCAGGGTGACGGCTCGGACCAAGGGCGCAGGGTGACGGCTCGGACCAAGGGCGCAGGGTGACGGCTCGGACCAAGGGCGCTGGGTGAAGCCTCGGACCAAGGGCGCAGGGTGACGGCTCGGACCAAAGGCGCAGGGTCACGGCTCGGACCAAGGGCGCTGGGTGAAGCCTCGGACCAAGGGCGCTGGGTGAAGCCTCGGACCAAGGGCGCAGGGTGACGGCTCGGATCAAAGGCGCTGGGTGACGGCTCGGACCAAGGGCGCTGGGTGAAGCCTCGGACCAAGGGCGCTGGGTGATGCCTCGGACCAAGGGCGCTGGGTGAAGCCTCGGACCAAGGGCGCTGGGTGAAGCCTCGGACCAAGGGCGCAGGGTGAAGCCTCGGACCAAGGGCGCAGGGTGACGGCTCGGACCAAGGTCGCAGGGTGACGGCTCGGACCAAGGGCGCAGGGTGACGGCTCGGACTAAGGGCGCAGGGTGACGGCTCGGACCAAGGGCGCAGGGTGACGGCTCGGACCAAGGGCGCTGGGTGAAGCCTCGGACTAAGGGCGCTGGGTGAAGCCTCGGACCAAGGGCGCTGGGTGAAGCCTCGGACCAAGGGCGCTGGATGAAGCCTCGGACCAAGGGCGCAGGGTGAAGCCTCGGACCAAGGGCGCAGGGTGACGGCTCGGACCAAGGGCGCAGGGTGACGGCTCGGACCAAGGGCGCAAGGTGAAGGCTCGGACCAAGGGCGCAGGGTGACGGCTCGGACCAAGGGCACAGGGTGACGGCTCGGACCAAGGGCGCAGGGTGAAGCCTCGGACCAAGGGCGCTGGGTGACGGCTCGGACCAAGGGCGCAGGGTGACGGCTCGGACCAAGGGCGCAGGGTGACGGCTCGGACCAAGGGCGCAGGGTGACGGCTCGGACCAAGGGCGCAGGGTGACGGCTCGGACCAAGGGCGCAGGGTGACAACTCGGACCAAGGGCGCAGGGTGACGGCTCGGACCAAGGGCGCTGGGTGAAGCCTCGGACCAAGGGCGCTGGGTTGAGGCTTGGACCAAGGGCGCTGGGTGAAGCCTCGGACCAAGGGCGCAGGGTGACGGTTCGGACCAAGGGCGCAGGGTGACGGCTCAGACCAAGGGCGCAGGGTGACGGCTCGGACCAAGGGCGCAGGGTGACGGCTCGGACCAAGGGCGCAGGGTGAAGAATCGGACCAAGGCGCAGGGTGACGGCTCGGACCAAGGGCGCTGGGTGAAGCCTCGGACCAAGGGCGCAGGGTGACGGCTCGGACCAAGGGCGCAGGGTGACGGCTCGGACCAAGGGCGCAGGGTGACGGCTCGGATCAAGGGCGCAGGGTGACGGCTCGGATCAAGGCGCAGGGTGACGGCTCGGACCAAGGGCGCTGGGTGAAGCCTCGGACCAAGGGCGCTGGGTGACGGCTCAGACCAAGGGCGCAGGGTGACGGCTCGGACCAAGGGCGCAGGGTGACGGCTCGGACCAAGTGCGCAGGGTGACGGCTCGGACCAAGTGCGCAGGGTGACGGCTCGGACCAAGTGCGCAGGGTGACGGCTCGGACCAAGGGCGCAGAGTGAAGCTTCGGACCAAGGGCGCTGGGTGAAGCTTCGGACCTAGGGCGCTGGGTGAAGCCTCGGACCAAGGGCAGAGGGTGACGGCTCGGAAAAAGGGCGCAGGTTGACGGCTCGGACCAAGGGCGCAGGGTCACGGCTCGGACCAAAGGCGCAGGGTCACGGCTCGGACCAAGGGCGCTGGGTGAAGCCTCGGACCAAGGGCGCTGGGTGAAGCCTCGGACCAAGGGCGCTGGGTGACGGCTCGGACCAAAGGCGCTGGGTGACAGCTCGGACCAAGGGCGCTGGGTGAAGCCTCGGACCAAGGGCGCTGGGTGACGGCTCGGACCAAGGGCGCTGGGTGAAGCCTCGGACCAAGGGCGCAGGGTGACGGTTCGGACCAAGGGCGCAGGGTGACGGCTCGGACCAAGGGCGCAGGGTGACGGCTCGGACCAAGGGCGCAGGGTGAAGCCTCAGACCAAGGGCGCAGGGTGAAGCCTCGGACCAAGGGCGCTGGGTGACGGCTCGGACCAAGGGCAGAGGGTGACGGCTCGGACCAAGGGCGCAGGGTGACGGCTCGAACCAAGGGCGCAGGGTGACGGCTCGGACCAAGGGCGCAGGGTGACGGCTCGGACCAAGGGCGCAGGGTGACGGCTCGGACCAAGGGCGCAGGGTGACGGCTCGGACCAAGGCGCAGGGTGACGGCTCGGACCAAGGGCGCTGGGTAAAGCCTCGGACCAAGGGCGCTGGGTGAAGCCTCGGACCAAGGGCGCTGGGTGAAGCCTCGGACCAAGGGCGCAGGGTGAAGCCTCGGACCAAGGGCGCAGGGTGACGGCTCGGACCAAGGGCGCAGGGTGACGGCTCGGACCAAGGGCGCAGGGTGACGGCTCGGAACAAGGGCGCAGGGTGACGGCTCGGACCAAGGGCGCAGGGTGACGGCTCGGTCCAAGGGCGCAGGGTGACGGCTCAGACCAAGGGTGCTGGGTGAAGCCTCGGACCAAGGGCGCTGGGTGAAGCCTCGGACCAAGGGCGCTGGGTGAAGCCTCGGACCAAGGGCGCAGGGTGACGGTTCGGACCAAGGGCGCAGGGTGAAGCCTCGGACCAAGGGTGCTGGGTGACGCCTCGGACCAAGGGCGCTGGGTGACGCCTCGGGCGCAGAGTGACGGTTCGGACCAAGGGTGCAGGGTGACAGGTCGGACCAAGGGCGCAGGGTGACGGCTCGAACCAAGGGCGGAGGGTCACGGCTCGAACCAAGGGCGCAGGGTGACGGCTCGAACCAAGGGCGCAGGGTGACGGCTCGGACCAAGGGCGCTTGGTGGCGCCTCGGACCAAGGGCGCTGGGTGACGCCTCGGGCGCAGAGTGACGGCTCGGACCAAAGGCGCTGGGTGAAGTCTCGGACCAAGGGCGCTGGGTGAAGCCTCGGACCAAGGGTGCTGGGTGAAGCCTCGGACCAAGGGCGCTGGGTGAAGCCTCAGACCAAGGGCGCAGGGTGACGGCTCGGACCAAGGGCGCAGGGTGACGGCTCGGACCAAGGGCGCAGGGTGACGGCTCGGACCAAGGGCGCTGGGTGAAGCCTCGGACCAAGGGCGCAGGGTGACGGCTCGGACCAAAGGCGCAGGGTCACGGCTCGGACCAAGGGCGCTGGGTGAAGCCTCGGACCAAGGGCGCTGGGTGAAGCCTCGGACCAAGGGCGCAGGGTGACGGCTCGGATCAAAGGCGCTGGGTGACGGCTCGGACCAAGGGCGCTGGGTGAAGCCTCGGACCAAGGGCGCTGGGTGATGCCTCGGACCAAGGGCGCTGGGTGAAGCCTCGGACCAAGGGCGCTGGGTGAAGCCTCGGACCAAGGGCGCAGGGTGAAGCCTCGGACCAAGGGCGCAGGGTGACGGCTCGGACCAAGGTCGCAGGGTGACGGCTCGGACCAAGGGCGCAGGGTGACGGCTCGGACTAAGGGCGCAGGGTGACGGCTCGGACCAAGGGCGCAGGGTGACGGCTCGGACCAAGGGCGCTGGGTGAAGCCTCGGACTAAGGGCGCTGGGTGAAGCCTCGGACCAAGGGCGCTGGGTGAAGCCTCGGACCAAGGGCGCTGGATGAAGCCTCGGACCAAGGGCGCAGGGTGAAGCCTCGGACCAAGGGCGCAGGGTGACGGCTCGGACCAAGGGCGCAGGGTGACGGCTCGGACCAAGGGCGCAAGGTGAAGGCTCGGACCAAGGGCGCAGGGTGACGGCTCGGACCAAGGGCACAGGGTGACGGCTCGGACCAAGGGCGCAGGGTGAAGCCTCGGACCAAGGGCGCTGGGTGACGGCTCGGACCAAGGGCGCAGGGTGACGGCTCAGACCAAGGGCGCAGGGTGACGGCTCGGACCAAGGGCGCAGGGTGACGGCTCGGACCAAGGGCGCAGGGTGACGGCTCGGACCAAGGGCGCAGGGTGACAACTCGGACCAAGGGCGCAGGGTGACGGCTCGGACCAAGGGCGCTGGGTGAAGCCTCGGACCAAGGGCGCTGGGTGACGGCTTGGACCAAGGGCGCTGGGTGAAGCCTCGGACCAAGGGCGCAGGGTGACGGTTCGGACCAAGGGCGCAGGGTGACGGCTCAGACCAAGGGCGCAGGGTGACGGCTCGGACCAAGGGCGCAGGGTGACGGCTCGGACCAAGGGCGCAGGGTGAAGAATCGGACCAAGGCGCAGGGTGACGGCTCGGACCAAGGGCGCTGGGTGAAGCCTCGGACCAAGGGCGCAGGGTGACGGCTCGGACCAAGGGCGCAGGGTGACGGCTCGGACCAAGGGCGCAGGGTGACGGCTCGGATCAAGGGCGCAGGGTGACGGCTCGGATCAAGGCGCAGGGTGACGGCTCGGACCAAGGGCGCTGGGTGAAGCCTCGGACCAAGGGCGCTGGGTGACGGCTCAGACCAAGGGCGCAGGGTGACGGCTCGGACCAAGGGCGCAGGGTGACGGCTCGGACCAAGTGCGCAGGGTGACGGCTCGGACCAAGTGCGCAGGGTGACGGCTCGGACCAAGTGCGCAGGGTGACGGCTCGGACCAAGGGCGCAGAGTGAAGCTTCGGACCAAGGGCGCTGGGTGAAGCTTCGGACCTAGGGCGCTGGGTGAAGCCTCGGACCAAGGGCAGAGGGTGACGGCTCGGAAAAAGGGCGCAGGTTGACGGCTCGGACCAAGGGCGCAGGGTCACGGCTCGGACCAAAGGCGCAGGGTCACGGCTCGGACCAAGGGCGCTGGGTGAAGCCTCGGACCAAGGGCGCTGGGTGAAGCCTCGGACCAAGGGCGCTGGGTGACGGCTCGGACCAAAGGCGCTGGGTGACAGCTCGGACCAAGGGCGCTGGGTGAAGCCTCGGACCAAGGGCGCTGGGTGACGGCTCGGACCAAGGGCGCTGGGTGAAGCCTCGGACCAAGGGCGCAGGGTGACGGTTCGGACCAAGGGCGCAGGGTGACGGCTCGGACCAAGGGCGCAGGGTGACGGCTCGGACCAAGGGCGCAGGGTGAAGCCTCAGACCAAGGGCGCAGGGTGAAGCCTCGGACCAAGGGCGCTGGGTGACGGCTCGGACCAAGGGCAGAGGGTGACGGCTCGGACCAAGGGCGCAGGGTGACGGCTCGAACCAAGGGCGCAGGGTGACGGCTCGGACCAAGGGCGCAGGGTGACGGCTCGGACCAAGGGCGCAGGGTGACGGCTCGGACCAAGGCGCAGGGTGACGGCTCGGACCAAGGGCGCTGGGTAAAGCCTCGGACCAAGGGCGCTGGGTGAAGCCTCGGACCAAGGGCGCTGGGTGAAGCCTCGGACCAAGGGCGCAGGGTGAAGCCTCGGACCAAGGGCGCAGGGTGACGGCTCGGACCAAGGGCGCAGGGTGACGGCTCGGACCAAGGGCGCAGGGTGACGGCTCGGAACAAGGGCGCAGGGTGACGGCTCGGACCAAGGGCGCAGGGTGACGGCTCGGTCCAAGGGCGCAGGGTGACGGCTCAGACCAAGGGTGCTGGGTGAAGCCTCGGACCAAGGGCGCTGGGTGAAGCCTCGGACCAAGGGCGCTGGGTGAAGCCTCGGACCAAGGGCGCAGGGTGACGGCTCGGACCAAGGGCGCAGGGTGACGGCTCGGACCAAGGGCGCAGGGTGGCGGCTCGGACCAAGGGCGCAGGGTGGCGGCTCGGACCAAGGGCGCAGGGTGACGGTTTGGACTAAGGGCGCAGGGTGACGGCTCGGACCAAGGGCGCAGGGTGACGGCTCGGACCAAGGGCGCAGGGTGACGGCTCGGACCAAGGGCGCAGGGTGAAGCCTCAGACCAAGGGCGCAGCATGAAGCCTCGGACCAAGGGCGCTAGGTGACGCCTCGGGTGCAGAGTGACGGCTCGGACCAAGGGCGCAGGGTGACGGTTCGGACCAAGGGCGCAGGGTGAAGCCTCGGACCAAGGGCGCTGGGTGACGCCTCGGACCAAGGGCGCTGGGTGACGCCTCGGGCGCAGAGTGACGGTTCGGACCAAGGGCGCAGGGTGGCGGCTCGGACCAAGGGCGCAGGGTGATGGCTCGAACCAAGGGCGCAGGGTGACGGCTCGAACCAAGGGCGCAGGGTGACGGCTCGAACCAAGGGCGCAGGGTGACGGCTCGAACCAAGGGCGCAGGGTGACGGCTCGAACCAAGGGCGCAGGGTGACGGCTCGGACCAAGGGCGCAGGGTGACGGCTCGGACCAAGGGCGCAGGGTGACGGCTCGGACCAAGGGCGCAGGGCGACGCCTCGGGTGCAGAGTGACGGCTCGGACCAAGGGCGCAGGGTGACGGTTCGGACCAAGGGCGCAGGGTGAAGCCTCGGACCAAGGGTGCTGGGTGACGCCTCGGACCAAGGGCGCTGGGTGACGCCTCGGGCGCAGGGTGACGGTTCGGACCAAGGGCGCAGGGTGACGGCTCGGACCAAGGGCGCAGGGTGACGGCTCGAACCAAGGGCGCAGGGTGACGGCTCGAACCAAGGGCGCAGTGTGACGGCTCGAACCAAGGGCGCAGGGTGACGGCTCGAACCAAGGGCGCAGGGTGACGGCTCGGACCAAGGGCGCTTGGTGACGCCTCGGACCAAGGGCGCTGGGTGACGCCTCGGGCGCAGAGTGACAGCTCGGACCAAAGGCGCTGGGTGAAGTCTCGGACCAAGGGCGCTGGGTGAAGCCTCGGACCAAGGGCGCTGGGTGAAGCCTCGGACCAAGGGCGCTGGGTGAAGCCTCAGACCAAGGGCGCAGGGTGACGGCTCGGACCAAGGGCGCAGGGTGACGGTTTGGACCAAGGGCGCAGGGTGACGGCTCGGACCAAGGGCGCAGGGTGACGGCTCGGACCAAGGGCGCAGGGTGACGGCTCGGACCAAGGGCGCAGGGTGACGGCTCGGACCAAGGGCGCAGGGTGACGGCTCGGACCAAGGGCGCAGGGTGACGGCTCGGACCAAGGGCGCAGGGTGACGGCTCGGACCAAGGGCGCAGGGTGACGGCTCGGACCAAGGGCGCAGGGTGACGGCTCGGACCAAGGGCGCAGGGTGACGGCTCGGACCAAAGGCGCTGGGTGAAGCCTCGGACCAAGGGCGCAGGGTGACGGCTCGGACCAAAGGCGCTGTGTAAAGCCTCGTACCAAGGGCGCTGGGTGAAGCCTCGGACCAAGGGCGCAGCCTCGGACCAAGGGCGCAGGGTGACGGCTCGGACCAAGGGCGCAGGGTGACGGCTCGGACCAAGGGCGCAGGGTGACGGCTCGGACCAAGGGCGCAGGGTGACGGCTCGGACCAAGGGCGCAGGGTGACGACTCGGAACAAGGGCGCAGGGTGACGGCTTGGACCAAGGGCGCAGGGTGACGGCTCGGACCAAGGGCGCTGGGTGAAGCCTCGGACCACCCTGCGCCCTTGGTCCGAGCCGTCACCCTGCGCACTTGGTCCGAGCCGTCACCCTGCGCACTTGGTCCGAGCCGTCACCCTGCGCCCTTGGTCCGAGCCGTCACCCTGCGCCCTTGGTCCGAGCCGTCACCCAGCGCCCGTGGTCCGAGGCTTCACCCAGCGCCCTTGGTCCGAGCCGTCACCCTGCGCCTTGGTCCGAGCCGTCACCCTGCGCCCTTGGTCCGAGCCGTCACCCTGCGCCCTTGGTCCGAGCCGTCACCCTGCGCCCTTGGTTCGAGCCGTCACCCTGCGCCCTTGGTTCGAGCCGTCACCCTGCGCCCTTGGTCCGAGCCGTCACCCTCTGCCCCTTGGTCCGAGGCTTCACCACGCGCCCTTGGTCCGAGGCTTCACCACGCGCCCTTGGTCCGAGGCTTCACCACGCGCCCTTGGTCCGAGGCTTCACCACGCGCCCTTGGTCCGAGGCTTCACCACGCGCCCTTGGTCCGAGGCTTCACCACGCGCCCTTGGTCCGAGGCTTCACCACGCGCCTTTGGTCCGAGGCTTCACCACGCGCCTTTGGTCCGAGGCTTCACCACGCGCCCTTGGTCCGAGGCTTCACCACGCGCCCTTGGTCCGAGGCTTCACCACGCGCCCTTGGTCCGAGGCTTCACCACGCGCCCTTGGTCCGAGGCTTCACCACGCGCCCTTGGTCCGAGGCTTCACCACGCGCCCTTGGTCCGAGGCTTTACCACGCGCCCTTGGTCCGAGGCTTCACCACGCGCCCTTGGTCCGAGGCTTCACCACGCGCCCTTGGTCCGAGGCTTCACCACGCGCCCTTGGTCCGAGGCTTCACCACGCGCCCTTGGTCCGAGGCTTCACCACGCGCCCTTGGTCCGAGGCTTCACCACGCGCCCTTGGTCCGAGGCTTCACCACGCGCCCTTGCTCCGAGGCTTCACCACGCGCCCTTGGTCCGAGGCTTCACCACGCGCCTTTGGTCCGAGGCTTCACCACGCGCCCTTCGTCCGAGGCTTCACCACGCGCCCTTGGTCCGAGGCTTCACCACGCGCCCTTGGTCCGAGGCTTCACCACGCGCCCTTGGTCCGGGGCTTCACCACGCGCCCTTGGTCCGAGGCTTCACCACGCGCCCTTGGTCCGAGCCGTCACCACGCGCCCATGGTCCGAGCCGTCACCCTGCGCCCTTGGTCCGAGGCTTCACCCAGCGCCCTTGGTCCGAGCCGTCACCCAGCGCCCTTGGTCCGAGCCGTCTCCCAGCGCCCTTGGTCCGAGCCGTCACCCAGCGCCCTTGGTCCGAGGCTTCACCCAGCGCCCTTGGTCCGAGGCTTCACCCAGCGCCCTTGGTCCGAGCCGTCACCCTGCGCCCTTGGTCCGAGCCGTCACCCTGCGCCCTTGGTCCGAGCCGTCACCCTGCGCCCTTGGTCCGAGCCGTCACCCTGCGCCCTTGGTCCGAGCCGTCACCCTGCGCCCTTGGTCCGAGCCGTCACCCTGCGCCCTTGGTCCGAGGCTTCACCCAGCGCCCTTGGTCCGAGGCTTCACCCAGCGCCCTTGGTCCGAGGCTTCACCCAGCGCCCTTGGTCCGAGGCTTCACCCAGCGCCCTTGGTCCGAGGCTTCACCCAGCGCCCTTGGTCCGAGCCGTCACCCTGCGCCCTTGGTCCGAGCCGTCACCCTGCGCCCTTGGTCCGAGCCGTCACCCTGCGCCCTTGGTTCGAGCCGTCACCCTGCGCCCTTGGTTCGAGCCGTCACCCTGCGCCCTTGGTTTGAGCCGTCACCCTGCGCCCTTGGTTTGAGCCGTCACCCTGCGCCCTTGGTCCGAGCCGTCACCCTGCGCCCTTGGTCCGAACCGTCACTCTGCGCCCGAGGCGTCACCCAGCGCCCTTGGTCCGAGGCGTCACCCAGCGCCCTTGGTCCGAGGCTTCACCCTGCGCCCTTGGTCCGAACCGTCACCCTGCGCCCTTGGTCCGAGCCGTCACTCTGCACCCGAGGCGTCACCCTGCGCCCTTGGTCCGAGCCGTCACCCTGCGCCCTTGGTCCGAGCCGTCACCCTGCGCCCTTGGTCCGAGCCGTCACCCTGCGCCCTTGGTCCGAGCCGTCACCCTGCGCCCTTGGTTCGAGCCGTCACCCTGCGCCCTTGGTTCGAGCCGTCACCCTGCGCCCTTGGTTCGAGCCGTCACCCTGCGCCCTTGGTTCGAGCCGTCACCCTGCGCCCTTGGTTCGAGCCGTCACCCTGCGCCCTTGGTTCGAGCCGTCACCCTGCGCCCTTGGGTCGAGCCATCACCCTGCGCCCTTGGTCCGAGCCGTCACCCTGCGCCCTTCGTCCGAACCGTCACTCTGCGCCCGAGGCGTCACCCAGCGCCCTTGGTCCTAGGCTTCACCCTGCGCCCTTGGTCTGAGGCGTCACCCTGCGCCCTTGGTCCGAGGCTTCACCCTGCGCCCTTGGTCCGAACCGTCACCCTGCGCCCTTGGTCCGAGCCGTCACCCTGCGCCCTTGGTTCGAGCCGTCACCCTGCGCCCTTGGTTCGAGCCGTCACCCTGCGCCCTTGGTTCGAGCCGTCACCCTGCGCCCTTGGTTCGAGCCATCACCCTGCGCCCTTGGTCCGAGCCGTCACCCTGCGCCCTTCGTCCGAACCGTCACTCTGCGCCCGAGGCGTCACCCTGCGCCCTTGGTCCGAGCCGTCACCCTGCGCCCTTGGTCCGAGCCGCCACCCTGCGCCCTTGGTCCGAGCCGTCACCCTGCGCCCTTGGTCCGAGCCGTCACCCTGCGCCCTTGGACCGAGCCGTCACCCTGCGCCCTTGGACCGAGCCGTCACCCTGCGCCCTTGGTCCGAGCCGTCACCCTGCGCCCTTGGTCCGAGCCGTCACCCTGCGCCCTTGGTCCGAGCCGTCACCCTGCGCCCTTGGTCCGAGGCTTCACCCAGCGCCCTTGGTCCAAGCCGTCACCCTGCGCCCTTGGACTGAGCCGTCACCCTGCGCCCTTGGACCGAGCCGTCACCCTGCGCCCTTGGGTGACGGCTCGGACCAAGGGCGCAGGGTGACGGCTCGGACCAAGGGCGCTGGGTGAAGCCTCGGACCAAGGGCGCAGGGTGACGGTTCGGACCAAGGGCGCAGGGTGACGGCTCGGACCAAGGGCGCAGGGTGACGGCTCGGACCAAGGGCGCAGGGTGAAGCCTCGGACCAAGGGCGCAGGGTGAAGCCTCGGACCAAGGGCGCAGGGTGAAGCCTCGGACCAAGGGCGCTGGGTGACGGCTCGGACCAAGGGCAGAGGGTGAAGCCTCGGACCAAGGGCGCAGGGTGACGGTTCGGACCAAGGGCGCAGGGTGACGGCTCGGACCAAGGGCGCAGGGTGACGGCTCGGACCAAGGGCGCAGGGTGAAGCCTCGGACCAAGGGCGCAGGGTGAAGCCTCGGACCAAGGGCGCAGGGTGAAGCCTCGGACCAAGGGCGCTGGGTGACGGCTCGGACCAAGGGCAGAGGGTGACGGCTCGGACCAAGGGCGCAGGGTGACGGCTCGGACCAAGGGCGCAGGGTGACGGCTCGGACCAAGGGCGCAGGGTGACGGCTCGGACCAAGGCGCAGGGTGACGGCTCGGACCAAGGGCGAAGGGTGAAGCCTCGGACCACGGGCGCTGGGTGACGGCTCTGACCAAGGGTGCAGGGTGACGGCTCGGACCAAGGGCGCAGGGTGACGGCTCGGACCAAGGGCGCAGGGTGACGGCTCGGACCAAGTGCGCAGGGTGACGGCTCGGACCAAGTGCGCAGGGTGACGGCTCGGACCAAGTGCGCAGGGTGACGGCTCGGACCAAGGGCGCTGGGTGACGCCTCGGACCAAGGGCGCTGGGTGACGCCTCGGGCGCAGAGTGACGGCTCGGACCAAGGGCGCAGGGTGACGGTTCGGACCAAGGGCGCTGGGTGAAGCCTCGGACCAAGGGCGCTGGGTGAAGCCTCGGACCAAGTGCGCTGGGTGAAGCCTCGGACCAAGGGCGCAGAGTGACGGCTCGGACCAAGGGCGCAGGGTGACGGCTCGGACCAAGGGCGCAGGGTGACGGCTCGGACCAAGGGCGCAGGGTGACGGCTCGGACCAAGGGCGCAGGGTGACGGCTCGGACCAAGGGCGCAGGGTGACGGCTCGGACCAAGGGCGCAGGGTGACGGCTCGGACCAAGGCGCAGGGTGACGGCTCGGACCAAGGGCGCTGGGTGAAGCCTCGGACCACGGGCGCTGGGTGACGGCTCGGACCAAGGGCGCAGGGTGACGGCTCGGACCAAGGGCGCAGGGTGACGGCTCGGACCAAGTGCGCAGGGTGACGGCTCGGACCAAGTGCGCAGGGTGACGGCTCGGACCAAGGGCGCTGGGTGACGCCTCGGACCAAGGGCGCTGGGTGACGCCTCGGGCGCAGAGTGACGGCTCGGACCAAGTGCGCAGGGTGACGGCTCGGACCAAGGGCGCAGGGTGAAGCCTCGGACCAAGGGCGCTGGGTGAAGCCTCGGACCAAGGGCGCTGGGTGAAGCCTCGGACCAAGTGCGCTGGGTGAAGCCTCGAACCAAGGGCGCAGAGTGACGGCTCGGACGAAGGGCGCAGGGTGACGGCTCGGACCAAGGGCGCAGGGTGACGGCTCGGACCAAGGGCGCAGGGTGACGGCTCGGACCAAGGGCGCTGGGTAAAGCCTCGGACCAGGGGCGCTGGGTGAAGCCTCGGACCAAGGGCGCAGGGTGAAGCCTCGGACCAAGGGCGCAGGGTGACGGCTCGGACCAAGGGCGCAGGGTGACGGCTCGGACCAAGGGCGCAGGGTGACGGCTCGGACCAAGGGCGCAGGGTGACGGCTCGGACCAAGGGCGCAGGGTGACGGCTCGGACCAAGGGCGCAGGGTGACGGCTCGGTCCAAGGGCGCAGGGTGACGGCTCGGACCAAGGGCGCTGGGTGAAGCCTCGGACCAAGGGCGCTGGGTGAAGCCTCGGACCAAGGGCGCTGGGTGACGGCTCGGACCAAGGGTGCAGGGTGACGGCTCGGACCAAGGGCGCAGGGTGACGGCTCGGACCAAGGGCGCAGGGTGACGGCTCGGACCAAGGGCGCAGGGTGGCGGCTCGGACCAAGGGCGCAGGGTGACGGCTCGGACCAAGGGCGCAGGGTGACGCCTCAGACCAAGGGCGCAGGGTGAAGCCTCGGACCAAGGGCGCTGGGTGACGCCTCGGGTGCAGAGTGACGGCTCGGACCAAGGGCGCAGGGTGACGGTTCGGACCAAGGGCGCAGGGTGAAGCCTCGGACCAAGGGCGCTTGGTGACGCCTCGGACCAAGGGCGCTGGGTGACGCCTCGGGCGCAGAGTGACGGTTCGGACGAAGGGCGCAGGGTGACGGCTCGGACCAAGGGCGCAGGGTGACGGCTCGAACCAAGGGCGCAGGGTGACGGCTCGAACCAAGGGCGCAGGGTGACGGCTCGAACCAAGGGCGCAGGGTGACGGCTCGAACCAAGGGCACAGGGTGACGGCTCGAACCAAGGGCGCAGGGTGACGGCTCGAACCAAGGGCGCAGGGTGACGGCTCGGACCAAGGGCGCAGGGTGACGGCTCGGACCAAGGGCGCAGGGTGACGGCTCGGACCAAGGGCGCAGGGTGACGGCTCGGACCAAGGGCGCAGGGTGACGCCTCGGGTGCAGAGTGACGGCTCGGACCAAGGGCGCAGGGTGAAGGTTCGGACCAAGGGCGCAGGGTGAAGCCTCGGACCAAGGGCGCTGGGTGACGCCTCGGACCAAGGGCGCTGGGTGACGCCTCGGGCGCAGAGTGACGGTTCGGACCAAGGGCGCAGGGTGACGGCTCGGACCAAGGGCGCAGGGTGACGGCTCAAACCAAGGGCGCAGGGTGACGGCTCGGACCAAGGGCGCAGGGTGACGGCTCGGACCAAGGGCGCAGGGTGACGGCTCGGACCAAGGGCGCAGGGTGACGGCTCGGACCAAGGGCGCAGGGTGACGGCTCGGACCAAGGGCGCAGGGTGACGGCTCGGACCAAGGGCGCTGGGTGAAGCCTCGGACCAAGGGCGCTGGGTGAAGCCTCGGACCAAGGGCGCTGGGTGAAGCCTCGGACCAAGGGCGCTGGGTGAAGCCTCGGACCAAGGGCGCTGGGTGAAGCCTCGGACCAAGGGCGCTGGGTGAAGCCTCGGACCAAGGGCGCAGGGTGACGGCTCGGACCAAGGGCGCAGGGTGACGGCTCGGACCAAGGGCGCAGGGTGACGGCTCGGACCAAGGGCGCAGGGTGACGGCTCGGACCAAGGGCGAAGGGTGACGGCTCGGACCAAGGGCGCAGGGTGACGGCTCGGACCAAGGGCGCAGGGTGACGGCTCGGACCAAGGGCGCTGGGTGAAGCCTCGGACCAAGGGCGCTGGGTGAAGCCTCGGACCAAGGGCGCTGGGTGACGGCTCGGACCAAGGGCGCTGGGTGACGGCTCGGACCAAGGGCGCTGGGTGACGGCTCGGACCAAGGGCGCTGGGTGAAGCCTCGGACCAAGGGCGCAGGGTGACGGCTCGGACCAAGGGCGCGTGGTGACGGCTCGGACCAAGGGCGCGTGGTGACGGCTCGGACCAAGGGCGCAGGGTGACGGCTCGGACCAAGGGCGCTGGGTGAAGCCTCGGACCAAGGGCGCTGGGTGAAGCCTCGGACCAAGGGCGCTGGGTGAAGCCTCGGACCAAGGGCGCTGGGTGAAGCCTCGGACCAAGGGCGCTGGGTGAAGCCTCGGACCAAGGGCGCTGGGTGAAGCCTCGGACCAAGGGCGCAGGGTGACGGCTCGGACCAAGGGCGCAGGGTGACGGCTCGGACCAAGGGCGCAGGGTGACGGCTCGGACCAAGGGCGCAGGGTGACGGCTCGGACCAAGGGCGCAGGGTGACGGCTCGGACCAAGGGCGCTGGGTGAAGCCTCGGACCAAGGGCGCTGGGTGAAGCCTCGGACCAAGGGCGCTGGGTGACGGCTCGGACCAAGGGCGCTGGGTGACGGCTCGGACCAAGGGCGCTGGGTGACGGCTCGGACCAAGGGCGCTGGGTGAAGCCTCGGACCAAGGGCGCAGGGTGACGGCTCGGACCAAGGGCGCGTGGTGACGGCTCGGACCAAGGGCGCGTGGTGAAGCCTCGGACCAAGGGCGCGTGGTGAAGCCCCGGACCAAGGGCGCGTGGTGAAGCCTCGGACCAAGGGCGCGTGGTGAAGCCTCGGACCAAGGGCGCGTGGTGAAGCCTCGGACGAAGGGCGCGTGGTGAAGCCTCGGACGAAGGGCGCGTGGTGAAGCCTCGGACCAAAGGCGCGTGGTGAAGCCTCGGACCAAGGGCGCGTGGTGAAGCCTCGGACCAAGGGCGCGTGGTGAAGCCTCGGACCAAGGGCGCGTGGTGAAGCCTCGGACCAAGGGCGCGTGGTGAAGCCTCGGACCAAGGGCGCGTGGTGAAGCCTCGGACCAAGGGCGCGTGGTGAAGCCTCGGACCAAGGGCGCGTGGTGAAGCCTCGGACCAAGGGCGCGTGGTGAAGCCTCGGACCAAGGGCGCGTGGTGAAGCCTCGGACCAAGGGCGCGTGGTGAAGCCTCGGACCAAGGGCGCGTGGTGAAGCCTAGGACCAAGGGCGCTTCGTGAAGCCTCGGACCAAGGGCGCTTGGTGAAGCCTCGGACCAAGGGCGCTTGGTGAAGCCTCTGACCAAGGGCGCGTGGTGAATCCTCGGACCAAGAGCGCGGGGTGAAGGGCGGAAGGGTCGTACTAGAGCGCCGGTTGTTACTAAAGTCCCTCCTGGGAGCCAGTTGTAACAAGTCCCTCCTGGGCGCCGGTTGTAACAAGTCCCTCCTGGGCGCCGGTTGTAACAAGTCCCTCCTGGGCGCCGGTTGTAACAAGTCCCTCCTAGGCGCCGGTTGTAACAAGTCCCTCCTGGGCGCCGGTTGTAACAAGTCCGTCCTGGGCGCCGGTTGTAACAAGTCCGTCCTGGGCGCCGGTTGTAACAAGTCCGTCCTGGGCACCGGTTGTAACAAGTCCGTCCTGGGCGCCGGTTGTAACAAGTCCGTCCTGGGCGCCGGTTGTAACAAGTCCGTCCTGGGCGCCGGTTGTAACAAGTCCGTCCTGGGCGCCGGTTGTAGCAAGTCCCACCTGGACGCCGGTTGTAGCAAGTCCCACCTGGACGCCGGTTGTAGCAAGTCCCACCTGGACGCCGGTTGTAGCAAGTCCCTCCTGGGCGCCGGTTGTAGCAAGTCCCTCCTGGGCGCCGGTTCCATTGCTGAGCAGAAAAATCACAAATTATGTATAGCTATTTTCTCTCTCTTTTTTTTACGATCTTTCAATTTCTTTTGATACAATGTATGTTGATTGTATTTGATTGTGAAATAAAGTTATTTATTTTGTTGTGTGGTTTATTCTCTTGTCTCAAGGATAAAAAAAAGTAATGCAAAAACTTGAAGGAAATGATTAAAGGGGTTAATTTTATCCTGTGGGGGGAAAGTTTAAATGTGTGTTTGAGATGGCTAAAAATTAAAGCACACGTGAAGTGAGAGGGATACAGAGGCTGATAGATTTACTTTTAAACCATTCATATTGCCTGGCTGTCCTGCCTATACTCTCCCTCAAATACTTTTCGCCAGACTCTGAGCAAGCATGCAGATCAGATGTTTGACTAAAGTCTGACTGGATTAGCCTTATGTTTTTCTTTTTTTTCAAGTGTGTTATTCAGATACTATTTCAGCTAAAGAGATCAGCAGGATTTTCTGGCAAAAAGGAAATAAATATGGTAGCCTCCATATACCTCTCACTTCAGTGGTCCTTTAACACTCTATTAAAGCTTGCACTTTGGCTCTTACATGTATAATGGTTCTAGCGGCTTTCGCTCTGGGCTGCACATGTGTAGGCCACATAGTGTTAATCTGTGAAACCTTAGCACTGTTGGATAAACTGACATCACAGACACCAAGGAAGGAGTGCGTCAGATGGAGGTAAGCGCTGAAATAGTCCGCACTAGCTTTTCTTTCTAGTTTTTGCTCTCAGTAGGAATTTAGAGTAACTCCACTTAAATACATTTAACTTATCACTGCACAAGACATTTACTGACTGCCATAGCTTTTAAGAAACCTTGCCGAAAACCATGGCAACAATTTGAGGTTTGCTTAAAGAGTCTAAAGCCTACACATTACCTTTTTTTAAGGTAGTCCTCTTCAGCATTAATGTCATAACTAAAACGCCGCTATCCCGCGACAAAACGATACCTTAATCGCCACCAAATACTGGGGCAAAAATCCATGACCTTCAAAGTCGTGGATTTTGCTGCCCGGAGAGGCTGAGCTTAGCGTTGTAGTTCTGCCTCAATTCTCGTCAATCTCCGCGGATCTCTGCCTCTCCCCTGCCCCACTCAAAGTACTGAGAGGGGCGGGGGAGAGGCGGCGATCAGCAGGGATTAATGCGAGGAGAGGCAGAGCTACTGACTGCTCACAGCTCTGCCTCCAACAGGAAGGAGCCCCGCAATTTGCCCCAGGGACTTCGGGGTGATTAAAGAAAACCTGCAACTAAAAAAAGTTCCCCTGGGGGTTTCTCACTTCGGGTGGGGGAAGCTTCCAGATCAGTGATGGCCCGAACCGTTCGCCTGGCGAACCTTTCTGGACCTCTTACTACTTCCGGGTCGCAATGACCCGGAGTAGTACGCCTGCGCTGCCCGGCGGAGCGCGTCCTAGATCGCGCTACTGTTGCCGGGCACTTTCTGCGCATGGGCGTGACGTCATGAGTGACGTCACGCACATGCGCAGAAAGTGCCCGGCAACGGGAGCGCGATCTAGGACGCGCTACGCTGGGCAGCGCAGGCGTACTACTCCGGGTCATTGCGACCCAGAAGTAGTAAGAGGCCCAGAGTAGCAGAGCGGTTCGCCGGCGAACGGTTCGGGAACCGTTCGCTACATCTCTACTCCAGATCCTTTTGAAGAGTCCCCCGTCCTCCTGTGTCCCACAGCGGTCTCGCTTTGCCCCTCCGAACAGCGGGGATGTAAATATTTACCTTCCCGGCTCCAGCGCAGGCGCATTGGCTCTACACTCGGAGATAGGCGGAATAGCCGATCGCTGTTGGATAGTGTTGGGCGAACAGTGTTCGCCACTGTTCGGGTTCTGCAGAACATCACCCTGTTCGGGTGATGTTCGAGTTCGGCCGAACACCTGACGGTGCTCGGCCAAACCGTTCGGCCATATGGCCGAACTAAGAGCGCATGGCCGAACGTTCCCCGAACGTTCGGCTAGCGCTGTGATTGGCCGAACGGGTCACGTGGTTCGGACCCGAACGCGCTCTGATTGGCCGAACGGTCACGTGGTTCGGGTAAATAAATACCCGAACCACGTCATATCTCTGCCATTTGTCTGTGGGTTTAGCTTTGGGTAGGCAGGCAGGGTAGTTCGCGCTCCAGCCACGCTAGCCAGGGTCCCCCCTGTCATTGTGTCACTGCTGGGAACAGTAGTACACCGCTTGCTCAGCCACACTATATAGCATTCTGTTTACTGCCACTCTGTGTACCTCGCTCAGCCACACTATATAGCATTCTGTTTACTGCCACTCTGTGTCTGCTGGGAATAGTAGTACACCGCTTGCTCAGCCACACTATATAGCATTCTGTTTACTGCCACTCTGTGTACCTCGCTCAGCCACACTATATAGCATTCTGTTTACTGCCACTCTGTGTCTGCTGGGAATAGTGGTACACCGCTCGCTCAGCCACACTATATAGCATTCTGTTCACTGTTCTGTGTCTGCTTGGAATAGTGGTACACCGCTCGCTCAGCCACACTATATAGCATTCTGTTTACTGTTCTGTGTCTGCTGGGAATAGTGGTACACCGCTCGCTCATCCACACTATATAGCATTCTGTTCACTGTTCTGTGTCTGCTGGGAATAGTGGTACACCGCCCGCTCAGCCACACTATATAGCATTCTGTTCACTGTTCTGTGTCTGCTGGGAATAGTGGTACACCGCTCGCTCAGCCACACTATATAGCATTCTGTTTACTGTTCTGTGTCTGCTGGGAATAGTGGTACACCGCTCGCTCATCCACACTATATAGCATTCTGTTCACTGTTCTGTGTCTGCTGGGAATAGTGGTACACCGCCCGCTCAGCCACACTATATAGCATTCTGTTCACTGTTCCATGTCTGCTGGGAATAGTGGTACACCGCTCGCTCAGCCACACTATATAGCATTCTGTTCACTGTTCTGTGTCTGCTGGGAACAGTAGTACACCGCTCGCTCAGCCAGAGTATATAGCATTGTGTTTACTGCCACTCTGTGTACACCGCTCAGCCAGACTATATACCATTGTTTACTGACACTCTGTGTACACCGCTCAGCCAGACTATATACCATTGTTTACTGACACTCTGTGTACACCGCTCAGCCAGACTATATACCATTGTTTACTGCCACTCTGATTCTGCTGGGAACAGTAGTACACCGCTCGCTCAGCCAGACTATATAGCATTGTGTTTACTGCCACTCTGTGTACACTGCTCAGCCAGACTATATACCATTGTTTACTGACACTCTGTGTACACCGCTCAGCCAGACTATATACCATTGTTTACTGAAACTCTGTGTACACCGCTCAGCCAGACTATATACCATTGTTTACTGCCACTCTGATTCTGCTGGGAACAGTAGTACACCGCTCGCTCAGCCAGACTATATACCATTGTTTACTGACACTATATAGCAGACTATATAGCATTGTGTGTACACCGCTCAGCCAGACTATATACCATTGTTTACTGACACTCTGTGTACACCGCTCAGCCAGACTATATACCATTGTTTACTGCCACTCTGATTCTGCTGGGAACAGTAGTACACCGCTCGCTCAGCCAGACTATATACCATTGTTTACTGACACTCTGTGTACACCGCTCAGCCAGACTATATACCATTGTTTACTGCCACTCTGATTCTGCTGGGAACAGTAGTACACCGCTCGCTCAGCCAGACTATATACCATTGTTTACTGACACTCTGTGTACACCGCTCAGCCAGACTATATACCATTGTTTACTGCCACTCTGATTCTGCTGGGAACAGTAGTACACCGCTCGCTCAGCCAGACTATATACCATTGTTTACTGACACTCTGTGTACACCGCTCAGCCAGACTATATACCATTGTTTACTGCCACTCTGATTCTGCTGGGAACAGTAGTACACCGCTCGCTCAGCCAGACTATATACCATTGTTTACTGACACTCTGTGTACACCGCTCAGCCAGACTATATACCATTGTTTACTGCCACTCTGATTCTGCTGGGAACAGTAGTACACCGCTCGCTCAGCCAGACTATATACCATTGTTTACTGACACTATATAGCAGACTATATAGCATTGTGTGTACACCGCTCAGCCAGACTATATACCATTGTTTACTGACACTCTGTGTACACCGCTCAGCCAGACTATATACCATTGTTTACTGCCACTCTGATTCTGCTGGGAACAGTAGTACACCGCTCGCTCAGCCAGACTATATACCATTGTTTACTGACACTCTGTGTACACCGCTCAGCCAGACTATATACCATTGTTTACTGCCACTCTGATTCTGCTGGGAACAGTAGTACACCGCTCGCTCAGCCAGACTATATAGCATTGTGTTTACTGCCACTCTGTGTACACCGCTCAGCCACACTATATAGCATTGCGTACTCTGCCAGTCAGTGTGTATATTGCTGGGATCAGTAATACTCCACTCACCGTCAACCACTATATGAGCTCAACATGAGTTCCCCAGAGACCTCCGCTGTGAGCAGCACTCCCAACAACAGCAACAGCCAACGCCCCACGCAAGCTATAACATCCACCCCAGCAGCCAGTGGTCAGCAGCAGCCCTCCCCGGAGGAGAACGTTGTGTCCATCAGTCCGTCGCCAGAGCGATTAATGAGGGCTGCCATTGAGGAGATGATGGGGCCTGATGTGGAGGAGGAGGTCTGGCTCAGGCCAGCATCCCAAGTTAATGTTGAGGATGATGAGGGGTCTGTGTCTGGGGATGTTGGGGTGGCAGAGGTGGTGGGTGGGTCAGACTCAGGAGAAGAGTTGTATGATGAGGATGATGATCGGGACCATCTGTATGTGCCTCAGAGTCCGACCCCGGAAAACATGTTGTATCGTGTGTTTAGGTACTAAAATCTGCGTTCCCTCCCAGTAGTGTTGGGCGAACAGTGTTTGCCACTGTTCGGGTTCTGCAGAACATCACCCTGTTCGGGGTGACTATATAGCAGACTATATAGCATTGTGTTTAATGCCACTCTGTGTACACGGCTCAGCCACACTATATAGCATTGTGTTTACTTCCACTCTGTGTCTGCTGGGAACAGTAGTACACCGCTCACCCGCCACTGTATAGCATTGTGCTCTGTGTCACTGCTGACAATAGTGGTACACCGCTCACCCACCACTGTATAGCATTTCTGTACTGCCACTGTACTGCTGCCAGTCAGCGTGTACTTTAAGGATAAGTGAAATGAGGAAGAAATCCGGTGAAAGAGGGAGGGGCAAGGGAAGAGGTGTTTCCCCTGACGGTTCACGTACAGGCCACAGGGGAGCACCCAAGAAAACCCACTCAATACTGCCCATGTTGTCCAGGACAACAACCCTCACAGATCCAAAAGAACAGGACCAGATAATTACTTGGATGACCTCTCAAGCGTCCAGCAGTGGGTTAAGCAGCACCAGCACATCACGCACGAGGTCCGAGTCCTCAGCCAGTTAAAGTCTGGGCTTTCTTTGAAGACTGCACTGAGGATGTTACCATGGCGATTTGCAAGGTGTGCAAGACCCGCCTGAGCAGGGGGAAAAGTATTAACAACCTCTCCACCACCAGCATGAGCCGCCACATTCTATCCAAACATCCCACTCTGTGGGCAAACGCGGCAGGACAGGGTACCACCAGCAACACTGCCTCCCTTGGGTTCACCAGACTCACCACCAGACCCGCCTCAGCAGCAGCAGTAGCCCAGCCATTGCGTGGTTCACAACATTCACAAACATCAGACGATGCTGACACTGTCACTTTCCGGACTAGTGCTCTTGAGGTCTCCCAGTGTTCATCAAACACAACAACCAACAGCCCTTCGGTGTGCAGCGCTACGGTTGAGTTGTCTGTCTCTGAGATGTTTGAGCACAAGAGGAAATTGCCAGCAAATGACCCCCGGGCCGTGGCAGTAACAGCCAGCCAGCATAGCCAAGCTTCTGGCCTGCGAAATGCTGCCATATCGAGTGGTGGAGACAAACAGCTTCAAGGGCATGATGTCAGTGGCCATCCCACGTTACGTTGTTCCCAGCCGCTACCACTTTGCGCGCTCTGCAGTGCCTGAGTTGCATGAGCACGTGGTCAGCTAAATAACCCGAAGCTTGAAGAATGCCGTTGCCTGCAAGGTTCACCTCACCACTGACACCTGGACGAGTGCGTTCGGCCAGGGTCGATACATCTCCCTTACCGCGCACTGGGTGAACCTTGTGGAGCCTGGCAGCGATTCCTCACCTGCTACGGCGCGGGTGTTGCCCACGCCGCAAACAGCTGGATAACAACAGCAGCACCTACCTCTCTGACTCCTTCTCCTCCAACGCATCTCAAAGCTGTACCTCATCCGGAAATGCTAACCCAGCACCAGCAGCAGTAGGATCGTGGAAGCAGTGCAGCACAGCTGTTGGCATGCGTCAGCAAGCGTTGCTGAAGCTGATCTGCCTTGGGGATAAGCAGCACACAGGGGAGGAAATTTGGAGGGGAATAAAGGAACAGACGGATTTGTGGCTGGCACCGCTGGACCTGAAACCGGGCATGAAGCTAGACACCTGGCACGAACTGGCAATGTACGCAATAGAGGTGCTGGCTTGCCCGGCAGCCAGCGTTATGTCGGAACGCTGTTTCAGTGCTGCCGGAGGCATCATCACAGATCGGCGTATCCGCCTCTCCACAGAAAATGCAGACCGTCTGACTCAAATTAAAATGAATCAATCCTGGATTGGAAACGACTACGCAACACTCCTGGACCCCAACCAAGTAACATGACCGATGAACATCTGGGATGGTTTAGCGTTTCCGGTCCCTGTTTATTGAACCTCTCATCTGTATTACATTTATGACTGCATGGCGGCAAAAAGCATTGCTGCTATATCCGCACGCTTTTTGTCCTCATGCAAGGCCTGGGTTGTTGTGTCTCACAAAGCGTGGCCTTCTCCTCCTGCGCCTCCTCCTGTTCCATCACGTGTGCTGCTGCTGCTGCTGCTGCTGCTGGGTTACCGTTGCCGCGTGGTCCCTGTTTATGGAACCTCTTATCTTTATTACATTTATGACTACATGGCGGTACAAAGCATGCTATCCGCACGCTTTTTGTCCTCATGCAAGGCCTGGGTTGTTGTGTCTCACAAAGCGTGGCCTTCTCCTCCTGCGCCTCCTCCTGTTCCATCACGTGTGCTGCTGCTGCTGCTGCTGCTGGGTTAGCGTTGCCGCGTGGTCCCTGTTTATTGAACCTCTTATCTTTATTACATTTATGACTACATGGCGGTACAAAGCATGCTATCCGCACGCTTTTTGTCCTCATGCAAGGCCTGGGTTGTTGTGTCTCACAAAGCGTGGCCTTCTCCTCCTGCGCCTCCTCCTGTTCCATCACGTGTGCTGCTGCTGCTGCTGCTGCTGCTGGGTTACCGTTGCCGGTCCCTGTTTATGGAACCTCTTATCTTTATTACATTTATGACTACATGGCGGTACAAAGCATGCTATCCGCACGCTTTTTGTCCTCATGCAAGGCCTGGGTTGTTGTGTCTCACAAAGCGTGGCCTTCTCCTCCTGCGCCTCCTCCTGTTCCATCACGTGTGCTGCTGCTGCTGCTGCTGCTGGGTTAGCGTTGCCGCGTGGTCCCTGTTTATTGAACCTCTTATCTTTATTACATTTATGACTACATGGCGGTACAAAGCATGCTCTCCGCACGCTTTTTGTCCTCATGCAAGGCCTGGGTTGTTGTGTCTCACAAAGCGTGGCCTTCTCCTCCTGCGCCTCCTCCTGTTCCATCACGTGTGCTGCTGCTGGGTTAGCGTTGCCGCGTGGTCCCTGTTTATTGAACCACTTATCTTTATTACATTTATGACTGCATGGTGGTACAAAGCATGCTATCCGCACGCTTCTTGTCCTCATGCAAGGCCTGGGTTGTTGTGTCTCAAAGCGTGGCCTTCTCCTCCTGCGCCACCCTCCTCCTGTTCCATCACGTGTGCTGCTGCTGGGTTAGCATTACCGGTCCCTTTTCCTGGAACCTCTTATATGTATTACATTTATGACTGCATGCCGACAAAAAGCATGTTACCTGTGCAAAGAAAACAGACATTTCCCGCATTTAAAAGACAGTTTTCCCTTTGAAACTTTAAAATCGATTTTCTCAAAAACTATAAGCTCTTTTTGCTAAATTTTTTTTTCCTCTTGTACCCACTCCCAAGGTGCACATACCCTGTAAATTTGGGGTATGTAGCATGTAAGGAGGCTTTACAAAGCACAAAAGTTCGGGTCCCCATTGACTTCCATTATGTTCGGAGTTCGGGTCGAACACCCGAACATCGCGGACATGTTCGGCCTGTTCGGCCCGAACCCGAACATCTAGATGTTCGCCCAACACTACTGTTGGACCACTCTACTGCGCAGGTGCAAGTCTCCTGCGTAGTAAAGCGGACCCAACAGAAATCGTCCATTTCGGCCTATCTCCGTTCTGAGAGCCGCAGCAGCGCCCCCGCTGGAGCCAGGGAAGGTAAATACATCAGTCGAGCCAGGATTGTGACACGCTTTGGGGGAGCATGTGCTGAATTGCCTGCAGCTACAGCCGAGGAATACCCCCAGGGGAACCTTTTTTTAGTCTCTTTAGGGCCTATTTTTGCAGTGGTATAGCAGAGTTTCAGCTATGCCATTAATGCTGAAGAGGACTACCTTAAAAAAAACTAATATTGTTGGCTAAGTATCAAAATTTTAAAGTCATATGTGAAATCTGATTTGTGTATGTTATCCAGCTTTACTGCATTGATTAATTTCACAGGAAACATGTTTACATGAGAGAAATCATTCCCATATCAACAGCTGCTGAATCATCCTAAGAAGCAGTTGCAGGTAAGTACATGGAGAACTCTGCACAAGGTGCTAGGAGTCACTGCCTCTTAAATCAAAATTCTTGAAATGCATAGAATTTTTTTCTTTAGATGTGCAAATATATATTTCATTTAAGACCTTCTTTTCTCAAGTATAAAGCGCAAAAATGACATAACCATTCATTTAAAGCCCAGTACACACAATATATCTTGATTGCCCCATCACTGGTCAGTTTTACCTCTCATGTAGTATGAGGGCCAACAGATTTAAAATACTTTTATATTAATCACTCCGTGTGCATATGTGAAGCTACCTGTGTTATGCACTGTTGAAAGCACTTGAGGAACACTGGAGGCTTCCGTGTAGTAGAACTCAGTTGCAGTTACTTAGTTTAGATGTGTAGGAAAAGGGGTGTATTACTGAAATAGTAAATCGTTCTTTGGTTTTTTTTACGCAGTGGTTTCCATGTTGGCCCCAACGATGGGCCGCTTGCCGCGTTAGTCCCCCGATGGGCCTCTTGTCGTGGTAGTCCCCCGATGGGCCGTTTGCTGTGCCTCTAGCCGTTGTAGTTCCCTGATGAACCTCTTGCCGTTGTAGTCCCCGATGGGCCTCTTGCTGTTGTAGTCCCCAAATTGCTGTCAGTGCCCTAATGGGCTGCTTGCCATGTCAGTCCCCTGATGTTAGGCCGCCCATCGGGGGACTGACTAGGCAAGCAGCCCGTCGAGTGACAAGCACAGGAGGCGGCCCACGGCAAGCTGGGTTCTTGCCATTGTAGTCCCCCGATGGGCCTCTTGCCGCCGCTGTAGTCCCCCGATGGGCCTCTTGCCGCTGCTGTAGTCCCCCGATGGGCCTCTAGCCGTTGTAGTCCCCTGATGGGCCTCTAGCCGTTGTAGTCCCCCGATGGGCCTCTAGCCGTTGTAGTCCCCCAATGGGCCTCGAGCCGTTGTAGTCCCCCGATGGGCCTCGAGCCGTTGTAGTCCCCCGATGGGCCTCGAGCCGTTGTAGTCCCCCCGATGGGCCTCGAGCCGTTGTAGTCCCCCGATGGGCCTCGAGCCATTGTAGTCCCCCGATGGGCCTCGAGCCGTTGTAGTCCCGCGATGGGCCTCGAGCCGTTGTAGTCCCCCGATGGGCCTCGAGCCGTTGTAGTCCCCCTATTGATGTCAGTCCCCTGATGGGCTGCTTGCCATGTCAGTCCCCCGATGTAAGGCCGCCCATTGGGGACTGACAAGGCAAGCAGCCCGTCGAGTGACAAGCACAGGAGGCGGACCACGGCAAGCTGGGTTCTTGCCGTTGTAGTCCCCCGATGGGCCTCTAGCTGTTGTAGTCCCCCGATGGGCCTCTAGCCAATGTAGTCCCCCGATGGGACTCGAGCCGTTGTAGTCCCCCGATGGGCCTCGAGCCGTTGTAGTCCCCCGATGGGCCTCGAGCCGTTGTAGTCCCCCAATGGGCTTCGATTCATTTTATTCCCACCGATGGGCCTCGAGCCATTGTAGTCCCCCTATTGTTGTCTGTCCCCTGATGGGCTGCTTACCATGTCAGTCCCCTGATGTAAGGCCGCCCATTGGGGGACTAACAAGGCAAGCAGCCCGTCGAGTGACAAGCACAGGAGGCGGACCACGGCAAGATGGGTTCTTGCCGCTGTAGTCCCCCGATGGGCCTCTAGCCAATTTAGTCCCCCGATGGGCCTCTAGCCAATGTAGTCCCCCAATGGGCCTCTACCCGTTGTAGTCCCCCGATGTGCCTCTACCCGTTGTAGTCCCCCGATGGGCCTCTAGCCGTTGTAGTCCCCGGATGGGCCTATATTGTTTTTAGGTATGGGCGCAGAGTGACGGCTCGGACCAAGGGCGCAGAGTGACGGCTCAGGGTGACGGCTCGGACCAAGGGCGCAGGGTGACGGCTCGGACCAAGGGCGCAGGGTGACGGCTCGGACCAAGGGCGCAGGGTGAAGCCTCGGACCAAGGGTGCAGGGTGAAGCCTCGGACCAAGGGCGCAGGGTGAAGCCTCGGACCAAGGGCGCTGGGTGACGGCTCGGACCAAGGGCGCTGGGTGATGGCTCGGACCAAGGGCACAGGGTGACGGCTCGGACCAAGGGCGCAGGGTGACGGCTCGGACCAAGGGCGCAGGGTGAAGCCTCGGACCAAGGGCGCTGGGTGACGGCTCGGACCAAGGGCGCTGGGTGATGGCTCGGACCAAGGGCACAGGGTGACGGCTCGGACCAAGGGCGCAGGGTGACGGCTCGGACCAAGGGCGCAGGGTGACGGCTCGGACCAAGGGCGCAGGGTGACGGCTCGGACCAAGGGCGCAGGGTGACGGCTCGGACCAAGGGCGCAGGGTGACGGCTCGGACCAAGGGCGCAGCGTGACGACTCGGACCAAGGGCGCAGGGTGAAGCTTCGGACCTAGGGCGCTGGGTGAAGCCTCGGACCAAGGGCGCTGGGTGAAGCCTCGGACCAAGGGCGCAGGGTGACGGCTCGGACCAAGGGCGCTGGGTGAAGCCTCGGACCAAGGGCGCTGGGTGAAGCCTCGGACCAAGGGCGCAGGGTGAAGCCTCGGACCAAGGGCGCAGGGTGACGGCTCGGACCAAGGGCGCAGGGTGACGGCTCGGACCAAGGGCGCAGGGTGACGGCTCGGACCAAGGGCTCAGGGTGACGGCTCGGACCAAGGGCGCAGGGTGACGGCTCGGACCAAGGGCGCAGGTTGACGGCTCGGACTAAGGGCGCAGGGTGATGGCTCGGACCAAGGGAGCAGGGTGACGGCTCGGACCAAGGGCGCTGGGTGAAGCCTCGGACCAAGGGCGCTGGGTGACGGCTCGGACCAAGGGCGCTGGGTGAAGCCTCGGACCAAGGGCGCTGGGTGAATCCTCGGACCAAGGGCGCAGGGTGACGGCTCGGACCAAGGGCGCTGGGTGACAGCTCGGACCAAGGGCGCTGGGTGAAGCCTCGGACCAAGGGCGCTGGGTGAAGCCTCGGACCAAGGGCGCTGGGTGAAGCCTCGGACCAAGGGCGCAAGGTGAAGCCTCGGACCAAGGGCGCAGGGTGACGGCTCGGACCAAGGGCGCAGGGTGACGGCTCGGACCAAGGGCGCAGGGTGACGGCTCGGACCAAGGGCGCAGGGTGACGGCTCGGACCAAGGGCGCAGGGTGACGGCTCGGACCAAGGGCGCAGGGTGACGGCTCAGGCCAAGGGCGCAGGGTGAAGCCTCGGACCAAGGGCGCAGGGAGAAGCATCGGACCAAGGGCGCTGGGTGACGGCTCGGACCAAGGGCGCTGGGTGAAGCTTCGGACCAAGGGTGCTGGGTGAAGCCTCGGACCAAGGGCGCTGAGTGACGGCTCGGACCAAGGGCGCTGGGTGACGGCTCGGATCAAGGGCGCTGGGTGACGGCTCGGACCAAGGGCGCTGGGTGCAGCCTCGGACCAAGGGCGCAGGGTGACGGCTCGGACCAAGGGCGCAGGGTGACGGCTCGGACCAAGGGCGCAGGGTGACGGCTCGGACCAAGGGCGCAGGGTGACGGCTCGGACCAAGGGCGCAGGGTGACGGCTCGGACCAAGGGCGCTGGGTGACGGCTCGGACCAAGGGCGCAGGGTGACGGCTCGGACCAAGGGCGCAGGGTGACGGCTCGGACCAAGGGCGCAGGGTGACGGCTCGGACCAAGGGCGCAGGGTGACGGCTCGGACCAAGGGCGCAGGGTGACGGCTCGGACCAAGGGCGCAGGGTGACGGCTCGGACCAAGGGCGCAGGGTGACGGCTCGGACCAAGGGCGCAGGGTGACGGCTCGGACCAAGGGCGCAGGATGAAGCTTCGGACCAAGGGCGCTGGGTGAAGCCTCGGACCAAGGGCGCTGGGTGAAGCCACGGACCAAGGGCGCAGGGTGACGGCTCGGACCAAGGGCGCTGGGTGACGGCTCGGACCAATGGCGCTGGGTGAAGCCTCGGACCAAGGGCGCAGGGTGACTGCTCGGACCAAGGGCGCAGGGTGACGGCTCGGACCAAGGGCGCAGGGTGACTGCTTGGACCAAGGGCGCAGGGTGATGGCTCGGACCAAGGGCGCTGGGTGACGGCTCGGACCAAGGGCGCTGGGTGAAGCCTCGGACCAAGGGCGCTGGGTGACGGCTCGGACCAAGGGCGCTGGGTGAAGCCTCGGACCAAGGGCGCAGGGTGACGGCTCGGACCAAGGGCGCTGGGTGACGGCTCGGACCAAGGGCGCTGGGTGAAGCCTCGGACCAAGGGCGCAGGGTGAAGCCTCGGACCAAGGGCGCAGGGAGAAGCCTCGGACCAAGGGCGCTGGGTGACGGCTCGGACCAAGGGCGCTGGGTGAAGCTTCGGACCAAGGGCGCTGGGTGAAGCCTCGGACCAAGGGCGCTGGGTGACGGCTCGGACCAAGGGCGCTGGGTGACGGCTCGGACCAAGGGCGCTGGGTGAAGCCTCGGACCAAGGGCGCTGGGTGCAGCCTCGGACCAAGGGCGCAGGGTGACGGCTCGGACCAAGGGCGCAGGGTGACGGCTCGGACCAAGGGCGCAGGGTGACGGCTCGGACCAAGGGCCCAGGGTGACGGCTCGAACCAAGGGCGCTGGGTGACGGCTCGGACCAAGGGCGCAGGGTGACGGCTTGGACCAAGGGCGCAGGGTGACGGCTCGGACCAAGGGCGCAGGGTGACGGCTCGGACCAAGGGCGCAGGGTGACGGCTCGGACCAAGGGCGCAGGGTGACGGCTCGGACCAAGGGCGCAGGGTGAAGGCTCGGACCAAGGGCGCAGGGTGAAGCTTCGGACCAAGGGCGCTGGGTGAAGCCTCGGACCAAGGGCGCTGGGTGAAGCCTCGGACCAAGGGCGCAGGGTGAAGGTTTGGACCAAGGGCGCTGGGTGACGGCTCGGACCAAGGGCGCTGGGTGAAGCCTCGGACCAAGGGCGCTGGGTGACGGCTCGGACCAAGGGCGCTGGGTGAAGCCTCGGACCAAGGGCGCAGGGTGACGGCTCGGACCAAGGGCGCTGGGTGACGGCTCGGACCAAGGGCGCTGGGTGAAGCCTCGGACCAAGGGCGCAGGGTGAAGCCTCGGACCAAGGGCGCAGGGAGAAGCCTCGGACCAAGGGCGCTGGGTGACGGCTCGGACCAAGGGCGCTGGGTGAAGCTTCGGACCAAGGGCGCTGGGTGAAGCCTCGGACCAAGGGCGCTGGGTGACGGCTCGGACCAAGGGCGCTGGGTGACGGCTCGGACCAAGGGCGCTGGGTGAAGCCTCGGACCAAGGGCGCTGGGTGCAGCCTCGGACCAAGGGCGCAGGGTGACGGCTCGGACCAAGGGCGCAGGGTGACGGCTCGGACCAAGGGCGCAGGGTGACGGCTCGGACCAAGGGCCCAGGGTGACGGCTCGAACCAAGGGCGCTGGGTGACGGCTCGGACCAAGGGCGCAGGGTGACGGCTTGGACCAAGGGCGCAGGGTGACGGCTCGGACCAAGGGCGCAGGGTGACGGCTCGGACCAAGGGCGCAGGGTGACGGCTCGGACCAAGGGCGCTGGGTGACGGCTCGGACCAAGGGCGCAGGGTGAAGGCTCGGACCAAGGGCGCAGGGTGAAGCTTCGGACCAAGGGCGCTGGGTGAAGCCTCGGACCAAGGGCGCTGGGTGAAGCCTCGGACCAAGGGCGCAGGGTGAAGGTTTGGACCAAGGGCGCTGGGTGACGGCTCGGACCAAGGGCGCTGGGTGAAGCCTCGGACCAAGGGCGCAGGGTGAAGCCTCGGACCAAGGGCGCAGGGTGACGGCTCGGACCAAGGGCGCAGGGTGACGGCTTGGACCAAGGGCGCAGGGTGACGGCTCGGACCAAGGGCGCAGGGTGACGGCTCGGACCAAGGGCGCAGGGTGACGGCTCGGACCAAGGGCGCTGGGTGAAGCCTCGGACCAAGGGCGCAGGGTGACGGCTCGGACCAAGGGCGCTGGGTGACGGCTCGGACCAAGGGCGCTGGGTGAAGCCTCGGACCAAGGGCGCTGGGTGAAGCCTCGGACCAAGGGCGCAGGGTGAAGCCTCGGACCAAGGGCGCAGGGTGACGTCTCGGACCAAGGGCGCTGGGTGAAGCCTTGGACCAAGGGCGCTGGGTGAAGCCTCGGACCAAGGGCGCTGGGTGACGGCTCGGACCAAGGGCGCTGGGTGAAGCCTCGGACCAAGGGCGCAGGGTGACGGTTCGGACCAAGGGCGCAGGGTGACGGCTCGGACCAGGGGCGCAGGGTGACGGCTCGGACCAAGGGCACAGGGTGAAGCCTCGGACCAAGGGAGCAGGGTGAAGCCTCGGACCAAGGGCGCAGGGTGAAGCCTCGGACCAAGGGCGCAGGGTGACGGCTCGGACCAAGGGCGCAGGGTGACAGCTCGGACCAAGGGCGCAGGGTGACGGCTCGGACCAAGGGCGCAAGGTGACGGCTCGGACCAAGGGCGCAGGGTGACGGCTCGGACCAAGGGCGCTGGGTGAAGCCTCGGACCAAGGGCGCTGGGTGAAGCCTCGGACCAAGGGAGCTGGGTGAAGCCTCGGACCAAGGGCGCTGGGTGACGGCTCGGACCAAGGGCGCTGGGTGACGGCTCAGACCAAGGGCGCTGGGTGAAGCCTCGGACCAAGGGCACTGGGTGACGGCTCGGACCAAGAGCGCTGGGTGAAGCCTCGGACCAAGGGCGCTGGGTGAAGCCTCGGACCAAGGGCGCAGGGTGACGGCTCGGACCAAGGGCGCAGGGTGACGGCTCGGACCAAGGGCGCAGGGTGACGGCTCGGACCAAGGGCAGAGGGTGACGACTCGGACCAAGGGCGCAGGGTGACGGCTCGGACCAAGGGCGCAGGGTGACGGCTCGGACCAAAGGCGCAGGGTCACGGCTCGGACCAAGGGCGCTGGGTGAAGCCTCGGACCAAGGGCGCTGGGTGAAGCCTCGGACCAAGGGCGCAGGGTGACGGCTCGGACCAAAGGCGCTGGGTGACGGCTCGGACCAAGGGCGCTGGGTGAAGCCTCGGACCAAGGGCGCAGGGTGACGGCTCAGACCAAAGGCGCAGGGTCACGGCTCGGACCAAGGGCGCTGGAGTGAAGCCTCGGACCAAGGGCGCTGGGTGAAGCCTCGGACCAAGGGCGCTGGGTGACGCCTCGGACCAAGGGCGCTGGGTGACGGCTCGGACCAAGGGCGCTGGGTGACGGCTCGGACCAAGGGCGCTGGGTGAAGCCTCGGACCAAGGGCGCAGGGTGAAGCCTCGGACCAAGGGCGCAGGGTGACGGCTCGGACCAGGGGCGCAGGGTGACGGCTCGGACCAAGGGCGCAGGGTGAAGCCTCGGACCAAGGGCGCAGGGTGAAGCCTCGGACCAAGGGCGCAGGGTGAAGCCTCGGACCAAGGGCGCTGGGTGACGGCTCGGACCAAGGGCAGAGGGTGACGGCTCGGACCAAGGGCGCAGGGTGACGGCTCGGACCAAGGGCGCAGGGTGACGGCTCGGACCAAGGGCGCTGGGTGAAGCCTCGGACCAAGGGCGCTGGGTGAAGCCTCGGACCAAGGGAGCTGGGTGAAGACTCGGACCAAGGGCGCTGGGTGACGGCTCGGACCAAGGGCGCTGGGAGACGGCTCGGACCAAGGGCGCTGGGAGACGGCTCGGACCAAGGGCGCTGGGTGAAGCCTCGGACCAAGGGCGCTGGGTGACGGCTCGGACCAAGAGCGCTGGGTGAAGCCTCGGACCAAGGGCGCTGGGTGAAGCCTCGGACCAAGGGCGCAGGGTGACGGCTCGGACCAAGGGCGCAGGGTGACGGCTCGAACCAAGGGCGCAGGGTGACAGCTCGGACCAAGGGCGCAGGGTGACGGCTCGGACCAAGGGCAGAGGTTGACGACTCGGACCAAGGGCGCAGGGTGACGGCTCGGACCAAAGGCGCAGGGTCACGGCTCGGACCAAGGGCGCTGGGTGAAGCCTCGGACCAAGGGCGCTGGGTGAAGCCTCGGACCAAGGGCGCTGGGTGACGGCTCGGACCAAGGGCGCAGGGTGACGGCTCGGACCAAAGGCGCAGGGTCACGGCTCAGACCAAGGGCGCTGGGTGAAGCCTCGGACCAAGGGCGCTGGGTGACGCCTCGGACCAAGGGCGCTGGGTGACGGCTCGGACCAAGGGCGCTGGGTGAAGCCTCGGACCAAGGGCGCAGGGTGACGATTCGGACCAAGGGCGCAGGGTGACGGCTCGGACCAGGGGCGCAGGGTGACGGCTCGGACCAAGGGCGCAGGGTGACGGTTCGGACCAAGGGCGCAGGGTGACGGCTCGGACCAGGGGCGCAGGGTGACGGCTCGGACCAAGGGCGCAGGGTGAAGCCTCGGACCAAGGGCGCAGGGTGAAGCCTCGGACCAAGGGCGCAGGATGAAGCCTCGGACCAAGGGCGCTGAGTGACGGCTCGGACCAAGGGCAGAGGGTGACGGCTCGGACCAAGGGCGCAGGGTGACGGCTCGGACCAAGGGCGCAGGGTGACGGCTCGGACCAAGGGCGCAGGGTGACGGCTCGGACCAAGGGCGCAGGGTGACGGCTCGGACCAAGGGCGCAGGGTGAAGCCTCGGACCAAGGGCGCTGGGTGAAGCCCTCGGACCAAGGGAGCTGGGTGAAGAATCGGACCAAGGGCGCTGGGTGACGGCTCGGACCAAGGGCGCTGGGTGACGGCTCGGACCAAGGGCGCTGGGTGAAGCCTCGGACCAAGGGCGCAGGGTGACGGCTCGGACCAAGGGCGCTGGGTGACGGCTCGGACCAAGGGCGCTGGGTGAAGCCTCGGACCAAGGGCGCAGGGTGAAGCCTCGGACCAAGGGCGCAGGGAGAAGCCTCGGACCAAGGGCGCTGGGTGACGGCTCGGACCAAGAGCGCTGGGTGAAGCCTCGGACCAAGGGCGCTGGGTGAAGCCTCGGACCAAGGGCGCAGGGTGACGGCTCGGACCAAGGGCGCAGGGTGACGGCTCGGACCAAGGGCGCAGGGTGAAGCCTCGGACCAAGGGCGCAGGGTGAAGCCTCGGACCAAGGGCGCAGGGTGAAGCCTCGGACCAAGGGCGCTGGGTGACGGCTCGGACCAAGGGCGCTGGGTGACGGCTCGGACCAAGGGCGCTGGGTGAAGCCTCGGACCAAGGGCGCTGGGTGAAGCCTCGGACCAAAGGCGCTGGGTGACGGCTCGGACCAAGGGCGCAGGGTGACGGCTCGGACCAAAGGCGCAGGGTCACGGCTCAGACCAAGGGCGCTGGGTGAAGCCTCGGACCAAGGGCGCTGGGTGACGCCTCGGACCAAGGGCGCTGGGTGACGGCTCGGACCAAGGGCGCTGGGTGAAGCCTCGGACCAAGGGCGCAGGGTGACGATTCGGACCAAGGGCGCAGGGTGACGGCTCGGACCAGGGGCGCAGGGTGACGGCTCGGACCAAGGACGCAGGGTGACGGCTCGGACCAAGGGCCCAGGGTGACGGCTCGAACCAAGGGCGCTGGGTGACGGCTCGGACCAAGGGCGCAGGGTGACGGCTCGGACCAAGGGCGCAGGGTGACGGCTCGGACCAAGGGCGCAGGGTGACGGCTCGGACCAAGGGCGCAGGGTGACGGCTCGGACCAAGGGCGCAGGGTGACGGCTCGGACCAAGGGCGCAGGGTGAAGGCTCGGACCAAGGGCGCAGGGTGAAGCTTCGGACCAAGGGCGCTGGGTGAAGCCTCGGACCAAGGGCGCTGGGTGAAGCCTCGGACCAAGGGCGCAGGGTGACGGTTTGGACCAAGGGCGCTGGGTGACGGCTCGGACCAAGGGCGCTGGGTGAAGCCTCGGACCAAGGGCGCAGGGTGAAGCCTCGGACCAAGGGCGCAGGGTGACGGCTCGGACCAAGGGCGCAGGGTGACGGCTCGGACCAAGGGCGCAGGGTGACGGCTCGGACCAAGGGCGCAGGGTGACGGCTCGGACCAAGGGCGCAGGGTGACGGCTCGGACCAAGGGCGCAGGGTGACGGCTCGGACCAAGGGCGCTGGGTGAAGCCTCGGACCAAGGGCGCAGGGTGAAGCCTCGGACCAAGGGCGCAGGGTGACGTCTCGGACCAAGGGCGCTGGGTGAAGCCTTGGACCAAGGGCGCTGGGTGAAGCCTCGGACCAAGGGCGCTGGGTGACGGCTCGGACCAAGGGCGCTGGGTGAAGCCTCGGACCAAGGGCGCAGGGTGACGGTTCGGACCAAGGGCGCAGGGTGACGGCTCGGACCAGGGGCGCAGGGTGACGGCTCGGACCAAGGGCACAGGGTGAAGCCTCGGACCAAGGGAGCAGGGTGAAGCCTCGGACCAAGGGCGCAGGGTGAAGCCTCGGACCAAGGGCGCTGGGTGACGGCTCGGACCAAGGGCGCAGGGTGACGGCTCGGACCAAGGGCGCAGGGTGACGGCTCGGACCAAGGGCGCAAGGTGACGGCTCGGACCAAGGGCGCAGGGTGACGGCTCGGACCAAGGGCGCTGGGTGAAGCCTCGGACCAAGGGCGCTGGGTGAAGCCTCGGACCAAGGGAGCTGGGTGAAGCCTCGGACCAAGGGCGCTGGGTGACGGCTCGGACCAAGGGCGCTGGGTGACGGCTCAGACCAAGGGCGCTGGGTGAAGCCTCGGACCAAGGGCACTGGGTGACGGCTCGGACCAAGAGCGCTGGGTGAAGCCTCGGACCAAGGGCGCTGGGTGAAGCCTCGGACCAAGGGCGCAGGGTGACGATTCGGACCAAGGGCGCAGGGTGACGGCTCGGACCAGGGGCGCAGGGTGACGGCTCGGACCAAGGGCGCAGGGTGACGGCTCGGACCAAGGGCCCAGGGTGACGGCTCGAACCAAGGGCGCTGGGTGACGGCTCGGACCAAGGGCGCAGGGTGACGGCTCGGACCAAGGGCGCAGGGTGACGGCTCGGACCAAGGGCACAGGGTGACGGCTCGGACCAAGGGCGCAGGGTGACGGCTCGGACCAAGGGCGCAGGGTGACGGCTCGGACCAAGGGCGCAGGGTGAAGGCTCGGACCAAGGGCGCAGGGTGAAGCTTCGGACCAAGGGCGCTGGGTGAAGCCTCGGACCAAGGGCGCTGGGTGAAGCCTCGGACCAAGGGCGCAGGGTGACGGTTTGGACCAAGGGCGCTGGGTGACGGCTTGGACCAAGGGCGCTGGGTGAAGCCTCGGACCAAGGGCGCAGGGTGAAGCCTCGGACCAAGGGCGCAGGGTGACGGCTCGGACCAAGGGCGCAGGGTGACGGCTCGGACCAAGGGCGCAGGGTGACGGCTCGGACCAAGGGCGCAGGGTGACGGCTCGGACCAAGGGCGCAGGGTGACGGCTCGGACCAAGGGCGCAGGGTGACGGCTCGGACCAAGGGCGCTGGGTGAAGCCTCGGACCAAGGGCGCAGGGTGACGGCTCGGACCAAGGGCGCTGGGTGACGGCTCGGACCAAGGGCGCTGGGTGAAGCCTCGGACCAAGGGCGCTGGGTGAAGCCTCGGACCAAGGGCGCAGGGTGAAGCCTCGGACCAAGGGCGCAGGGTGACGTCTCGGACCAAGGGCGCTGGGTGAAGCCTTGGACCAAGGGCGCTGGGTGAAGCCTCGGACCAAGGGCGCTGGGTGACGGCTCGGACCAAGGGCGCTGGGTGAAGCCTCGGACCAAGGGCGCAGGGTGACGGTTCGGACCAAGGGCGCAGGGTGACGGCTCGG
Organism: Hyperolius riggenbachi; assembly: GCF_040937935.1. NCBI lineage: Eukaryota > Metazoa > Chordata > Amphibia > Anura > Hyperoliidae > Hyperolius > Hyperolius riggenbachi. The sequence goes on along the minus strand of NC_090656.1, from coordinate 194,687,999 downwards.
ACCAGGGGCGCAGGGTGACGGCTCGGACCAAGGGCACAGGGTGAAGCCTCGGACCAAGGGAGCAGGGTGAAGCCTCGGACCAAGGGCGCAGGGTGAAGCCTCGGACCAAGGGCGCTGGGTGACGGCTCGGACCAAGGGCGCAGGGTGACGGCTCGGACCAAGGGCGCAGGGTGACGGCTCGGACCAAGGGCGCAAGGTGACGGCTCGGACCAAGGGCGCAGGGTGACGGCTCGGACCAAGGGCGCTGGGTGAAGCCTCGGACCAAGGGCGCTGGGTGAAGCCTCGGACCAAGGGAGTTGGGTGAAGCCTCGGACCAAGGGCGCTGGGTGACGGCTCGGACCAAGGGCGCTGGGTGACGGCTCAGACCAAGGGCGCTGGGTGAAGCCTCGGACCAAGGGCACTGGGTGACGGCTCGGACCAAGAGCGCTGGGTGAAGCCTCGGACCAAGGGCGCTGGGTGAAGCCTCGGACCAAGGGCGCAGGGTGACGGCTCGGACCAAGGGCGCAGGGTGACGGCTCGGACCAAGGGCGCAGGGTGACGGCTCGGACCAAGGGCAGAGGGTGACGACTCGGACCAAGGGCGCAGGGTGACGGCTCGGACCAAGGGCGCAGGGTGACGGCTCGGACCAAAGGCGCAGGGTCACGGCTCGGACCAAGGGCGCTGGGTGAAGCCTCGGACCAAGGGCGCTGGGTGAAGCCTCGGACCAAGGGCGCAGGGTGACGGCTCGGACCAAAGGCGCTGGGTGACGGCTCGGACCAAGGGCGCTGGGTGAAGCCTCGGACCAAGGGCGCAGGGTGACGGCTCGGACCAAAGGCGCAGGGTCACGGCTCGGACCAAGGGCGCTGGAGTGAAGCCTCGGACCAAGGGCGCTGGGTGAAGCCTCGGACCAAGGGCGCTGGGTGACGCCTCGGACCAAGGGCGCTGGGTGACGGCTCGGACCAAGGGCGCTGGGTGACGGCTCGGACCAAGGGCGCTGGGTGAAGCCTCGGACCAAGGGCGCAGGGTGACGGTTCGGACCAAGGGCGCAGGGTTACGGCTCGGACCAGGGGCGCAGGGTGACGGCTCGGACCAAGGGCGCAGGGTGAAGCCTCGGACCAAGGGCGCAGGGTGAAGCCTCGGACCAAGGGCGCAGGGTGAAGCCTCGGACCAAGGGCGCTGGGTGACGGCTCGGACCAAGGGCAGAGGGTGACGGCTCGGACCAAGGGCGCAGGGTGACGGCTCGGACCAAGGGCGCAGGGTGACGGCTCGGACCAAGGGCGCAGGGTGACGGCTCGGACCAAGGGCGCAGGGTGAAGCCTCGGACCAAGGGCGCTGGGTGAAGCCTCGGACCAAGGGAGCTGGGTGAAGACTCGGACCAAGGGCGCTGGGTGACGGCTCGGACCAAGGGCGCTGGGAGACGGCTCGGACCAAGGGCGCTGGGTGAAGCCTCGGACCAAGGGCGCTGGGTGACGGCTCGGACCAAGAGCGCTGGGTGAAGCCTCGGACCAAGGGCGCTGGGTGAAGCCTCGGACCAAGGGCGCAGGGTGACGGCTCGGACCAAGGGCGCAGGGTGACGGCTCGAACCAAGGGCGCAGGGTAACAGCTCGGACCAAGGGCGCAGGGTGACGGCTCGGACCAAGGGCAGAGGTTGACGACTCGGACCAAGGGCGCAGGGTGACGGCTCGGACCAAAGGCGCAGGGTCACGGCTCGGACCAAGGGCGCTGGGTGAAGCCTCGGACCAAGGGCGCTGGGTGAAGCCTCGGACCAAAGGCGCTGGGTGACGGCTCGGACCAAGGGCGCAGGGTCACGGCTCAGACCAAGGGCGCTGGGTGAAGCCTCGGACCAAGGGCGCTGGGTGACGCCTCGGACCAAGGGCGCTGGGTGACGGCTCGGACCAAGGGCGCTGGGTGAAGCCTCGGACCAAGGGCGCAGGGTGACGATTCGGACCAAGGGCGCAGGGTGACGGCTCGGACCAGGGGCGCAGGGTGACGGCTCGGACCAAGGGCGCAGGGTGACGGTTCGGACCAAGGGCGCAGGGTGACGGCTCGGACCAGGGGCGCAGGGTGACGGCTCGGACCAAGGGCGCAGGGTGAAGCCTCGGACCAAGGGCGCAGGGTGAAGCCTCGGACCAAGGGCGCAGGATGAAGCCTCGGACCAAGGGCGCTGAGTGACGGCTCGGACCAAGGGCAGAGGGTGTCGGCTCGGACCAAGGGCGCAGGGTGACGGCTCGGACCAGGGGCGCAGGGTGACGGCTCGGACCAGGGGCGTAGGGTGACGGCTCAGACCAAGGGCGCAGGGTGACGGTTCGGACCAAGGGCGCAGGGTGACGGCTCGGACCAGGGGCGCAGGGTGACGGCTCGGACCAAGGGCGCAGGGTGAAGCCTCGGACCAAGGGCGCAGGGTGAAGCCTCGGACCAAGGGCGCAGGATGAAGCCTCGGACCAAGGGCGCTGAGTGACGGCTCGGACCAAGGGCAGAGGGTGACGGCTCGGACCAAGGGCGCAGGGTGACGGCTCGGACCAAGGGCGCAGGGTGACGGCTCGGACCAAGGGCGCAGGGTGACGGCTCGGACCAAGGGCGCAGGGTGAAGCCTCGGACCAAGGGCGCTGGGTGAAGCCCTCGGACCAAGGGAGCTGGGTGAAGAATCGGACCAAGGGCGCTGGGTGACGGCTCGGACCAAGGGCGCTGGGTGACGGCTCGGACCAAGGGCGCTGGGTGAAGCCTCGGACCAAGGGCGCAGGGTGACGGCTCGGACCAAGGGCGCTGGGTGACGGCTCGGACCAAGGGCGCTGGGTGAAGCCTCGGACCAAGGGCGCAGGGTGAAGCCTCGGACCAAGGGCGCAGGGAGAAGCCTCGGACCAAGGGCGCTGGGTGACGGCTCGGACCAAGAGCGCTGGGTGAAGCCTCGGACCAAGGGCGCTGGGTGAAGCCTCGGACCAAGGGCGCAGGGTGACGGCTCGGACCAAGGGCGCAGGGTGACGGCTCGGACCAAGGGCGCAGGGTGAAGCCTCGGACCAAGGGCGCAGGGTGAAGCCTCGGACCAAGGGCGCAGGGTGAAGCCTCGGACCAAGGGCGCTGGGTGACGGCTCGGACCAAGGGCGCTGGGTGACGGCTCGGACCAAGGGCGCTGGGTGAAGCCTCGGACCAAGGGCGCTGGGTGAAGCCTCGGACCAAAGGCGCTGGGTGACGGCTCGGACCAAGGGCGCAGGGTGACGGCTCGGACCAAAGGCGCAGGGTCACGGCTCAGACCAAGGGCGCTGGGTGAAGCCTCGGACCAAGGGCGCTGGGTGACGCCTCGGACCAAGGGCGCTGGGTGACGGCTCGGACCAAGGGCGCTGGGTGAAGCCTCGGACCAAGGGCGCAGGGTGACGATTCGGACCAAGGGCGCAGGGTGACGGCTCGGACCAGGGGCGCAGGGTGACTGCTCGGACCAAGGGCGCAGGGTGACGGTTCGGACCAAGGGCGCAGGGTGACGGCTCGGACCAGGGGCGCAGGGTGACGGCTCGGACCAAGGGCGCAGGGTGAAGCCTCGGACCAAGGGCGCAGGGTGAAGCCTCGGACCAAGGGCGCAGGATGAAGCCTCGGACCAAGGGCGCTGGGTGACGGCTCGGACCAAGGGCAGAGGGTGACGGCTCGGACCAAGGGCGCAGGGTGACGGCTCGGACCAAGGGCGCAGGGTGACGGCTCGGACCAAGGGCGCAGGGTGACGGCTCGGACCAAGGGCGCAGGGTGACGGCTCGGACCAAGGGCGCAGGGTGAAGCCTCGGACCAAGGGCGCTGGGTGAAGCCCTCGGACCAAGCGAGCTGGGTGAAGACTCGGACCAAGGGCGCTGGGTGACGGTTCGGACCAAGGGCGCTGGGTGACGGCTCGGAACAAGGGCGCTGGGTGAAGCCTCGGACCAAGGGCGCTGGGTGACGGCTCGGACCAAGAGCGCTGGGTGAAGCCTCGGACCAAGGGCGCTGGGTGAAGCCTCGGACCAAGGGCGCTGGGTGAAGCCTCGGACCAAGGGCGCAGGGTGATGGCTCGGACCAAGGGCGCAGGGTGACGGCTCGGACCAAGGGCGCAGGGTGAAGCCTCGGACCAAGGGCGCAGGGTGAAGCCTCGGACCAAGGGCGCAGGGTGAAGCCTCGGACCAAGGGCGCTGGGTGACGGCTCGGACCAAGGGCGCTGGGTGACGGCTCGGACCAAGGGCGCTGGGTGACGGCTCGGACCAAGGGCGCTGGGTGAAGCCTCGGACCAAGGGCGCTGGGTGACGGCTCGGACCAAGAGCGCTGGGTGAAGCCTCGGACCAAGGGCGCTGGGTGAAGCCTCGGACCAAGGGCACAGGGTGACGGCTCGGACCAAGGGCACAGGGTGACGGCTCGGACCAAGGGCGCAGGGTGACGGCTCGGACCAAGGGCGCAGGGTGCCAGCTCGGACCAAGGGCGCAGGGTGACGGCTCGGACCAAGGGCAGAGGGTGACGACTCGGACCAAGGGCGCAGGGTGACGGCTCGGACCAAAGGCGCAGGGTCACGGCTCGGACCAAGGGCGCTGGGTGAAGCCTCGGACCAAGGGCGCTGGGTGAAGCCTCGGACCAAAGGCGCTGGGTGACGGCTCGGACCAAGGGCGCTGGGTGAAGCCTCGGACCAAGGGCGCTGGGTGACGGCTCGGACCAAGGGCGCTGGGTGAAGCCTCGGACCAAGGGCGAAGGGTGACGGTTCGGACCAAGGGCGCAGGGTGACGGCTCGGACCAGGGGCGCAGGGTGACGGCTCGGACCAAGGGCGCAGGGTGAAGCCTCGGACCAAGGGCGCAGGGTGAAGCCTCGGACCAAGGGCGCTGGGTGACGGCTCGGACCAAGGGCAGAGGGTGACGGCTCGGACCAAGGGCGCAGGGTGACGGCTCGGACCAAGGGCGCAGGGTGACGGCTCGGACCAAGGGCGCAGGGTGACGGCTCGGACCAAGGGCGCAGGGTGACGGCTCGGACCAAGGGCACAGGGTGAAGCCTCGGACCAAGGGCGCTGGGTGAAGCCTCGGACCAAGGGCGCTGGGTGAAGCCTCGGACCAAAGGCGCTGGGTGACGGCTCGGACCAAGGGCGCTGGGTGAAGCCTCGGACCAAAGGCGCAGGGTGACGGCTCGGACCAAAGGCGCAGGGTCACGGCTCGGACCAAGGGCGCTGGGTGAAGCCTCGGACCAAGGGCGCTGGGTGAAGCCTCGGACCAAGGGCGCTGGGTGAAGCCTCGGACCAAGGGCGCTGGGTGACGGCTCGGACCAAGGGCGCTGGGTGAAGCCTCGAACCAAGGGCAAAGGGTGACGGTTCGGACCAAGGGCGCAGGGTGACGGCTCGGACCAGGGGCGCAGGGTGACGGCTCGGACCAAGGGCGCAGGGTGAAGCCTCGGACCAAGGGCGCAGGGTGAAGCCTCGGACCAAGGGCGCAGGGTGAAGCCTCGGACCAAGGGCGCAGGGTGACGGCTCGGACCAAGGGCGCAGGGTGACGGCTCGGACCAAGGCCGCAGGGTGACGGCTCGGACCAAGGGCGCAGGGTGACGGCTGGGACCAAGGGCGCTGGGTGAAGCCTCGGACCAAGGGCGCTGGGTGAAGCCTCGGACCAAGGGAGCTGGGTGAAGCCTCGGACCAAGGGCGCTGGGTGACGGCTCGGACCAAGGGCGCTGGGTGAAGCCTCGGACCAAGGGCGCAGGGTGACGGCTCGGACCAAGGGCGCAGGGTGACAGCTCGGACCAAGGGCTCAGGGTGACGGCTCGGACCAAGGGCAGAGGGTGACGGCTCGGACCAAGGGCGCAGGGTGACGGCTCGGACCAAGGGCGCAGGGTGACGGATCGGACCAAAGGCGCAAGGTCACGGCTCGGACCAAGGGCGCTGGGTGAAGCCTCGGACCAAGGGCGCTGGGTGAAGCCTCGGACCAAGGGCGCAGGGTGACGGCTCGGACCAAAGGCGCTGGGTGACGGCTCGGACCAAGGGCGCTGGGTGAAGCTTCGGACCTAGGGCGCTGGGTGAAGCCTCGGACCAAGGGCGCTGGGTGAAGCCTCGGACCAAGGGCGCAGGGTGACGGCTCGGACCAAAGGCGCTGGGTGACGGCTCGGACCAAGGGCGCTGGGTGAAGCTTCGGACCTAGGGCGCTGGGTGAAGCCTCGGACCAAGGGCAGAGGGTGACGGCTCGGACCAAGGGCGCAGGTTGACGGCTCGGACCAAGGGCGCAGGGTGACGGCTCGGACCAAAGGCGCAGGGTCACGGCTCGGACCAAGGGCGCTGGGTGAAGCCTCGGACCAAGGGCGCTGGGTGAAGCCTCGGACCAAGGGCGCAGGGTGACGGCTCGGACCAAAGGCGCTGGGTGACGGCTCGGACCAAGGGCGCTGGGTGAAGCCTCGGACCAAGGGCGCTGGGTGAAGCCTCGGACCAAGGGCGCTGGGTGAAGCCTCGGACCAAGGGCGCTGGGCGAAGCCTCTGACCAAGGGCGCGTGGCGAAGCCTCTGACCAAGGGCGCGTGGCGAAGCCTCGGACCAAGGGCGCGTGGCGAAGCCTCGGACCAAGGGCGCGTGGCGAAGCCTCGGACCAAGGGCGCGTGGCGAAGCCTCGGACCAAGGGCGCGTGGCGAAGCCTCTAACCAAGGGCGCGTGGCGAAGCCTCTGACCAAGGGCGCGTGGTGAAGCCTCGGACCAAGGGCGCGGGGTGAAGGGCGGAAGGGTCGTACTAGAGCGCTGGTTGTTACTAAAGTCCCTCCTGGGAGCCAGTTGTAACAAGTCCCTCCTGGGCGCCGGTTGTAACAAGTCCCTCCTGGGCGCCGGTTGTAACAAGTCCCTCCTGGGCGCCGGTTGTAACAAGTCCCTCCTAGGCGGCGGTTGTAACAAGTCCCTCCTGGGCGCCGGTTGTAACAAGTCCGTCCTGGGCGCCGGTTGTAACAAGTCCGTCCTGGGCGCCGGTTGTAGCATGTCCCACCTGGACGCCGGTTGTAGCAAGTCCCTCCTGGGCGCCGGTTGTAGCAAGTCCCTCCTGGGCGCGGGTTGTAGCAAGTCCCTCCTGGGCGCCGGTTGTAGCAAGTCCCTCCTGGGCGTTGGTTGTAGCAAGTCCCTCCTGGGCGCCGGTTGTAGCAAGTCCCTCCTGGGCGCCGGTTGTAGCAAGTCCCTCCTGGGCGCCGGTTGTAGCAAGTCCCTCCTGGGCGCCGGTTGTAGCAAGTCCCTCCTGGGCGCCGGTTGTAAGTAAAGTTCTTCCGGCCATAATTACAATATAGTGCCAGGGAGAGTTGATCCAGGGATTTATCTGACTGCTATAAGGAGTCGGGAAGGAATTTTTCCCTTTTAAGGCTAATTGGACTAGGCCTTGTAAGGTTTTTCGCCTTCCTCTGGATTAACTAGGAAATGTGCAGTTTTTTTTCCTTTCTGATTAAAATTGGAAGTATGTATTTTCTTCTCTCAAACTTAGTATTATTTGACTATGGCAGAAAGCGTTGGTGATAGGCACTCCTGCCTGGCAGGACAGGGTTCAAATCCCTGCAATGTTTGCATGCTTGTTCTTCGCCCACAATTTTCCATATACATTACCAACACAATACTGTAAATATTTTTGTGTTTGGTCTCGAACCAGGGCACTGTTTGTAGTTTTGGACCAGGGCCCTGTTTATTTGAAGTCTCGGACCAGGGCGCTATTTGTTTGAAGTCTCGGACCAGGACGCTGTTTGTAGTCTCGGACCATGGCGCTGTTTGTTTTTAGCCTCGGACCAGTGCGCTGCTTGTTTGAAGTCTCGGACCAGGGCGCTGTTTGTAGTCTCGGACCACGGCGCTTTTTTTTTGAAGTCTCGGACCAGGGCGCTGTTTGTAGTCTCGGACCATGGCACTGTTTGTTTGAAGTCTCGGACCAGGGCGCTGTTTGTTTGAAGTCTCGGACCAGGGCTCTGTTTGTTTGTAGTCTCGGACCAGGTCGCTGTTCGTTTGAATTCTCGGACCGGGGCGCTGTTTGTGTGAAGTCTCGCACCGGGGTGCTGCAGGGCGCTGTTTGTTTGAAGTCTCGGACCAGGGTGCTATTTGAGAAGTCTCGTACCTGGGCGCTCTTTGTTTGAAGTCTCGGACCAGGGCGCTGTTTGTTTCACTTCTCAGACCAGGGCGCTGTTTGAATTCTCTCGAACCAGGCCGTTGATTGTTTGTCGTCTTGGACCAGGGCGCAGTTTGTTTGAAGTCTCAGACCAGGGCGCTGTTTGTTTCAAGTCTCGGACCAGGGCGCTGTTTGAATTCTCTCAGACCAGGGCGCTGTTTGTGTGAAGTCTCAAACCAGGGCGCTGTTTGTAGTTTCGGACCAGGGCGCTGTTTGTTTAAAGTCTAACTCTGCTACTGCCTATAGAGCGCACCCTAGTGGCTGCTGCTCTGGCGCTTTGAGTCCGCCAAGAGAAAAGCGCTATATAAATGTTATTTGTCTTGTCTTGAACTTCTCAAGTTTGCATTAATACAGAAAAATAGTATTCCATTGTTTGTTGCTCATCTCCTAAAGGACAACTGTAGTGGGAGGGATATGGAGGCTGCCATATTTATTTTCTTGTAAACAATACCAGTTGCTTGGAAGCCCTGCTGATCGATTTGGCTGCAGTAGTGTCTCAATAACACAAGAAACAAGCATGCAGCTAAACATGTCAGATCTGACAATGTCAGAATCACCTGATCTGCTGCATACTCAGGGTCTAAGGCTAAAAGTATTAGAGGCAGAGGATCAGCAGGATAGCCAGGCAACTGATTTCCTTTGAAAGGAAATAAATATGGCAGCCTCCATATCCCTCAATTAAGATATGCTTTAACGGGAACCTGAGGTGAAAAGGATATTGAATGCTGCCATATGTATTTCCTTATAAATAATACCAATTACTTGGCAGTCTTCATGATCCTGGGTCTCGAATACTTAGATCCATAGTCCCTGAATAAGCATGCAGCAGATCAGGTACTCTGACTTCGGTTTTACTGGATTAGCCATATGCTTGTTCCAGGGTTTCGACTCAAACTACTTATGCAAGCTCAATAGGGTTGCCGGACAACTGGTATTGTTTACAAGGAAATAAATATGGCCGCCTCCATATCACTCTCACCAAGCCTTTACTGTTTTTTTCAAAGTGTTCTTGGGCCAATGCAAGTTCCATTGCTGAGAAGAAAAATCACAAATTATGTATAGCTATTTTCTCTCTCTCTATAGATATAATTTTTTTTTTACGATCTTTCAATTTCTTTTGATACAATGTATGTTGATTGTATTTGATTGTGAAATAAAGTTATTTATTTTGTTGTGTGGTTTATTCTCTTGTCTCCAGGATAAAAAAGTAATGCAAAAACTTGAAAGAAATGATTAAAGGGGTTAATTTTATCCTGTGGGGGGAAAGTTTAAATGTGTGTTTGAGATGGCTAAAAATTAAAGCACACGTGAAGTGAGAGGGATACGAAGGCTGATAGATTTACTTTTAAACCATTCATATTGCCTGGCTGTCCTGCCTATACTCTCCCTCAAATACTTTTCGCCAGACTCTGAGCAAGCATGCAGATCAGATGTTTGACTAAAGTCTGACTGGATTAGCCTTATGTTTTTCTTTTTTTTCAAGTGTGTTATTCAGATACTATTTCAGCTAAAGAGATCAGCAGGATTTTCTGGCAAAAAGGAAATAAATATGGTAGCCTCCATATACCTCTCACTTCAGTGGTCCTTTAACACTCTATTAAAGCTTGCACTTTGGCTCTTACATGTATAATGGTTCTAGCGGCTTTCGCTCTGGGCTGCACATGTGTAGGCCACATAGTGTTAATCTGTGAAACCTTAGCACTGTTGGATAAACTGACATCACAGGCACCAAGGAAGGAGTGCGTCAGATGGAGGTAAGCGCTGAAATAGTCCGCACTAGCTTTTCTTTCTAGTTTTTGCTCTCAGTAGGAATTTAGAGTAACTCCACTTACATACATTTAACTTATCACTGCACAAGACATTTACTGACTGCCATAGCTTTTAAGAAACCTTGCCGAAAACCATGGCAACAATTTGAGGTTTGCTTAAAGAGTCTAAAGCCTACACATTACCTTTTTTAAGGTAGTCCTCTTCAGCATTAATGGCATAACTAAAACGCCGCTATCCCGCGACAAAACGATACCTTAATCGCCACCAAATACTGGGGCAAAAATCCATGACCTTCAAAGTCGTGGATTTTGCTGCCCGGAGAGGCTGAGCTTAGCGTTGTAGTTCTGCCTCAATTCTCGTCAATCTCCGCGGATCTCTGCCTCTCCCCTGCCCCACTCAAAGGACTGAGAGGGGCGGGGGAGAGGCGGCGATCAGCAGGGATTAATGCGAGGAGAGGCAGAGCTACTGACTGCTCACAGCTCTGCCTCCAACAGGAAGGAGCCCCGCAATTTGCCCCAGGGACTTCGGGGTGATTAAAGAAAACCTGCAACTAAAAAAAGTTCCCTTGGGGGTTTCTCACTTCGGGTGGGGGAAGCCTCCAGATCAGTGATGGCCCGAACCATTCGCCTGGCGAATCTTTCTGGGCCTCTTACTACTTCCGGGTCGCAATGACCCGGAGTAGTACGCCTGCGCTGCCCGGCGGAGCGCGTCCTAGATCGCGCTACTGTTGCCGGGCACTTTCTGCGCATGGGCGTGACGTCATGAGTGACGTCACGCACATGCGCAGAAAGTGCCCGGCAACGGGAGCGCGATCTAGGACGCGCTACGCCGGGCAGCGCAGGCGTACTACTCCGGGTCATTGCGACCCGGAAGTAGTAAGAGGCCCAGAGTAGCAGAGCGGTTCGCCGGCGAACGGTTCGGGAACCGTTCGCTACATCTCTACTCCAGATCCTTTTGAAGAGTCCCCCGTCCTCCTGTGTCCCACAGCGGTCTCGCTGTGCCCCTCCGAACAGCAGGGATGTAAATATTTACCTTCCCGGGTCCAGCGCAGGCGCATTGGCTCTACACTCGGAGATAGGCAGAATAGCCGATCGCTGTTGGACCACTCTACTGTGAAGGTGCAAGTCTCCTGCGTAGTAAAGCGGACCCAACAGAAATCGTCCATTTCAGCCTATCTCCGTTCTGAGAGCCGCAGCAGCGCCCCGCTGGAGCCAGGGAAGGTAAATACATCAGTCGAGCCAGGATTGTGACACGCTTTGGGGGAGCATGCGCTGGATTGCCTGCAGCTACAGCCGAGGAATACCCCCCAGGGGAACCTTTTTTTAGTCTCTTTAGGGCCTATTTTTCCTACAATCCTTCAGGGCAAGGTGAGACGCAGCTCCACCCAACGCAGGAAGAAGCAGCACTTCCCCTATAAAACAATCACATGGTTAGTCCACCCTCAGTGCTGTTTGTTCCTGCGTCCAGGCAGGTCAGCATCTCCCCTGGGAGTTGGATCTGTGTGCTGGGCTGCAGGTTAAATTCCTTAAGGGTGGCTGAGACTGTGGAACCGAGGCATTCTGGCCGTTTACCCCATGCTGGAATCAATGTGGGTAACCTACCTTTCTTTCCCAGATAGTTGGGAGGCAAGTGTGGAAGGCGCAAGGTCTCCTGGTCTATCGGTTGTCGGAGGTGGCGGGGATAAAAGGTGAGCGGCAAGCTGAGAGCGGTCCTGGGGCGGTGTTCATGCGACCTCGTGGTCGCGTCCCTCTTCCGCATTGCGTAACTTCCGGCGGGTATGCTGGAGTACGCTCTTTATGCCGATCGTCTCCATGATCCTTGCTCCCCGCCCACTGTAGACGTCATAGGCGGATGGTATAAGGGAGAAGCGCGGGCAGTAATGGCGGCTGCAGAGGAGACGGCGTTTTGTGTTGCACATAAATATGTCAACAACAGACAAGACGGACAGCGCCTCAGCCGCCCAGAAGGTGAGATAACTGAGTTAATCTCTTTCTGTGGCACCTTATGCTTTTTACTGTGGGTATGTAAGATATGAGGTTTGGTTAAAAGCACATGTTATAATGTTACTTTTTAAACAGCATGTTCTTTCTGTGCATAGAATGTTTGTGTTTATATTGCAGGCAAAAACAGGAGAGTCTTCAGACAGACCTAAGCCTCCTACATACAAAAGATGCCCTGTTTGTAACATTAAGATCCCTTTGCCATATGCAAAAACTTTATGTCAATTATGTATGGAAAAGGTGTTAGGCGAACAGCCTAGTTCCTCTATTCAGGACACTTTGCAGGCTTTCAGAGAAGAAATCAATGCATCTCTGGCCTCGTTTAAATCATCCCTGACAGAGGCTGGTACATCTACTGCAAAGGAGGTTTCTATACCTACTTTGCCAGAGAAAGACGGGCAGGATCAGATAGAAGGTCAGAATAGTTCAGAGGAATCTGATTCCAGGGAACTAGAGTCTGACATATCTTCAAGGTTTAAGTTCCGTATTGAAGATACTGAGACACTAATTGCAGCAATTGATGATACTTTAGAGTTAAATAAAGAGGTAACTGCCACATTGTCACTACATGATCAATTGTACACGGGTATGGAAGAGAAGGAAGGCCTAGTGTTTCCGGTTCACAAATCGATTACTCAATCAATTGTGAAAGAATGGAATGACCCCGAGAAGAGATTATTACTGTCAAAAGCTTTTAAAAAGGAGGTTTCCGTTTGCAGCTAATGATACGATTCTTTGGGATAAATGTCCAAAACTGGATACTCCCTTTTCTCAAGTAATTAAACAAGGGGATTTAGCTTTTGAGGATTTAGGGGATTTAAAAGATCCAATCGATAAAAAATCGATGCTTATTTAAAAAGATCTTGGGAAGCCAGTGCGGCTACATAGACCAGCGGTCGCATCCACGTGTGTGTCCAGGACACTTGAACTATGGATAAACCAGTTGAAAGCCAGTATCTTGGCGGGAGCTCCTATGGAGCAGCTGTTGAATTCCATTACTATATTGACAAAGGCTGCTGCTTATTTGGCAGATGCCTCGGCGGAGATTGTTAGATTCACAGCAGGGACAACAGCCTTGGTTAATGTAGGTCGCAGGGCTTTATGGTTAAAGACCTGGGACGGGAATCTAACGTCAAAAAATAGACTTTGTGGGGTTCCGTTTTCAGGTGATCTTTTGTTTGGACCAGAGCTGGATTCAGCGCTGGAAAGAACGGCTAACAAAAAGAAGGTTTTTCCGAAAAAACAGAAAACAACTCCTAAAAAGAGGTTTTTTCGTAAACCAGGCAATGATCAGAAAGAATCCTTTAACGATCAGAGAAGGGGCAGGAAATGGACGTTTGATAAATCAGCGAAAGGGGGTTTTAAGTCTAAAATTCCTGAGACACAGTCCAAGTCACAATGACTCGTTTGTGGCGGTAGGAGCGAGATTAAAGTTCTTTGCCCCAAAATGGTCTCTGATGTCAGAGAGTCCATTTATCAGACAACTGATAAGATTCGGTTATCGGATAGAGTTTGCGACTCCTCCTCCATCAAGATTCGTTATAACAAAAAATCCAAGAGACCCAGGTCTACTTCCAGAGATTCTCAAAATCCTAGAAAGCATGTTAAGTCAGAAAGTGATTCGAAAGGTTCCAAAAGTGGAACAAAAAGAAGGGTTTTACTCAACAGTATTTGTTGTAAAGAAACCATCGGGCAAGTACAGACTGATTTTAAATTTGAAAAGTCTAAACCCGTTTATGAAAAAGAAAAAATTCAGAATGGAGTCAATTTTTTCAATAAGGGATCTTTTGTTTCCAGGAGCCTTTATGGCGTCTCTAGATCTCAGAGACGCATATTGGCATGTTCCAATTCACTCGCAATCTCAGAAGTTTCTAAGGTTTGCGGTAAAGGTAAACAGAGTTGTAACACATTACCAATTCGTTTGCCTCCCGTTTGGGATCACATCTGCCCCAAGAATCTTTACAAAGGTTCTGGGAGAGGCATTAATCCCGTTGAGACAAAGAGCAGTGCAAATCATCCCTTATCTGGACGACTTATTGATCTTGGGAAGTTCAGTTCAACAACTGAAAGATCATTTAGAGATCGTCTCAGATCATCTAAAATCTCTTGGATGGATTATAAATTCGGAAAAATCCATGTTGGTACCAAACCAGAAGACTTTGTTTTTAGGAATGATTGTAAATTCAATAAAACAAATGATTTTTCTGCCTCCAGAAAAAGCAATGAATCTAGGATTGGCGGTCCAGTCCTTAATAAAGAATCCAGAGGTATCTCTACGAGAGATTTCTCGAGTATTGGGTATGATGTCAACAATTGTGGCAGTACCTTGGGCTTTGACACATATCAGACCTCTGCAGAGGTGTCTGTTGGAAAATTGGGACGGTCGTCCTCAAACATTGGATTTCAGAATTACAATCCCACAATTGGTTGTGTCGTCTCTACCTTGGTGGTTGGAGGAATCCAATCTGAGGAAGGGCAGGCTTTGGAAAGAACCTGTAGAAAAAGTCCTAACCACGGATGCAAGTGCGTGGGGATGGGGAGCTCATATAGGTCACAGAGAATTACAGGGAAGATAGACCAAATGGGAATACCAAAAATCATCAAATTTGAGAGAATTAAGAGCAGTGAAACTAGCTCTAATTCAGATACAGGACGAGATTGCACAGAGTCATGTATTGGTCCAATCAGACAACGTGACAGCTGTGGCGTTTATAAACAAGCAGGGAGGTACAAGATCCCAGTTATTACAGGAAGAGGCAGAACAGATTTTTTTCATGGGCAGAAAAGAACATATTGTCATTGAAAGCAGTACACCTCAAGGGTACTTTGAATGTGGAAGCAGACAAGCTGAGTCAGAACCAAGTGTTCTCCTCAGAGTGGTCTCTCAACAAAGAGATCTTTGCTCAAATAACAGTGAAGTGGGGGCTTCCGGATGTGGACCTGCTAGCCACAGAAGAGAATGCTCAGGTTCAGAAGTTCTTTTCTCTGAATCCAATGGATCACTGTCTAGCAGTAAATGCCTTCAATCAGAGCTGGGATTTCCCGCTTCTGTACGCATTCCCTCCACTGAAGCTGATACCAGTGGTACTCCGCAAATGGAGATCTTGTCAAAACCGGCTAATAGTGATTGCTCCCTTTTGGCCAAGGAGGAGTTGGTTCGCAACATTGAGATCCTTGGCAGTGGAAGATCCGTGGATACTTCCGAGCAGACCGGATTTGTTGTGTCAGGGTCAGCTTTGGCATCCGAATCCGAATCATTTGAAACTAGCAGTATGGATCCTGAATTGAAGTTGCTGAGAGGTTTGGGAGTATCAGACAAGGTAGCGTCTACTTTGATTAGTAGTCGCAAGGAAGTGACAAGAAAGATATATCTTAAGTATTGGAGAACATTCCATTCTTGGCTGAAAGGTTCAAGATTTAAAAGTTTGTCGGTCCCGGCTGTCTTGGAGTTCCTTCAAGACGGTTGGGATAAGAGTATTTCTCTCAGTACCTTGAAGGTACAGATTGCAGCGCTATCTGCTTTTTCAGGTTGGCCGTTATCTTCGTCTCCATTGATTATAAGATTTTTCAAGGCCTTGTCTAGGAAATCTCCAATTTTTAAACCTTATGTATCCCCATGGGATTTGTCTACAGTACTTAAGGGGTTATGTAAGCAACCCTTTGAACCCTTAGGGGATTGTTCTCTTAAATTGCTCACATTGAAAACGGTGTTTTTAGTGGCAATTGCGTCAGCTAGAAGAATTAGTGAAATTCAAGCTTTGTCGGTTAAAAGTCCATATTTTCAGGACTTCCAAGATAGGATAGTATTACAAACAGATCCTAAGTTTTGTCCAAAGGTTATGACGAAATTTCATAGATCTCAAGAAATTGTGCTTCCTACATTCTGTGTTAAGCCGGGTTGTGAAAAAGAAAAGATTTTTCACACCTTGGATGTTAGGAGGTGTGTTTTGGAGTATTTAAAAAAGACATCAGAGATTAGGAAGTCTGATTCTTTATTTATTTTATTTTCTGGAAAGACAGCGGGTCAGAGAGCTTCAAAGTCTTCTATTGCTAATTGGATAAAGTTAGCTGTTAGTGAAGCATATAAGGCAATGCAGTTAGATGCACCAGCCTCATTTAAGGCCCATTCAACCAGAGCAGTGGCATCATCATGGGCAAATAATGCAGGGGCCTCACCAGAGCAAATCTGCAAAGCGGCAACGTGGTCAAGTTTCTCAACTTTTATTCGCCATTACCGAATTGATGCAATGTCGGCTCATGACCAAGCATTTGGAAGAAAGATTCTCCAAGCGGTGGTCCCACCCTAAGGTTGTATTACTTGTTAATCGTCTCACCTTGCCCTGAAGGATTGTAGGAAAAAATTTGAGTTAGTACCTGCTAACGCTGTTTTGAACAATCCTTCAGAGCAACGATCCCACCCGGGTGTTATTGTCTATGTCAGATAGTGGCACGTATGTGGGTTAGTGGAGGTTCACCTGTCGGGTACTTGGTATAAAAGCACTGAGGGTGGACTAACCATGTGATTGTTTTATAGGGGAAGTGCTGCTTGTTCCTGCGTTGGGTGGAGCTGCGTCTCACCTTGCCCTGAAGGATTGTTCAAAACAGCGTTAGCAGGTACTAACTCTGATTTTTTGCAGTGGTATAGCAGAGTTTCAGCTATGCCATTAATGCTGAAGAGGACTGCCTTAAAAAAACTAATATTGTTGGCTAAGTATCAAAATTTTAAAGTAATATGTGAAATCTGATTTGTGTATGTTATCCAGCTTTACTGCATTGATTCATTTCACAGGAAACATGTTTACATGAGAGAAATCGTTCCCATATCAACAGCTGCTGAGTCATCCTAAGAAGCAGTTGCAGGTAAGTACATGGAGAACTCTGCACAAGGTGCTAGGAGTCACTGCCTCTTAAATCAAAATTCTTGAAATGCATAGAATTTTTTTCTTTAGATGTGCAAATATATATTTCATTTAAGACCTTCTTTTCTCAAGTATAAAGCGCAAAAATGACATAACCATTCATTTAAAGCCCAGTACACACAATATATCTTGATTGCCCCGTCACTGGTCAGTTTTACCTCTCATGTAGTATGAGGGCCAACAGATTTAAAATACTTTTATATTAATCACTCCTTGTGCATATGTGAAGCTACCTGTGTTATGCACTGTTGAAAGCACTTGAGGAACACTGGAGGCTTCCTTGTAGTAGAACTCAGTTGCAGTTACTTAGTTTAGATGTGTAGGAAAAGGGGTGTATTACTGAAATAGTAAATCGTTCTTTGTTTTTTTTTACCCAGTGGTTTCCATGTTGGCCCCCATGATGGGCCGCTTGCCGCGTTAGTCCCCCGATGGGCCTCTTGCCGTGGTAGTCCCCCGATGGGCCGTTTGCTGTGCCTCTAGCCGTTGTAGTCCCCCGATGGGCCTCTAGCCGTTGTAGTCCCCCGATGGGCCTCTAGCCGTTGTAGTCCCCCGATGGGCCTCTAGCCGTTGTAGTCCCCCGATGGGCCTCTAGCCGTTGTAGTCCCCCGATGGGCCTCGAGCCGTTGTAGTCCCCCAATGGGCCTCGAGCCATTGTAGTCCCCCTATTGTTGTCAGTCCCCTGATGGGCTGCTTACCATGTCAGTCCCCTGATGTAAGGCCGCCCATTGGGGGACTGACAAGGCAAGCAGCCCGTCGAGTGACAAGCACAGGAGGCGGACCACGGCAAGATGGGTTCTTGCCGCTGTAGTCCCCCGATGGGCCTCGAGCCATTGTAGTCCCCCGATGGGCCTCGAGCCGTTGTAGTCCCCCGATGGGCCTCTAGCCGTTGTAGTCCCCCGATGGGCCTCGAGCCGTTGTAGTCCCCCGATGGGCCTCGAGCTAATGTAGTCCCCCGATGGGCCTCGGGCCAATGTAGTCCCCCGATGGGCCTCTAGCCGTTGTAGTTCCCCGATGGGTGCAGGGTGACGGCTCGGACCAAGGGCGCAGGGTGACGGCTCGGACCAAGGACGCAGGGTGACGGCTCGGATCAAGAGCGCAGGGTGACACCTCGGACCAAGGGCGCAAGGTGACGGCTCGGACCAAGGGCGCAGGGTGACGGCTCGGACCAAGGGCGCAGGGTGACGGCTCGGACCAAGGGCGCAGGGTGACGGCTCGGACCAAGGGCGCAGGGTGACGGCTCGGACCAAGGGCGCAGGGTGACGGCTCGGACCAAGGGCGCAGGGTGACGGCTCGGACCAAGGGCGCTGGATGAAGCCTCGGGCACAGAGTGACGGCTCGGACCAAGGGCACAGGGTGACGGCTCGGACCAAGGGCGCAGGGTGACGGCTCGGACCAAGGGCGCAGGGTGACGGCTCGGACCAAGGGCGCAGGGTGACGGCTTAAACCTAGGGGGCAGGGTGACGGCTCGGACCAAGGGCGCAGGGTGACGGCTCGGACCAAGGGCACAGGGTGACGGCTCGGACCAAGGGCGCAGGGTGACGGCTCGGACCAAGGGCGCTGGGTGAAGCCTCGGATCAAGGGCGCAGGGTGAAGCCTCGGACCAAGGGCGCTGGGTGACGGCTCGGACCAAGGGCGCTGGGTGAAGCCTCGGACCAAGGGCGCTGGGTGACGTCTCGGACCAAGGGCGCAGGGTTACGGCTCGGACCAAGGGCACAGTGTGATGGCTCAGACCAAGGGCGCAGGGTGACGGCTCGGACCAAGGGCGCAGGGTGACGGCTCGGACCAAGGGCGCAGGGTGACGGCTCGGACCAAGGGCGCAGGGTGACGGCTCGGACCAAGGGCGCAGGGTGACGGCTCGGACCAAGGGCGCAGGGTGACGGCTCGGACCAAGGGCGCAGGCTCGGACCAAGGGCGCTGGGTGAAGCCTCGGACCAAAGGCGCAGGGTGACGGCTCGGACCAAGGGCGCTGGGTGAAGCCTCGGACCAAGGGCGCGTGGTGAAGCCTCGGACCAAGGGCGCGTGGTGAAGCCTCGGACCAAGGGCGCGTGGTGAAGCCTCGGACCAAGGGCGCTGGGTGAAGCCTCGGACCAAGGGCGCGTGGTGAAGCCTCGGACCAAGGGCGCTGGGTGAAGCCTCGGACCAAGGGCGCAGGGTGACGGCTCGGACCAAGGGCGCAGGGTGACGGCTCGGACCAAGGGCGCAGGGTGACGGCTCGGACCAAGGGCGAGTGGTGAAGCCTCGGACCAAGGGCGCGTGGTGAAGCCTCGGACCAAGGGCGCGTGGTGAAGCCTCGGACCAAGGGTGCGGGGTAAAGGGCGGAAGGCTCGTACTACAGCGCCGGTTGTTACTAAAGTCCCTCCTGGGTGCCAGTTGTAACAAGTCCCTCCTGGGCGCCGGTTGTAACAAGTCCCTCCTGGGCGCCGGTTGTAACAAGTCCCTCCTGGGCGCCGGTTCTAACAAGTTTCTCCTGGGCGCCAGTTGTAACAAGTCCCTCCTGGGCGCCGGTTGTAACAAGTCCCTCCTGGGCGCCGGTTGTAACAAGTCCGTCCTGGGCGCCGGTTGTAACAAGTCCGTCCTGGGCGCCGGTTGTAACAAGTCCCTCCTGGGCGCCGGTTGTAGCAAGTCCCTCCTGGGCGCCGGTTGTAAGTAAAGTACCTCCGGCCATAATTACAACATAGTGCCAGGGAGAGTTGATCCAGGGATTTATCTGACTGCCATAAGGAGTCGGGAAGGAATTTTTCCCTTTTAAGGCTAATTGGACTAGGCCTTGTAAGGTTTTTCGCCTTCCTCTGGATTAACTAAGGGCGCAGGGTGACGGCTCGGACCAAGGGCACAGGGTGACGGCTCGGACCAAGGGCGCAGGGTGACGCCTCGGACCAAGGGCGCTTGGTGACGCCTCGGACCAAGGGCGCTGGGTGACGCCTCGGACCAAGGGCACTGGATGAAGCCTCGGGCACAGAGTGACGGCTCGGACCAAGGGCACAGAGTGACGGCTCGGACCAAGGGCGCAGGGTGACGGCTCTGACCAAGGGTGCAGGGTGACGGCTCGGACCAAGGACGCAGGGTGACGGCTCGGACCAAGGGCACAGGGTGACGGCTCGGACCAAGGGCGCAGGGTGACGGCTCGGACCAAAGGCGCAGGGTGACGGCTCGGACCAAGGGCGCAGGGTGACTGCTCGGACCAAGGGCGCAGGGTGACTGCTCGGACCAAGGGCGCAGGGTGACGGCTCAGACCAAGGGCGCAGGGTGACGGCTCGGACCAAGGGCGCTGGGTGAAGCCTCGGACCAAGGGCGCAGGGTGAAGCCTCGGACCAAGGGCGCTGGGTTACGGCTCGGACCAAGGGCGCTGGGTGAAGCCTCGGACCAAGGGCGCTGGGTGACGGCTCGGACCAAGGGCGCAGGGTTACGGCTTGGACCAAGGGCGCAGTGTGACGGCTCGGACCAAGGGCGCAGGGTGACGGCTCGGACCAAGGGCGCAGGGTGACGGCTCGTACCAAGGGCGCAGGGTGACGGCTCGAACCAAGGGCGCAGGGTGACGGCTCGAACCAAGGGCGCAGGGTGACGGCTCGAACCAAGGGCGCAGGGTGACGGCTCGGACCAAGGGCGCAGGGTGACGGCTCGGACCAAGGGCGCAGGGTGACGGCTCGGACCAAGGGCGCAGGGTGACGGCTCGGACCAAGGGCGCAGGGTGACGGCTCGGACCAAAGGCGCTGGGTGAAGCCTCGGACCAAGGGCGCTGGGTGACGCCTCGGGTGCAGAGTGACGGCTCGGACCAAGGGCGCAGGGTGAAGCCTCGGACCAAGGGCGCTGGGTGAAGCCTCGGACCAAGTGCGCTGGGTGAAGCCTCAGACCAAGGGCGCAGGGTGACGGCTCAGACCAAGGGCGCAGGGTGACGGCTCGGACCAAGGGCGCAGGGTGACGGCTCGGACCAAGGGCGCAGGGTGACGGCTCGGACCAAGGGCGCAGGGTGACGGCTCGGACCAAAGGCGCTGGGTGAAGCCTCGGACCAAGGGCGCAGGGTGACGGCTCGGACCAAAGGCGCTGGGTAAAGCCTCGGACCAAGGGCGCTGGGTGAAGCCTCGGACCAAGGGCGCAGGGTGAAGCCTCGGACCAAGGGCGCAGGGTGACGGCTCGGACCAAGGGCGCAGGGTGACGGCTCGGACCAAGGGCGCAGGGTGACGGCTCGGACCAAGGGCGCAGGGTGACGGCTCGGACCAAGGGCGCAGGGTGACGGCTCGGACCAAGGGCGCTGGGTGAAGCCTCGGACCAAGGGCGCTGGGTGAAGCCTCGGACCAAGGGCGCTGGGTGAAGCCTCGGACCAAGGGCGCTGGGTGAAGCCTCGGACCAAGGGCGCAGGGTGACGGCTCGGACCAAGGGCGCAGGGTGACGGCTCGGACCAAGGGCGCAGGGTGACGGCTCGGACCAAGGGCGCAGGGTGACGGCTCGGACCAAGGGCGCAGGGTGACGGCTCGGACCAAGGGCGCTGGGTGAAGCCTCGGACCAAGGGCGCTGGGTGAAGCCTCGGACCAAGGGCGCTGGGTGAAGCCTCGGACCACGGGCGCTGGGTGAAGCCTCGGACCAAGGGCGCTGGGTGAAGCCTCGGACCAAGGGCGCTGGGTGACGGCTCGGACCAAGGGCGCTGGGTGACGGCTCGGACGAAGGGCGCAGGGTGAAGCCTCGGACCAAGGGCGCGTGGTGAAGCCTCGGACCAAGGGCGCGTGGTGAAGCCTCGGACCAAGGGCGCGTGGTGAAGCCTCGGACCAAGGGCGCGTGGTGAAGCCTCGGACCAAGGGCGCGTGGTGAAGCCTCGGACCAAGGGCGCGTGGTGAAGCCTCGGACCAAGGGCGCGTGGTGAAGCCTCGGACCAAGGGCGCGTGGTGAAGCCTCGGACCAAAGGCGCGTGGTGAAGCCTCGGACCAAGGGCACGTGGTGAAGCCTCGGACCAAGGGCGCGTGGTGAAGCCTCGGACCAAGGGCGCGTGGTGAAGCCTCGGACCAAGGGCGCGTGGTGAAGCCTCGGACCAAGGGCGCGTGGTGAAGCCTCGGACCAAGGGCGCGTGGTGAAGCCTCGGACCAAGGGCGCGTGGTGAAGCCTCGGACCAAGGGCGCGTGGTGAAGCCTCGGACCAAGGGCGCGTGGTGAAGCCTCGGACCAAGGGCGCGTGGTGAAGCCTCGGACCAAGGGCGCGTGGTGAAGCCTCGGACCAAGGGCGCGTGGTGAAGCCTCGGACCAAAGGCGCGTGGTGAAGCCTCGGACCAAGGGCGCGTGGTGAAGCCTCGGACCAAGGGCGCGTGGTGAAGCCTCGGACCAAGGGCGCGTGGTGAAGCCTCGGACCTAGGGCGCGTGGTGAAGCCTCGGACCAAGGGCGCGTGGTGAAGCCTCGGACCAAGGGCGCGTGGTGAAGCCTCGGACCAAGGGCGCGTGGTGAAGCCTCGGACCAAGGGCGCGTGGTGAAGCCTCGGACCAAGGGCGCGTGGTGAAGCCTCGGACCAAAGGCGCGTGGTGAAGCCTCGGACGAAGGGCGCGTGGTGAAGCCTCGGACCAAAGGCGCGTGGTGAAGCCTCGGACCAAGGGCGCGTGGTGAAGCCTCGGACCAAGGGCGCGTGGTGAAGCCTCGGACCAAGGGCGCGTGGTGAAGCCTCGGACCAAGGGCGCGTGGTGAAGCCTCGGACCAAGGGCGCGTGGTGAAGCCTCGGACCAAAGGCGCGTGGTGAAGCCTCGGACCAAAGGCGCGTGGTGAAGCCTCGGACCAAGGGCGCGTGGTGAAGCCTCGGACCAAGGGCGCGTGGTGAAGCCTCGGACCAAGGGCGCGTGGTGAAGCCTCGGACCAAGGGCGCGTGGTGAAGCCTCGGACCAAGGGCGCGTGGTGAAGCCTCGGACCAAGGGCGCGTGGTGAAGCCTCGGACCAAAGGCGCGTGGTGAAGCCTCGGACCAAGGGCGCGTGGTGAAGCCTCGGACCAAGGGCGCGTGGTGAAGCCTCGGACCAAGGGCGCGTGGTGAAGCCTCGGACCAAGGGCGCGTGGTGAAGCCTCGGACCAAGGGCGCGTGGTGAAGCCTCGGACCAAGGGCGCGTGGTGAAGCCTCGGACCAAGGGCGCGTGGTGAAGCCTCGGACCAAGGGCGCGTGGTGAAGCCTCGGACCAAGGGCGCGTGGTGAAGCCTCGGAACAAGGGCGCGTGGTGAAGCCTCGGACCAAGGGCGCGTGGTGAAACCTCGGACCAAGGGCGCGGGGTGAAGGGCGGAAGGGTCGTACTAGAGCGCCGGTTGTTACTAAAGTCCCTCCTGGGCGCCGGTTGTAACAAGTCCCTCCTGGGCGCCGGTTGTAACAAGTCCCTCCTGGGCGCCGGTTGTAACAAGTCCCTCCTGGGCGCCGGTTGTAACAAGTCCCTCCTGGGCGCCGGTTGTAACAAGTCCCTCCTGGGCGCCGGTTGTAACAAGTCCCTCCTGGGCGCCGGTTGTAACAAGTCCCTCCTGGGCGCCGGTTGTAACAAGTCCCTCCTGGGCGCCGGTTGTAACAAGTCCCTCCTGGGCGCCGGTTGTAACAAGTCCCTCCTGGGCGCCGGTTGTAACAAGTCCCTCCTGGGCGCCGGTTGTAACAAGTCCGTCCTGGGCGCCGGTTGTAACAAGTCCGTCCTGGGCGCCGGTTGTAACAAGTCCGTCCTGGGCGCCGGTTGTAACAAGTCCGTCCTGGGCGCCGGTTGTAACAAGTCCGTCCTGGGCGCCGGTTGTAACAAGTCCGTCCTGGGCGCCGGTTGTAACAAGTCCGTCCTGGGCGCCGGTTGTAACAAGTCCGTCCTGGGCGCCGGTTGTAACAAGTCCGTCCTGGGCGCCGGTTGTAACAAGTCCGTCCTGGGCGCCGGTTGTAACAAGTCCGTCCTGGGCGCCGGTTGTAGCAAGTCCGTCCTGGGCGCCGGTTGTAGCAAGTCCCACCTGGACGCCGGTTGTAGCAAGTCCCTCCTGGGCGCCGGTTGTAGCAAGTCCCTCCTGGGCGCCGGTTGTAGCAAGTCCCTCCTGGGCGCCGGTTGTAGCAAGTCCCTCCTGGGCGCCGGTTGTAGCAAGTCCCTCCTGGGCGCCGGTTGTAGCAAGTCCCTCCTGGGCGCCGGTTGTAGCAAGTCCCTCCTGGGCGCCGGTTGTAGCAAGTCCCTCCTGGGCGCCGGTTGTAGCAAGTCCCTCCTGGGCGCCGGTTGTAGCAAGTCCCTCCTGGGCGCCGGTTGTAGCAAGTCCCTCCTGGGCGCCGGTTGTAGCAAGTCCCACCTGGGCGCCGGTTGTAGCAAGTCCCTCCTGGGCGCCGGTTGTAGCAAGTCCCTCCTGGGCGCCGGTTGTAAGTAAAGTACCTCCGGCCATAATTACAACATAGTGCCAGGGAGAGTTGATCCAGGGATTTATCTGACTGCCATAAGGAGTCGGGAAGGAATTTTTCCCTTTTAAGGCTAATTGGACTAGGCCTTGTAAGGTTTTTCGCCTTCCTCTGGATTAACTAGGAAATGTGCAGTTTTTTTTTCCTTTCTGATTAAAATTGGAAGTATGTATTTTCTTCTCTCAACCTTAGTATTATTTGACTATGGCAGAAAGCGTTGGTGATAGGCACTCCTGCCTGGCAGGACAGGGTTCAAATCCCTGCAATGTTTGCATGCTTGTTCTTCGCCCACAATTTTCCATATACATTACCAACACAATACTGTAAATATTTTTGTGTTTGGTCTCGAACCAGGGCACTGTTTGTAGTTTTGGACCAGGGCCCTGTTTATTTGAAGTCTCGCACCAGGGCGCTATTTGTTTGAAGTCTCGGACCAGGGCGCTGTTTGTAGTCTCGGACCATGGCGCTGTTTGTTTTTAGCCTCGGACCAGTGCACTGTTTGTTTGAAGTCTCGGACCAGGGCGCTGTTTGTAGTCTCGGACCACAGCGCTTTTTTTTTTTAAGTCTCGGACCAGGGCGCTGTTTGTAGTCTCGGACCAGGGCACTGTTTGTTTGAAGTCTCGGACCAGGGCGCTGTTTGTTTGAAGTCTCGGACCAGGGCGCTGTTTGTTTCAAGTCTCGGACCAGGGCGCTGTTTGTTTCAAGTCTCTGACCAGGGCGCTGTTTGAATTCTCTCAGACCAGGGCGCTGTTTGTGTGAAGTCTCGGACCAGGGCGCTGCAGGGCGCTGTTTGTGTGAAGTCTCAAACCAGGGCGCTGTTTGTAGTTTCGGACCAGGGCGCTGTTTGTTTAAAGTCTAACTCTGCTACTGCCTATAGAGCGCACCCTAGTGGCTGCTGCTCTGGCGCTTTGAGTCCGCCAAGAGAAAAGCGCTATATAAATGTTATTTGTCTTGTCTTGAACTTCTCAAGTTTGCATTAATACAGAAAAATAGTATTCCATTGTTTGTTGCTCATCTCCTAAAGGACAACTGTAGTGGGAGGGATATGGAGGCTGCCATATTTATTTTCTTGTAAACAATACCAGTTGCTTGGAAGCCCTGCTGATCGATTTGGCTGCAGTAGTGTCTCAATAACACAAGAAACAAGCATGCAGCTAAACATGTCAGATCTGACAATGTCAGAATCACCTGATCTGCTGCATACTCAGGGTCTATGGCTAAAAGTATTAGAGGCAGAGGATCAGCAGGATAGCCAGGCAACTGATTTCCTTTGAAAGGAAATAAATATGGCAGCCTCCATATCCCTCAATTAAGATATGCTTTAATGGGAACCTGAGGTGAAAAGGATATTGAATGCTGCCATATGTATTTCCTTATAAATAATACCAATTACCTGGCAGTCTTCATGATCCTGGGTCTCGAATACTTAGATCCATAGTCCCTGAATAAGCATGCAGCAGATCAGGTACTCTGACTTCGGTTTTACTGGATTAGCCATATGCTTGTTCCAGGGTTTCGACTCAAACTACTTATGCAAGCTCAATAGGGTTGCCGGACAACTGGTATTGTTTACAAGGAAATACATATGGCCGCCTCCATATCACTCTCACCAAGCTGTTTTTTTCAAAGTGTTCTTGGGTCTATGCAAGTTCCATTGCTGAGAAGAAAAATCACAAATTATGTATAGCTATTTTCTCTCTCTTTTTTTACGATCTTTCAATTTCTTTTGATACAATGTATGTTGATTGTATTTGATTGTGAAATAAAGTTATTTATTTTGCTGTGTGGTTTATTCTCTTGTCTCAAGGATAAAAAAGTAATGCAAAAACTTGAAAGAAATGATTAAAGGGGTTAATTTTATCCTGTGGGGGGAAAGTTTAAATGTGTGTTTGAGATGGCTAAAAATTAAAGCACACGTGAAGTGAGAGGGATACGAAGGCTGATAGATTTACTTTTAAACCATTCATATTGCCTGGCTGTCCTGCCTATACTCTCCCTCAAATACTTTTCGCCAGACTCTGAGCAAGCATGCAGATCAGATGTTTGACTAAAGTCTGACTGGATTAGCCTTATGTTTTTCTTTTTTTTCAAGTGTGTTATTCAGATACTATTTCAGCTAAAGAGATCAGCAGGATTTTCTGGCAAAAAGGAAATAAATATGGTAGCCTCCATATACCTCTCACTTCAGTGGTCCTTTAACACTCTATTAAAGCTTGCACTTTGGCTCTTACATGTATAATGGTTCTAGCGGCTTTCGCTCTGGGCTGCACATGTGTAGGCCACATAGTGTTAATCTGTGAAACCTTAGCACTGTTGGATAAACTGACATCACAGGCACCAAGGAAGGAGTGCGTCAGATGGAGGTAAGCGCTGAAATAGTCCGCACTAGCTTTTCTTTCTAGTTTTTGCTCTCAGTAGGAATTTAGAGTAACTCCACTTAAATACATTTAACTTATCACTGCACAAGACATTTACTGACTGCCATAGCTTTTAAGAAACCTTGCCGAAAACCATGGCAACAATTTGAGGTTTGCTTAAAGAGTCTAAAGCCTACACATTACCTTTTTTAAGGTAGTCCTCTTCAGCATTAATGGCATAACTAAAACGCCGCTTTCCCGCGACAAAACGATACCTTAATCGCCACCAAATACTGGGGCAAAAATCCATGACCTTCAAAGTCGTGGATTAGGCTGCCCGGAGAGGCTGAGCTTAGCGTTGTAGTTCTGCCTCAATTCTCGTCAATCTCCACGGATCTCTGCCTCTCCCCTGCCCCACTCAAAGGACTGAGAGGGGCGGGGGAGAGGCGGCGATCAGCAGGGATTAATGCGAGGAGAGGCAGAGCTACTGACTGCTCACAGCTCTGCCTCCAACAAGAAGGAGCCCTGCAATTTGCCCCAGGGACTTCGGGGTGATTAAAGAAAACCTGCAACTAAAAAAAGTTCCCCTGGGGGTTTCTCACTTCGGGTGGGGGAAGCCTCCAGATCAGTGATGGCCCGAACCGTTCGCCTGGCGAACCTTTCTGGGCCTTTTACTACTTCCGGGTCGCAAAGACCCGGAGTAGTACGCCTGCGCTGCCCGGCGGAGCGCGTCCTAGATCGCGCTCCTGTTGCCGGGCACTTTCTGCGCATGTGCGTGACGTCATGAGTGAACCGTTCGCTACATCTCTACTCCAGATCCTTTTGAAGAGTCCCCCGTCCTCCTGTGTCCCACAGCGGTCTCGCTGTGCCCCTCCGAACAGCGGGGATGTAAATATTTACCTTCCCGGCTCCAGCGCAGGCGCATTGGCTCTACACTCGGAGATAGGCGGAATAGCCGATCGCTGTTGGACCACTCTACTGCGCAGGTGCAAGTCTCCTGCGTAGTAAAGCGGACCCAACAGAAATCGTCCATTTCAGCCTATCTCCGTTCTGAGAGCTGCAGCAGCGCCCCCGCTGGAGCCAGGGAAGGTAAATACATCAGTCGAGCCAGGATTGTGACACGCTTTGGGGGAGCATGCGCTGGATTGCCTGCAGCTACAGCCGAGGAATACCCCCCAGGGGAACCTTTTTTTAGTCTCTTTAGGGCCTATTTTTGCAGTGGTATAGCAGAGTTTCAGCTATGCCATTAATGCTGAAGAGGACTACCTTAAAAAAAACTAATATTGTTGGCTAAGTATCAAAATTTTAAAGTAATATGTGAAA
Source organism: Hyperolius riggenbachi (assembly GCF_040937935.1). Classification (NCBI taxonomy): domain Eukaryota; kingdom Metazoa; phylum Chordata; class Amphibia; order Anura; family Hyperoliidae; genus Hyperolius; species Hyperolius riggenbachi. The sequence goes on along the minus strand of NC_090656.1, from coordinate 194,660,212 downwards.
TCTGATTTGTGTATGTTATCCAGCTTTACTGCATTGATTCATTTCACAGGAAACATGTTTACATGAGAGAAATCGTTCCCATATCAACAGCTGCTGAATCATCCTAAGAAGCAGTTGCAGGTAAGTACATGGAGAACTCTGCACAAGGTGCTAGGAGTCACTGCCTCTTAAATCAAAATTCTTGAAATGCATAGAATTTTTTTCTTTAGATGTGCAAATATATATTTCATTTAAGACCTTCTTTTCTCATGTATAAAGCGCAAAAATGACATAACCATTCATTTAAAGCCCAGTACACACAATATATCTTGATTGCCCCGTCACTGGTCAGTTTTGCCTCTCATGTAGTATGAGGGCCAACAGATTTAAAATACTTTTATATTAATCACTCCGTGTGCATATGTGAAGCTACCTGTGTTATGCACTGTTGAAAGCACTTGAGGAACACTGGAGGCTTCCTTGTAGTAGAACTCAGTTGCAGTTACTTAGTTTAGATGTGTAGGAAAAGGGGTGTATTACTGAAATAGTAAATCGTTCTTTGTTTTTTTTTACGCAGTGGTTTCCATGTTGGCCCCCACGATGGGCCGCTTGCTGCGTTAGTCCCCCGATGGGCCTCCTGCCGTTGTAGTCCCCCGATGGGCCTCTAGCCGTTGTAGTCCCCCGATGGGCCTCTAGCCGTTGTAGTCCCCGATGGGCCTCTAGCCGTTGTAGTTCCCCGATGGGCCTCTTGCTGTTGTAGTCCCCAAATTGCTGTCAGTGCCCTAATGGGCTGCTTGCCATGTCAGTCCCCCGATGTTAGGCCGCCCGTCGGGGGACTGACTAGGCAAGCAGCCCATCGAGTGACAAGCACAGGAGGCGACCCCTGGAAAGCTGGGTTCTTGCCGTTGTAGTCCCCAGATGGGCCTCTTGCCGCCGTTGTAGTCCCCCGATGGGCCTCTTGCCGCTGTTGTAGTCCCCCGATGGGCCTCTAGCCGTTGTAGTCCCCCGATGGGCCTCTAGCCGTTGTAGTCCCCCGATAGGCCTCTAGCCGTTATAGTTCCCGATGGGCCTCTAGCCGTTGTAGTCCCCCGATGGGCCTCTAGCCGTTGTAGTCCCCCGATGGGCCTCTAGCCGTTGTAGGTAAGTACCTGTTTTTCATTTTTGGGAGGCAGGTGCGGGCTGCTCTTCCCGGCGCTGGCCACGCTTGGGAGGGGATCGCCTGCACCTCCCAGCCTCCCCCTCTGGAATGCCGCTGTGGTTTCCAGGAAGTGAGCTTCGGGCCCCGCGGCGGTTGTATGGGAGCATTGGGAAGCCTCCCCGTGGCGCTCCTGGATAGTGCTAATGTAGCATGAACTAATTCCCTGATGGGCATCGAGCCGGTGTAGTCCCCCGATGAGCCTCTTGCCGTTGTCGTCCCCCGATGGGCCTCTTGCCGTTGTAGTCCCCCGATGCGCCTCGAGCCGTTGTAGTCCCCCGATGGGCCTCGAGCCGTTGTAGTCCCCCGATGGGCCTCGAGCCGTTGTAGTCCCCCGATGGGCCTCGAGCCGTTGTAGTCCTCCGATGGGCCTCGAGCCGTTGTAGTCCCCCGATGGGCCTCGAGCCGTTGTAGTCCCCCGATGGGCCTCGAGCCGTTGTAGTTCCCCGATGGGCCTCGAGCCGTTGTAGTCCCCCTATTGTTGTCAGTCCCCTGAGGGGCTGCTTACCATGTCAGTCCCCTGATGTAAGGTCGCCCATTGGGGAACTGACAAGGAGAGCAGCCCGTTGAGTGACAAGCACGAGGCGGACCACGGCAAGCAGGGTTCTTGCCGTTGTAGTCCCCCCGATGGGCCTCGAGCCGTTGTAGTCCTCTGATACGCCTCGCACCGTTGTAGTCCCCCGATAGGCCTCGAGCCGTTGTAGTCCCCCGATAGGCCTCGAGCCATTGTAGTCCCCCAATGGGCCTTGAGCTGTTGTAGTCCCCCGATGGGCCTCGAGCTGTTGTAGTCCCCCGATGGGCCTCGAGCTGTTGTAGTCCCCCGATGGGCCTCGAGCCGTATTAGTCACCCGATGGGCCTCGAGCCGTATTAGTCACCCGATGGGCCTCGAGCCGTATTAGTCACCCGATGGGCCTTGAGTCGTTGTAGTCCCCCGATGGGCCTCAAGCCGTTGTAGTCTCCCGATGAGCATCGAGCCGTTGTAGTCCCCCGATGGGCCTCGAGCCGTTGTAGTCCCCCGATGGGCCTCGAGCCGTTGTAATCCCCCAATGGGCCTCGAGCCGTTGTAGTCCCCCTATTGTTGTCAGTCCCCTGATGGGCTGCTTACCATGTCAGTCCCCCGATGTAAGGCCGCCCATTGGGGGACTGACAAGGAGAGCAGCCCGTTGAGTGACAAGCACATGAGGCGGACCACGGCAAGCTGGGTTCTTGCCGTTGTATTCCCCCGATGGGCCTTGAGCCGTTGTAGTCCCCCGATGGGCCTCGAGCCGTTGTAGTCCCCCGATGGGCCTCGAGCCGTTGTAGTCCCCCGATGGGTCTCGAGCCGTTGTAATCCCCCAATGGGCCTCGAGCTGTTGTAGTCCCCCGATGGGCCTCGAGCCGTTGTAGTCCCCCGATGGGCCTCGAGCCGTTGTAGTCCCCCGATGAGCCTCCAGCCGTTGTAGTCCCCCGATGGGCCTCGAGCCGTTGTAGTCCCCCAATGGGCCTTGAGCCGTTATAGTCCCCCTATTGATGTCAGTCCCCTGATGGGCTGCTTGCCATGTAAGTCCCCCGATGTAAGGCCGCCCATTGGGGGACTGACAAGGCAAGCAGCCCGTCGAGTGACAAGCACAGGAGGTGGACCACGGCAAGCTGGGTTCTTGCCGTTGTAGTCCCCCAATCGGCCTCTAGCCGTTGTAGTCCCCCGATGGGCCTCTAGCTGTTGTAGTCCCCTGATGGGCCTCGAGCCGTTGTAGTCCCCCGATGGGCCTCGAGCCGTTGTAGTCCCCCGATGGGCCTGGAGCTGTTGTAGTCCCCCGATGGGCCTGGAGCTGTTGTAGTCCCCCGATGGGCCTCGATCTGTTGTAGTCCCCCGATGGGCCTCGAGCCGTTGTAGTCCCGCGATGGGCCTCGAGCCGTTGTAGTCCCTCGATGGGCCTCGAGCCGTTGTAGTCCCCCGATGGGCATCGAGCCGTTGTAGTCCCCCGATGGGCCTCGAGCCGTTGTAGTCCCCCGAAGGGCCTCGAGCCGTTGTAGTCCCCCGATGGGCCTCGAGCCGTTGTCGTCCTCCGATGGGCCTCGAGCCGTTGTAGTCCCCCGATGGGCCTCGAGCCGTTGTAGTCCCCCGATGGGCCTCGAGCCGTTGTAGTCCCCCGATGGGCCTCTAGCCGTTGTAGTCCCCTGATGGGCCTCAAACCGTTGTAGTCCCCCGATGGACCTCGAGCCGTTGTAGTCCCCCGATGGGCCTCGAGCCGTTGTAGTCCCCCGATGGGCCTCGAGCCGTTATAGTCCCCCTATTGATGTCAGTCCCCTGATGGGCTGCTTGCCATGTAAGTCCCCCGATGTAAGGCCACCCATTGGGGGACTGACAAGGCAAGCAGCCCATCGAGTGACAAGCACAGGAGGCGGACCACGGCAAGCTGGGTTCTTGCCGTTGTAGTCCCCCGATGGGCCTCTAGCCATTGTAGTCCCCCGATGGGCCTTTAGCCGTTGTAGTCCCCCGATGGGCTTCGAGCCGTTGTAGTCCCCCGATGGGCCTCGCGCCGTTGTAGTCCCCCGATGGGCCTTTAGCCGTTGTAGTCCCCCGATGGGCCTCGAGCCGTTGTAGTCCCCCGATAGTCCCCCGATGGGCCTCGAGCCGTTGTAGTCCCCCGATGGACCTCGAGCCGTTTTAGTCCCCCGATGGACCTCGAGCCGTTTTAGTCCCCCGATGGGCCTCGAGCCGTTGTAGTCCCCCGATGGGCCTCGAGCCGTTGTAGTCCCCCGATGGGCCTCGAGCCATTGTAGTCTCCCGATGGGCCTCGAGCCGTTGTAGTCTCCCGATGGGCATCGAGCCGTTGTAGTCCCCCGATGGGCCTCGAGCCGTTGTAGTCCCCCAATGGGCCTCGAGCCGTTGTAGTCCCCCGATGGGCCTCGAGCCATTATAGTCCCCCTATTGATGTCAGTCCCCTGATGGGCTGCTTGCCAAGTAAGTCCCCCGATGTAAGGCCGCCCATTGGGGACTGACAAGGCAAGCAGCCCGTCGAGTGACAAGCACAGGAGGCGGACCACTGCAAGCTGGGTTCTTGCCGTTGTAGTCCCCCGATAGGCCACTAGCCGTTGTAGTCCCCCGATGGGCCTCGAGCCGTTGTAGTCCCCCGATGGGCCTCGAGCCGTTGTAGTCCCCCGATGGGCCTCGAGCCGTTGTAGTCCCCCGATGGGCCTTGAGCCGTTGTAGTCCCCCGATGGGCCTCGAGCCGTTGTAGTCCCCCGATGGGCCTCGAGCCGTTGTAGTCCCCCGATGGGCCTCGAGCCGTTGTAGTCCCCCGATGGGCCTCGAGCCGTTGTAGTCCCCCGATGGGCCTCGAGCCGTTGTAGTCCCCCGATGGGCCTCGAGCCGTTGTAGTCCCCCGATGGGCCTCGAGCCGTTGTAGTCCCCCGATGGGCCTCGAGCCGTTGTAGTCTCCCGATGGGTCTCGAGCCGTTGTAGTCCCCCGATGGGCCTCGAGCCTTTATAGTCCCCCAATGGGCCTCGAGCCGTTGTAGTCCCCCTATTGATGTCAGTCCCCTGATGGGCTGCTTGCCATGTCAGTCCCCCAATGTAAGGCCGCCCATTGGGGACTGACAAGGCAAGCAGCCCGTCGAGTGACAAGCACAGGAGGCGGACCACAAGAAGCTGGGTTCTTGCCGTTGTAGTCCCACGATGGGCCTCTAGCCGTTGTAGTCCCCCGATGGGCCTCGAGCCGTTGTAGTCCCCCGATGGGCCTTGAGCCGTTGTAGTCCCCCTATTGTTGTCAGTCCCCTGATGGGCTGCTTACCATGTCAGTCCCCCGATGTAAGGCCACCCATTGGGGGACTGACAAGGAGAGCAGCCCGTTGAGTGACAAGCACATGAGGCGGACCACGGCAAGCTGAGTTCTTGCCGTTGTATTCCCCCGATGGGCCTTGAGCCGTTGTATTCCCCCAATGGGCCTCGATCTGTTGTAGTCCCCCGATGGGCCTGGAGCTGTTGTAGTCCCCCGATGGGCCTCGATCTGTTGTAGTCCCCCGATGGGCCTCTAGCCGTTGTAGTCCCCCGATTGCCCTCGAGCTGTTGTCGTCCTCCGATGGGCCTCGAGCCGTTGTAGTCCCCTGATTGGCCTCAAGCCGTTGTAGTCCCCCGATGGGCCTCGAGCCGTTGTAGTCCCCCGATGGGCCTCTAGCCGTTGTAGTCCTCCGATTGCCCTCGAGCTGTTGTCGTCCTCCGATGGGCCTCGAGCCGTTGTAGTCCCCTGATGGGCCTCAAGCCGTTGTAGTCCCGCGATGGGCCTCGAGCCGTTGTAGTCTCCTGATGGGCATCGCGCTGTTGTAGTCCCCCGATGGGCCTCGAGCCGTTGTAGTCCCCCGATGGGCCTCGAGCCGTTGTAGTCCCCCGATGGGCCTCGAGCCGTTGTAGTCCCCCGATGGGCCTCGAGTCGTTGTAGTCCCCCGATGGGCCTCGAGCCGTTGTAGTCCCCCGATGGGCCTCAAGCCGTTGTAGTCCCCCAATGGGCCTTGATCCGTTATAGTCCCCCTATTGATGTCAGTCCCCTGATGGGCTGCTTGCCATGTAAGTCCCCCGATGTAAGGCCGCCCATTGGGGGACTGACAAGGCAAGCAGCCCGTCGAGTGACAAGCACAGGAGGCGGACCACGGCAAGCTGGGTTCTTGCCGTTGTAGTCCCCCGATGGGCCTCTAGCCGTTGTAGTCCCCCGATGGACCTCTAGCCATTGTAGTCCCCCGATGGGCCTTGAGCCGTTGTAGTCCCCCGATGGGCCTCGAGCCGTTGTAGTCCCCCGATGGGCCTCGAGCCGTTGTAGTCCCCCGATGGGCCTCGAGCCGTTGTAGTCCCCCGATGGGCCTCGAGCCGTTGTAGTCCCCCGATGGGCCTCGAGCCGTTGTAGTCCCCCGATGGGCCTCGAGCCGTTGTAGTCCCCCGATGGGCCTCGAGCCGTTGTAGTCCCCCGATGGGCCTCGAGCCGTTGTAGTCCCCCGATGGGCCTCGAGCCATTGTAGTCCCCCGATGGGCCTCGAGCCGTTGTAGTCTCCCGATGGGCCTCGAGCCGTTGTAGTCTCCCGATGGGCCTCGAGCCGTTGTAGTCTCCCGATGGGCCTCCAGCCGTTGTAGTCCCCCGATGGGCCTCGAGCCGTTGTAGTCCCCCTATTGATGTCAGTCCCCTGATGGGCTGCTTGCCATGTCAGTCCCCCAATGTAAGGCCGCCCATTGGGGACTGACAAGGCAAGCAGCCCGTCGAGTGACAAGCACAGGAGGCGGACCACAAGAAGCTGGGTTCTTGCCGTTGTAGTCCCACGATGGGCCTCTAGCCGTTGTAGTCCCCCGATGGGCCTCGAGCTGTTGTAGTCCCCCGATGGGCCTTGAGCCGTTGTAGTCCCCCTATTGTTGTCAGTCCCCTGATGGGCTGCTTACCATGTCAGTCCCCCGATGTAAGGCCACCCATTGGGGGACTGACAAGGAGAGCAGCCCGTTGAGTGACAAGCACATGAGGCGGACCACGGCAAGCTGAGTTCTTGCCGTTGTATTCCCCCGATGGGCCTTGAGCCGTTGTAGTCCCCCAATGGGCCTCGATCTGTTGTAGTCCCCCGATGGGCCTGGAGCTGTTGTAGTCCCCCGATGGGCCTCGATCTGTTGTAGTCCCCCGATGGGCCTCTAGCCGTTGTAGTCCCCCGATGGGCCTCTAGCCGTTGTAGTCCCCCGATTGCCCACGAGCTGTTGTCGTCCTCCGATGGGCCTCGAGCCGTTGTAGTCCCCTGATGGGCCTCAAGCCGTTGTAGTCCCCCGATGGGCCTCGAGCCGTTGTAGTCCCCAGATGGGCCTCTAGCCGTTGTAGTCCTCCGATTGCCCTCGAGCTGTTGTCGTCCTCCGATGGGCCTCGAGCCGTTGTAGTCCCCTGATGGGCCTCAAGCCGTTGTAGTCCCCCGATGGGCCTCGAGCCGTTGTAGTCTCCTGATGGGCATCGCGCTGTTGTAGTCCCCCGATGGGCCTCGAGCCGTTGTAGTCCCCCGATGGGCCTCGAGCCGTTGTAGTCCCCCGATGGGCCTCGAGCCGTTGTAGTCCCCCGATGGGCCTCGAGCCGTTGTAGTCCCCCGATGGGCCTCGAGCCGTTGTAGTCCCCCGATGGGCCTCGAGTCGTTGTAGTCCCCCGATGGGCCTCGAGCCGTTGTAGTCTCCTGATGGGCCTCGAGCCGTTGTAGTCCCCCGATGGGCCTCAAGCCGTTGTAGTCCCCCAATGGGCCTTGAGCCGTTATAGTCCCCCTATTGATGTCAGTCCCCTGATGGGCTGCTTGCCATGTAAGTCCCCCGATGTAAGGCCGCCCATTGGGGGACTGACAAGGCAAGCAGCCCGTCGAGTGACAAGCACAGGAGGCGGACCACGGCAAGCTGGGTTCTTGCCGTTGTAGTCCCCCGATGGGCCTCTAGCCGTTGTAGTCCCCCGATGGGCCTCTAGCCATTGTAGTCCCCCGATGGGCCTTGAGCCGTTGTAGTCCCCCGATGGGCCTCGAGCCGTTGTAGTCCCCCGATGGGCCTCGAGCCGTTGTAGTCCCCCGATGGGCCTCGAGCCGTTGTAGTCCCCTGATGGGCCTCGATCTGTTGTAGTCCCCCGATGGGCCTGGAGCTGTTGTAGTCCCCCGATGGGCCTCGATCTGTTGTAGTCCCCCGATGGGCCTCGAGCCATTGTAGTCCCCCGATGGGCCTCGAGCCGTTGTAGTCCTCCGATGGGCCTCGAGCTGTTGTCGTCCTTTAATGGGCCTCGAGCCGTTGTAGTCCCGCGATGGGCCTCGAGCCGTTGTAGTCCCCCGATGGGCCTCGAGCCGCTGTATTCTCCCGACGGGCATCGAGCCGTTGTAGTCCCCGATGGGCCTCGATCTGTTGTAGTCCTCCGATGGGCCTCGAGCTGTTGTAGTCCTCCGATGGGCCTCGAGCTGTTGTAGTCCTCCGATGGGCCTCGAGCCGTTGTAGTCCCCGATGGGCCTCGATCTGTTGTAGTCCCCCGATGGGCATCGAGCCGTTGTAGTTCCCCGATGGGCCTTGAGCCGTTGTAGTCCCCCGATGGGCCTCGAGCCATTGTAGTCCTCTGATGGGCCTCGAGCCGTTGTAGTCTTCCGATGGGCCTCGAGCTGTTGTAGTCCCCCGATGGGCCTCGAGCCGTTGTAGTCTCCCGATGGGCATCGAGCCGTTGTAGTCCCCCGATGGGCCTCGAGCCGTTGTAGTCCCCCAATGGGACTCGAGCCGTTGTAGTCCCCTGATGGGCCTCGAGCCATTATAGTCCCCCTATTGATGTCAGTCTCCTGATGGGCTGCTTGCCATGTAAGTCCCCCGATGTAAGGCCGCCCATTTGGGGACTGACAAGGCAAGCAGCCCGTCGAGTGACAAGCACAGGAGGCGGACCACTGCATGCTGGGTTCTTGCCGTTGTAGTCCCCCGATGGGCCTCTAGCCGTTGTAGTCCCCCGATGGGCCTCTAGCCGTTGTAGTCCTACGATGGGCCTCGAGCCATTGTAGTCCTCCGATGGGCCTCGAGCCGTTGTAGTCCTACGATGGCCTCGAGCCGTTGTAGTCCCCCGATGGGCCTCGAGCCGTTGTAGTCCCCCAATGGGCCTTGAGCCGTTGTATGTCCCCCGATGGGCTTTGAGCCGTTGTAGTCCCCCGATGGGCCTCGAGCCGTTGTAGTCCCCCGATGGGCCTCGAGCCGTTGTAGTCCCCCTATTGATGTCAGTCCCCTTATGGGCTGCTTGCCATTTCAGTCCCCCGATGTAAGGCCGCCCATTGGGGACTGACAAGGCAAGCAGCCCGTCGAGTGACAAGCACAGGAGGCGGACCACGGCAAGCTGGGTTCTTGCAGTTGTAGTCCCCCGATGGGCCTCTAGCCGTTGTAGTCCCCCAATGGGCCTCGAGCCGTTGTAGTCCCCCAATGGGCCTCGAGTCGTTGTAGTCCCCCAATGGGCCTCGAGTCGTTGTAGTCCCCCGATGGGCCTCGAGCCGTTGTAGTCCCCCGATGGGCCTCGAGCCGTTGTAGTCCCCCGATGGGCCTCGAGCCGTTGTAGTCCCCCGATGGGCCTCGAGCCGTTGTAGTCCCCCGATGGGCCTTGAGCCGTTGTTGTCCCCCTATTGTTGTCAGTCCCCTGATGGGCTGCTTACCGTTTCAGTCCCCCGATGTAAGGCCGCCCATTGGGGGACTGACAAGGAGAGCAGCCCGTTGAGTGACAAGCACACGAGGCGGACCACGGCATGCTGGGTTCTTGCCGTTGTAGTCCCCCGATGGGCCTCTAGCCGTTGTAGTCCCCTGATGGGCCTCGAGCCATTGTAGTCCCCCGATGGGCCTCGATCTGTTGTAGTCCCCCGATGGGCCTCGAGCCGTTGTAGTCCCCCGATGGGCCTCGATCTGTTGTAGTCCCCCGATGGGCCTAGATCCGTTGTAGTCCCCCGATGGGCCTCGATCTGTTGTAGTCCCCCGATGGGCCTCGAGCTGTTGTATTCCCCCGACGGGCCTCAAGCCGTTGTAGTCCCCCGATGGGCCTCGAGCCATTGTAGTCCCCCGATGGGCCTCGAGCCGTTGTAGTCCCCCGATGGGCCTCGAGCCGTTGTAGTCCTCCGATGGGCCTCGAGCTGTTGTAGTACCCCGATGGACCTCGAGCTGTTATAGTCCCCCTATTGATGTCAGTCCCCTGATGGGCTGCTTGCCGTGTCAGTCCCCCAATGTAAGGCCGCCCATTGAGGGACTGACAGGGCAAGCATCCCGTCGAATGACAGGCACAGGAGGCGGACCACGGCAAGCTGGGTTCTTGCCGTTGTAGTCCCCCGATGGGCCTCGAGCCGTTGTAGTCCTCCGATGGGCCTCGAGCTGTTGTAGTACCCCGATCGGCCTCGAGCTGTTATAGTCCCCCTATTGATGTCAGTCCCCTGATGGGCTGCTTGCCATGTCATTCCCCCGACGTAAGGCCGCCCATTGGGGGACTGACAAGGCAAGCAGCCCGTCGAGTGACAAGCACAGGAGGCGGACCACGGCAAGCTGGGTTCTTGCCGTTGTAGTCCACCGATGGGCCTCTAGCTGTTGTAGTCCCCCGATGGGCCTCTAGCCAATGTAGTCTCCCGATGGGCCTCGAGCTGTTGTAGTCCCCCGATGGGCCTTCGAGCCGTTGTAGGTAAGTACCTGTTTTCATTTTTGGGATGCAGGTGCGGGCTGCTCTTCCCGGCACTGGCCACGCTTGGGGGGGATCGCCTTTACCTTCCAGCCTCCCCCTCTGGAATGCCGCTGTGGTTTCCAGGCAGTGAGAGCTTGGGGCCCCACGGCACCCCGGTTGTATGGGAGCATTGGGAAGCCTCCCCGTGGCGCTCCTGGATAGTGCTAATGTAGCATGAACTAATTCCCTGATGGGCCTCTTGCCGGTGTAGTCCCCCGATGAGCCTCTTGCCGGTGTAGTCCCCCGATGAGGCTCTTGCCGGTGTAGTCCCCCGATGGGCCTCTTGCAGTTGTAGTCCCCCCGATGGACCTCGAGCCGTTGTAGTCCCCCGATGGGCCTCGAGCCGTTGTAGTCCCCCGATGGGCCTCGAGCCGTTGTAGTCCCCCGATGGGCCTCGAGCCGTTGTAGTCCCCCGATGGGCCTCGAGCCGTTGTAGTCCCCCGATGGGCCTCGAGCCGTTGTAGTCCCCCGATGGGCCTCGAGCCGTTGTAGTCCCCCGATGGGCCTCGAGCCGTTGTAGTCCCCCGATGGGCCTCCAGCCGTTGTAGTCCCCCGATGGGCCTCCAGCCGTTGTAGTCCCCCGATGGGCCTCCAGCCGTTGTAGTCCCCTGATGGGCCTAGAGCCGTTGTAGTCCCCCGATGGGCATCGAGCCGTTGTAGTCCCCCTATTGTTCTCAGTCCCTTGATGGGCTGCTTACCATGTCAGTCCCCCGATGTAAGGCCGCCCATTGGGGGACTGACAAGGCAAGCAGCCCGTCGAGTGACAAGTCGAGTGACAAGCACAGGTGACGGACCATGGCAAGATGGGTTCTTGCCGTTGTAGTCCCCCGATGGGTCTCTAGCCGTTGTAGTCCCCCGATGGGCCTCGAGCCGCTGTAGTCCTCCGATGGGCCTCGAGCCGTTGTAGTCCTCTGATGGGCCTCGAGCCGTTGTAGTCCCCCGATGGGCCTCGAGCCGTTGTAGTCCCCCGATGGGCCTCGAGCCGATGTAGTCCCCCGATGGGCCTCGAGCCGTTGTAGTCCCCCGATGGGCCTCCAGCCGTTGTAGTCCCCCGATGGGCCTCCAGCCGTTGTAGTCCCCTGATGGGCCTAGAGCCGTTGTAGTCCCCCGATGGGCATCGAGCCGTTGTAGTCCCCCTATTGTTCTCAGTCCCTTGATGGGCTGCTTACCATGTCAGTCCCCCGATGTAAGGCCGCCCATTGGGGGACTGACAAGGCAAGCAGCCCGTCGAGTGACAAGTCGAGTGACAAGCACAGGTGACGGACCATGGCAAGATGGGTTCTTGCCGTTGTAGTCCCCCGATGGGTCTCTAGCCGTTGTAGTCCCCCGATGGGCCTCGAGCCGCTGTAGTCCTCCGATGGGCCTCGAGCCGTTGTAGTCCTCTGATGGGCCTCGAGCCGTTGTAGTCCCCCGATGGGCCTCGAGCCGTTGTAGTCCCCCGATGGGCCTCGAGCCGATGTAGTCCCCCGATGGGCCTCGAGCCGTTGTAGTCCCCCGATGGGCCTCGAGCCATTGTAGTCTCCCGATGGGCCTCGAGCCGTTGTAGTCTCCCGATGGGCATCGAGCCGTTGTAGTCCCCCGATGGGCCTCGAGCCGTTGTAGTCCCCCAATGGGCCTCGAGCCGTTGTAGTCCCCCGATGGGCCTCGAGCCATTATAGTCCCCCTATTGATGTCAGTCCCCTGATGGGCTGCTTGCCAAGTAAGTCCCCCGATGTAAGGCCGCCCATTGGGGACTGACAAGGCAAGCAGCCCGTCGAGTGACAAGCACAGGAGGCGGACCACTGCAAGCTGGGTTCTTGCCGTTGTAGTCCCCCGATAGGCCACTAGCCGTTGTAGTCCCCCGATGGGCCTCGAGCCGTTGTAGTCCCCCGATGGGCCTCGAGCCGTTGTAGTCCCCCGATGGGCCTCGAGCCGTTGTAGTCCCCCGATGGGCCTTGAGCCGTTGTAGTCCCCCGATGGGCCTCGAGCCGTTGTAGTCCCCCGATGGGCCTCGAGCCGTTGTAGTCCCCCGATGGGCCTCGAGCCGTTGTAGTCCCCCGATGGGCCTCGAGCCGTTGTAGTCCCCCGATGGGCCTCGAGCCGTTGTAGTCCCCCGATGGGCCTCGAGCCGTTGTAGTCCCCCGATGGGCCTCGAGCCGTTGTAGTCCCCCGATGGGCCTCGAGCCGTTGTAGTCTCCCGATGGGTCTCGAGCCGTTGTAGTCCCCCGATGGGCCTCGAGCCTTTATAGTCCCCCAATGGGCCTCGAGCCGTTGTAGTCCCCCTATTGATGTCAGTCCCCTGATGGGCTGCTTGCCATGTCAGTCCCCCAATGTAAGGCCGCCCATTGGGGACTGACAAGGCAAGCAGCCCGTCGAGTGACAAGCACAGGAGGCGGACCACAAGAAGCTGGGTTCTTGCCGTTGTAGTCCCACGATGGGCCTCTAGCCGTTGTAGTCCCCCGATGGGCCTCGAGCCGTTGTAGTCCCCCGATGGGCCTTGAGCCGTTGTAGTCCCCCTATTGTTGTCAGTCCCCTGATGGGCTGCTTACCATGTCAGTCCCCCGATGTAAGGCCACCCATTGGGGGACTGACAAGGAGAGCAGCCCGTTGAGTGACAAGCACATGAGGCGGACCACGGCAAGCTGAGTTCTTGCCGTTGTATTCCCCCGATGGGCCTTGAGCCGTTGTATTCCCCCAATGGGCCTCGATCTGTTGTAGTCCCCCGATGGGCCTGGAGCTGTTGTAGTCCCCCGATGGGCCTCGATCTGTTGTAGTCCCCCGATGGGCCTCTAGCCGTTGTAGTCCCCCGATTGCCCTCGAGCTGTTGTCGTCCTCCGATGGGCCTCGAGCCGTTGTAGTCCCCTGATTGGCCTCAAGCCGTTGTAGTCCCCCGATGGGCCTCGAGCCGTTGTAGTCCCCCGATGGGCCTCTAGCCGTTGTAGTCCTCCGATTGCCCTCGAGCTGTTGTCGTCCTCCGATGGGCCTCGAGCCGTTGTAGTCCCCTGATGGGCCTCAAGCCGTTGTAGTCCCGCGATGGGCCTCGAGCCGTTGTAGTCTCCTGATGGGCATCGCGCTGTTGTAGTCCCCCGATGGGCCTCGAGCCGTTGTAGTCCCCCGATGGGCCTCGAGCCGTTGTAGTCCCCCGATGGGCCTCGAGCCGTTGTAGTCCCCCGATGGGCCTCGAGTCGTTGTAGTCCCCCGATGGGCCTCGAGCCGTTGTAGTCCCCCGATGGGCCTCAAGCCGTTGTAGTCCCCCAATGGGCCTTGATCCGTTATAGTCCCCCTATTGATGTCAGTCCCCTGATGGGCTGCTTGCCATGTAAGTCCCCCGATGTAAGGCCGCCCATTGGGGGACTGACAAGGCAAGCAGCCCGTCGAGTGACAAGCACAGGAGGCGGACCACGGCAAGCTGGGTTCTTGCCGTTGTAGTCCCCCGATGGGCCTCTAGCCGTTGTAGTCCCCCGATGGACCTCTAGCCATTGTAGTCCCCCGATGGGCCTTGAGCCGTTGTAGTCCCCCGATGGGCCTCGAGCCGTTGTAGTCCCCCGATGGGCCTCGAGCCGTTGTAGTCCCCCGATGGGCCTCGAGCCGTTGTAGTCCCCCGATGGGCCTCGAGCCGTTGTAGTCCCCCGATGGGCCTCGAGCCGTTGTAGTCCCCCGATGGGCCTCGAGCCGTTGTAGTCCCCCGATGGGCCTCGAGCCGTTGTAGTCCCCCGATGGGCCTCGAGCCGTTGTAGTCCCCCGATGGGCCTCGAGCCATTGTAGTCCCCCGATGGGCCTCGAGCCGTTGTAGTCTCCCGATGGGCCTCGAGCCGTTGTAGTCTCCCGATGGGCCTCGAGCCGTTGTAGTCTCCCGATGGGCCTCCAGCCGTTGTAGTCCCCCGATGGGCCTCGAGCCGTTGTAGTCCCCCTATTGATGTCAGTCCCCTGATGGGCTGCTTGCCATGTCAGTCCCCCAATGTAAGGCCGCCCATTGGGGACTGACAAGGCAAGCAGCCCGTCGAGTGACAAGCACAGGAGGCGGACCACAAGAAGCTGGGTTCTTGCCGTTGTAGTCCCACGATGGGCCTCTAGCCGTTGTAGTCCCCCGATGGGCCTCGAGCTGTTGTAGTCCCCCGATGGGCCTTGAGCCGTTGTAGTCCCCCTATTGTTGTCAGTCCCCTGATGGGCTGCTTACCATGTCAGTCCCCCGATGTAAGGCCACCCATTGGGGGACTGACAAGGAGAGCAGCCCGTTGAGTGACAAGCACATGAGGCGGACCACGGCAAGCTGAGTTCTTGCCGTTGTATTCCCCCGATGGGCCTTGAGCCGTTGTAGTCCCCCAATGGGCCTCGATCTGTTGTAGTCCCCCGATGGGCCTGGAGCTGTTGTAGTCCCCCGATGGGCCTCGATCTGTTGTAGTCCCCCGATGGGCCTCTAGCCGTTGTAGTCCCCCGATGGGCCTCTAGCCGTTGTAGTCCCCCGATTGCCCACGAGCTGTTGTCGTCCTCCGATGGGCCTCGAGCCGTTGTAGTCCCCTGATGGGCCTCAAGCCGTTGTAGTCCCCCGATGGGCCTCGAGCCGTTGTAGTCCCCAGATGGGCCTCTAGCCGTTGTAGTCCTCCGATTGCCCTCGAGCTGTTGTCGTCCTCCGATGGGCCTCGAGCCGTTGTAGTCCCCTGATGGGCCTCAAGCCGTTGTAGTCCCCCGATGGGCCTCGAGCCGTTGTAGTCTCCTGATGGGCATCGCGCTGTTGTAGTCCCCCGATGGGCCTCGAGCCGTTGTAGTCCCCCGATGGGCCTCGAGCCGTTGTAGTCCCCCGATGGGCCTCGAGCCGTTGTAGTCCCCCGATGGGCCTCGAGCCGTTGTAGTCCCCCGATGGGCCTCGAGCCGTTGTAGTCCCCCGATGGGCCTCGAGTCGTTGTAGTCCCCCGATGGGCCTCGAGCCGTTGTAGTCTCCTGATGGGCCTCGAGCCGTTGTAGTCCCCCGATGGGCCTCAAGCCGTTGTAGTCCCCCAATGGGCCTTGAGCCGTTATAGTCCCCCTATTGATGTCAGTCCCCTGATGGGCTGCTTGCCATGTAAGTCCCCCGATGTAAGGCCGCCCATTGGGGGACTGACAAGGCAAGCAGCCCGTCGAGTGACAAGCACAGGAGGCGGACCACGGCAAGCTGGGTTCTTGCCGTTGTAGTCCCCCGATGGGCCTCTAGCCGTTGTAGTCCCCCGATGGGCCTCTAGCCATTGTAGTCCCCCGATGGGCCTTGAGCCGTTGTAGTCCCCCGATGGGCCTCGAGCCGTTGTAGTCCCCCGATGGGCCTCGAGCCGTTGTAGTCCCCCGATGGGCCTCGAGCCGTTGTAGTCCCCTGATGGGCCTCGATCTGTTGTAGTCCCCCGATGGGCCTGGAGCTGTTGTAGTCCCCCGATGGGCCTCGATCTGTTGTAGTCCCCCGATGGGCCTCGAGCCATTGTAGTCCCCCGATGGGCCTCGAGCCGTTGTAGTCCTCCGATGGGCCTC
Source organism: Hyperolius riggenbachi (assembly GCF_040937935.1). Lineage (NCBI taxonomy): Eukaryota > Metazoa > Chordata > Amphibia > Anura > Hyperoliidae > Hyperolius > Hyperolius riggenbachi. Next base: position 194,644,392 of record NC_090656.1, on the reverse strand, counting down.
GAGCTGTTGTCGTCCTTTAATGGGCCTCGAGCCGTTGTAGTCCCGCGATGGGCCTCGAGCCGTTGTAGTCCCCCGATGGGCCTCGAGCCGCTGTATTCTCCCGACGGGCATCGAGCCGTTGTAGTCCCCGATGGGCCTCGATCTGTTGTAGTCCTCCGATGGGCCTCGAGCTGTTGTAGTCCTCCGATGGGCCTCGAGCTGTTGTAGTCCTCCGATGGGCCTCGAGCCGTTGTAGTCCCCGATGGGCCTCGATCTGTTGTAGTCCCCCGATGGGCATCGAGCCGTTGTAGTCCCCCGATGGGCCTTGAGCCGTTGTAGTCCCCCGATGGGCCTCGAGCCATTGTAGTCCTCTGATGGGCCTCGAGCCGTTGTAGTCTTCCGATGGGCCTCGAGCTGTTGTAGTCCCCCGATGGGCCTCGAGCCGTTGTAGTCTCCCGATGGGCATCGAGCCGTTGTAGTCCCCCGATGGGCCTCGAGCCGTTGTAGTCCCCCAATGGGACTCGAGCCGTTGTAGTCCCCTGATGGGCCTCGAGCCATTATAGTCCCCCTATTGATGTCAGTCTCCTGATGGGCTGCTTGCCATGTAAGTCCCCCGATGTAAGGCCGCCCATTTGGGGACTGACAAGGCAAGCAGCCCGTCGAGTGACAAGCACAGGAGGCGGACCACTGCATGCTGGGTTCTTGCCGTTGTAGTCCCCCGATGGGCCTCTAGCCGTTGTAGTCCCCCGATGGGCCTCTAGCCGTTGTAGTCCTACGATGGGCCTCGAGCCATTGTAGTCCTCCGATGGGCCTCGAGCCGTTGTAGTCCTACGATGGCCTCGAGCCGTTGTAGTCCCCCGATGGGCCTCGAGCCGTTGTAGTCCCCCAATGGGCCTTGAGCCGTTGTATGTCCCCCGATGGGCTTTGAGCCGTTGTAGTCCCCCGATGGGCCTCGAGCCGTTGTAGTCCCCCGATGGGCCTCGAGCCGTTGTAGTCCCCCTATTGATGTCAGTCCCCTTATGGGCTGCTTGCCATTTCAGTCCCCCGATGTAAGGCCGCCCATTGGGGACTGACAAGGCAAGCAGCCCGTCGAGTGACAAGCACAGGAGGCGGACCACGGCAAGCTGGGTTCTTGCAGTTGTAGTCCCCCGATGGGCCTCTAGCCGTTGTAGTCCCCCAATGGGCCTCGAGCCGTTGTAGTCCCCCAATGGGCCTCGAGTCGTTGTAGTCCCCCAATGGGCCTCGAGTCGTTGTAGTCCCCCGATGGGCCTCGAGCCGTTGTAGTCCCCCGATGGGCCTCGAGCCGTTGTAGTCCCCCGATGGGCCTCGAGCCGTTGTAGTCCCCCGATGGGCCTCGAGCCGTTGTAGTCCCCCGATGGGCCTTGAGCCGTTGTTGTCCCCCTATTGTTGTCAGTCCCCTGATGGGCTGCTTACCGTTTCAGTCCCCCGATGTAAGGCCGCCCATTGGGGGACTGACAAGGAGAGCAGCCCGTTGAGTGACAAGCACACGAGGCGGACCACGGCATGCTGGGTTCTTGCCGTTGTAGTCCCCCGATGGGCCTCTAGCCGTTGTAGTCCCCTGATGGGCCTCGAGCCATTGTAGTCCCCCGATGGGCCTCGATCTGTTGTAGTCCCCCGATGGGCCTCGAGCCGTTGTAGTCCCCCGATGGGCCTCGATCTGTTGTAGTCCCCCGATGGGCCTAGATCCGTTGTAGTCCCCCGATGGGCCTCGATCTGTTGTAGTCCCCCGATGGGCCTCGAGCTGTTGTATTCCCCCGACGGGCCTCAAGCCGTTGTAGTCCCCCGATGGGCCTCGAGCCATTGTAGTCCCCCGATGGGCCTCGAGCCGTTGTAGTCCCCCGATGGGCCTCGAGCCGTTGTAGTCCTCCGATGGGCCTCGAGCTGTTGTAGTACCCCGATGGACCTCGAGCTGTTATAGTCCCCCTATTGATGTCAGTCCCCTGATGGGCTGCTTGCCGTGTCAGTCCCCCAATGTAAGGCCGCCCATTGAGGGACTGACAGGGCAAGCATCCCGTCGAGTGACAAGCACAGGAGGCGGACCACGGCAAGCTGGGTTCTTGCCGTTGTAGTCCCCCGATGGGCCTCGAGCCGTTGTAGTCCTCCGATGGGCCTCGAGCTGTTGTAGTACCCCGATCGGCCTCGAGCTGTTATAGTCCCCCTATTGATGTCAGTCCCCTGATGGGCTGCTTGCCATGTCATTCCCCCGACGTAAGGCCGCCCATTGGGGGACTGACAAGGCAAGCAGCCCGTCGAGTGACAAGCACAGGAGGCGGACCACGGCAAGCTGGGTTCTTGCCGTTGTAGTCCACCGATGGGCCTCTAGCTGTTGTAGTCCCCCGATGGGCCTCTAGCCAATGTAGTCTCCCGATGGGCCTCGAGCTGTTGTAGTCCCCCGATGGGCCTTCGAGCCGTTGTAGGTAAGTACCTGTTTTCATTTTTGGGATGCAGGTGCGGGCTGCTCTTCCCGGCACTGGCCACGCTTGGGGGGGATCGCCTTTACCTTCCAGCCTCCCCCTCTGGAATGCCGCTGTGGTTTCCAGGCAGTGAGAGCTTGGGGCCCCACGGCACCCCGGTTGTATGGGAGCATTGGGAAGCCTCCCCGTGGCGCTCCTGGATAGTGCTAATGTAGCATGAACTAATTCCCTGATGGGCCTCTTGCCGGTGTAGTCCCCCGATGAGCCTCTTGCCGGTGTAGTCCCCCGATGAGGCTCTTGCCGGTGTAGTCCCCCGATGGGCCTCTTGCAGTTGTAGTCCCCCCGATGGACCTCGAGCCGTTGTAGTCCCCCGATGGGCCTCGAGCCGTTGTAGTCCCCCGATGGGCCTCGAGCCGTTGTAGTCCCCCGATGGGCCTCGAGCCGTTGTAGTCCCCCGATGGGCCTCGAGCCGTTGTAGTCCCCCGATGGGCCTCGAGCCGTTGTAGTCCCCCGATGGGCCTCGAGCCGTTGTAGTCCCCCGATGGGCCTCGAGCCGTTGTAGTCCCCCGATGGGCCTCCAGCCGTTGTAGTCCCCCGATGGGCCTCCAGCCGTTGTAGTCCCCCGATGGGCCTCCAGCCGTTGTAGTCCCCTGATGGGCCTAGAGCCGTTGTAGTCCCCCGATGGGCATCGAGCCGTTGTAGTCCCCCTATTGTTCTCAGTCCCTTGATGGGCTGCTTACCATGTCAGTCCCCCGATGTAAGGCCGCCCATTGGGGGACTGACAAGGCAAGCAGCCCGTCGAGTGACAAGTCGAGTGACAAGCACAGGTGACGGACCATGGCAAGATGGGTTCTTGCCGTTGTAGTCCCCCGATGGGTCTCTAGCCGTTGTAGTCCCCCGATGGGCCTCGAGCCGCTGTAGTCCTCCGATGGGCCTCGAGCCGTTGTAGTCCTCTGATGGGCCTCGAGCCGTTGTAGTCCCCCGATGGGCCTCGAGCCGTTGTAGTCCCCCGATGGGCCTCGAGCCGATGTAGTCCCCCGATGGGCCTCGAGCCGTTGTAGTCCCCCGATGGACCTCGAGCCATTGTAGTCCCCCGATGGGCCTCGAGCCGTTGTAGTCCCCCGATGGGCCTCGAGCCGTTGTAGTCCCCCGATGGGCCTCGAGCCGTTGTAGTCTCCCGATGGGCATCGAGCCGTTGTAGTCTCCCGATGGGCCTCGAGCCGTTGTAGTCCCCCGATGGGCCTCGAGCTGTTGTAGTCCCCCGATGGGCCTCGAGCTGTTGTAGTCCCCCGATGGGCCTCGAGCCGTTGTAGTCCCCCGATGGGCCTCGAGCCGTTGTAGTCCCCCAATGGGCCTCGAGCCATTGTAGTCCCCCTATTGTTGTCAGTTCCCTGATGGGCTGCTTACCATGTCAGTCCCCTGATGTAAGGCCGCCCATTGGGGGACTGACAAGGCAAGCAGCCCGTCGAGTGACAAGCACAGGAGGCGGACCACGGCAAGATGGGTTCTTGCCGCTGTAGTCCCCCGATGGGCCTTGAGCCGTTGTAGTCCCCCGATGGGCCTCTACCCGTTGTAGTCCCCCGATGGGCCTCTACCCGTTGTAGTCCCCAGATGGGCCTATATTGTTTTTAGGTATGGGCGCAGAGTGATGGCTCGGACCAAGGGCGCAGAGTGACGGCTCGGACCAATGGCGCAGGGTGACGGCTCGGACCAAGGGCGCAGGGTGACGGCTCGGACCAAGGGCGCAGGGTGACGGCTCGGACCAAGGACGCAGGGTGACGGCTCGGACCAAGGGCGCAGGGTGACGGCTCGGACAAAAGGCGCAGGGTGACGGCTCGGACCAAGGGCGCAGGGTGACGGCTCGGACCAAGGGCTCAGGGTGACGGCTCGGACCAAGGGCGCAGGGTGACGGCTCGGACCAAGGGCGCAGGGTGACGGCTCGGACCAAGGGCGCAGGGTGACGGCTCGGACCAAGGGCGCAGGGTGACGGCTCGGACCAAGGGCGCAGGGTGACGGCTCGGACCAAGGGCGCAGGGTGACGGCTCGGACCAAGGGCGCAGGGTGACGGCTCGGACCAAGGGCGCAGGGTGACGGCTCGGACCAAGAGCGCAGGGTGACGGCTCGGACCAAGGGCGCAGGGTGACGGCTCGGACCAAGGGCGCAGGGTGACGGCTCGGACCAAGGGCGCAGGGTGACGGCTCGGACCAAGGGCGCTGGGTGACGCCTCGGACTAAGGGCGCTGGGCGACGCCTCGGGCGCAGAGTGACGGCACGGACCAAGGGTGCTGGGTGAAGCCTCGGACCAAGGGCGCTGGGTGAAGCCTCGGACCAAGGGCGCTGGGTGAAGCCTCGGACCAAGGGCGCTAGGTGAAGCCTCGGACCAAGGGCGCTGGGTGAAGCCTCGGACCAAGGGCGCTGGGTGAAGCCTCGGACCAAGGGCGCAGGGTGACGGCTCGGACCAAGGGCGCAGGGTGACGGCTCGGACCAAGGGCGCAGGGTGACGGCTCGGACCAAGGGCGCAGGGTGACGGCTCGGACCAAGGGCCCTGGGTGAAGCCTCGGACCAAGGGCGCTGGGTGAAGCCTCGGACCAAGGGCGCTGGGTGAAGCCTCGGACCAAGGGCGCAGGGTGAAGCCTCGGACCAAGGGCGCAGGGTGAAGCCTCGGACCAAGGGCGCAGGGTGACGGCTCGGACCAAGGGCGCAGGGTGACGGCTCGGACCAAGGGCGCAGGGTGACGGCTCGGACCAAGGGCGCAGGGTGACGGCTCGGACCAAGGGCGCAGGGTGACGGCTCGGACCAAGGGCGCAGGGTGACGGCTCGGAACAAGGGCGCAGGGTGAAGCCTCGGACCAAGGGCGCTGGGTGAAGCCTCGGACCAAGGGCGCTGGGTGAAGCCTCGGACCAAGGGCGCAGGGTGACGGCTCGGACCAAGGGCGTAGGGTGACGGCTCGGACCAAGGGCGCAGGGTGGCGGCTCGGACCAAGGGCGCAGGGTGACGGCTCGGACCAAGGGCGCAGGGTGACGGCTCGGACCAAGGGCGCAGGGTGAAGCCTCGGACCAAGGGCGCTGGGTGACGCCTCGGGTGCAGAGTGACGGCTCGGACCAAGGGCGCAGGGTGACGGTTCGGACCAAGGGCGCAGGGTGAAGCCTCGGGCCAAGGGCGCTGGGTGACGCCTCGGACCAAGGGCGCTGGGTGACGCCTCGGGCGCAGAGTGACGGTTCGGACCAAGGACGCAGGGTGACGGCTCAGGACCAAGGGCGCAGGGTGACGGCTCGGACCAAGGGCGCAGGGTGACGGCTCGTACCAAGGGCGCAGGGTGACGGCTCGAACCAAGGGCGCAGGGTGACGGCTCGAACCAAGGGCGCAGGGTGACGGCTCGAACCAAGGGCGCAGGGTGACGGCTCGGACCAAGGGCGCAGGGTGACGGCTCGGACCAAGGGCGCAGGGTGACGGCTCGGACCAAGGGCGCAGGGTGACGGCTCGGACCAAGGGCGCAGGGTGACGGCTCGGACCAAAGGCGCTGTGTGAAGCCTCGGACCAAAGGCGCTGGGTGAAGCCTCGGACCAAGGGCGCTGGGTGACGCCTCGGGTGCAGAGTGACGGCTCGGACCAAGGGCGCTGGGTGAAGCCTCGGACCAAGGGCGCTGGGTGAAGCCACGGACCAAGGGCGCTGGGTGAAGCCTCGGACCAAGGGCGCAGGGTGACGGCTCGGACCAAGGGCGCAGGGTGACGGCTCGGACCAAGGGCGCAGGGTGACGGCTCGGACCAAGGGCGCACGGTGACGGCTCGGACCAAGGGCGCAGGGTGACGGCTCGGACCAAGGGCGCAGGGTGACGGCTCGGACCAAGGGCGCAGGGTGACGGCTCGGACCAAGGGCGCTGGGTGAAGCCTCGGACCAAGGGCGCTGGGTGAAGCCTCGGACCAAGGGCGCTGGGTGAAGCCTCGGACCAAGGGCGCTGGGTGAAGCCTCGGACCAAGGGCGCTGGGTGACGGCTCGGACCAAGGGCGCTGGGTGACGGCTCGGACCAAGGGCGCTGGGTGACGGCTCGGACCAAGGGCGCTGGGTGACGGCTCGGACCAAGGGCGCTGGGTGAAGCCTCGGACCAAGGGCGCAGGGTGACGGCTCGGAGCAAGGGCGCGTGGTGAAGCCCCGGACCAAGGGCGCGTGGTGAAGCCTCGGACCAAGGGCGCGTGGTGAAGCCTCGGACCAAGGGCGCGTGGTGAAGCCTCGGACCAAGGGCGCGTGGTGAAGCCTCGGACCAAGGGCGCGTGGTGAAGCCTCGGACCAAGGGCGCGTGGTGAAGCCTCGGACCAAGGGCGCGTGGTGAAGCCTCGGACCAAGGGCGCGTGGTGAAGCCTCGGACCAAGGGCGCGTGGTGAAGCCTCGGACCAAAGGCGCGTGGTGAAGCCTCGGACAAAAGGCGCGTGGTGAAGCCTCGGACCAAGGGCGCGTGGTGAAGCCTCGGACCAAGGGCGCGTGGTGAAGCCTCGGACCAAGGGCGCGTGGTGAAGCCTCGGACCAAGGGCGCGTGGTGAAGCCTCGGAACAAGGGCGCGTGGTGAAGCCTCGGACCAAGGGCGCGTGGTGAAGCCTCGGACCAAGGGCGCGTGGTTAAGCCTCGGACCAAAGGCGCGTGGTGAAGCCTCGGACCAAAGGCGCGTGGTGAAGCCTCGGACCAAGGGCGCGTGGTGAAGCCTCGGACCAAGGGCGCTGGGTGAAGCCTCGGACCAAGGGCGCAGGGTGACGGCTCGGACCAAGGGCGCAGGGTGACGGCTCGGACCAAGGGCGCAGGGTGACGGCTCGGACCAAAGGCGCTGGGTGAAGCCTCGGACCAAGGGCGCAGGGTGACGGCTCGGACCAAAGGCGCTGGGTAAAGCCTCGGACCAAGGGCGCTGGGTGAAGCCTCGGACCAAGGGCGCAGGGTGAAGCCTCGGACCAAGGGCGCAGGGTGACGGCTCGGACCAAGGGCGCAGGGTGACGGCTCGGACCAAGGGCGCAGGGTGACGGCTCGGACCAAGGGCGCAGGGTGACGGCTCGGACCAAGGGCGCAGGGTGACGGCTCGGACCAAAGGCGCTGGGTAAAGCCTCGGACCAAGGGCGCTGGGTGAAGCCTCGGACCAAGGGCGCAGGGTGACGGCTCGGACCAAGGGCGCAGGGTGACGGCTCGGAACCAAGGGCGCAGGGTGACGGCTCGGACCAAAGGCGCTGGGTGAAGCCTCGGACCAAGGGCGCGTGGTGAAGCCTCGGACCAAGGGCGCGTGGTGAAGCCTCGGACCAAGGGCGCGTGGTGAAGCCTCGGACCAAGGGCGCGTGGTGAAGCCTCGGACCAAGGGCGCGTGGTGAAGCCTCGGACCAAGGGCGCGTGGTGAAGCCTCGGACCAAAGGCGCGTGGTGAAGCCTCGGACCAAAGGCGCGTGGTGAAGCCTCGGACCAAGGGCGCGTGGTGAAGCCTCGGACCAAGGGCGCGTGGTGAAGCCTCGGACCAAGGGCGCGTGGTGAAGCCTCGGACCAAGGGCGCGTGGTGAAGCCTCGGACCAAGGGCGCGTGGTGAAGCCTCGGACCAAGGGCGCGTGGTGAAGCCTCGGACCAAGGGCGCGTGGTGAAGCCTCGGACCAAAGGCGCGTGGTGAAGCCTCGGACCAAAGGCGCGTGGTGAAGCCTCGGACCAAGGGCGCGTGGTGAAGCCTCGGACCAAGGGCGCTGGGTGAAGCCTCGGACCAAGGGCGCAGGGTGACGGCTCGGACCAAGGGCGCAGGGTGACGGCTCGGACCAAGGGCGCGTGGTGACGGCTCGGACCAAGGGCGCGTGGTGAAGCCTCGGACCAAGGGCGCGTGGTGAAGCCTCGGACCAAAGGCGCGTGGTGAAGCCTCGGACCAAAGGCGCGTGGTGAAGCCTCGGACCAAAGGCGCGTGGTGAAGCCTCGGACCAAAGGCGCGTGGTGAAGCCTCGGACCAAGGGCGCGTGGTGAAGCCTCGGACCAAGGGCGCGTGGTGAAGCCTCGGACCAAGGGCGCGTGGTTAAGCCTCGGACCAAGGGCGCGTGGTGAAGCCTCGGACCAAGGGCGCGTGGTGAAGCCTCGGACCAAGGGCGCGTGGTGAAGCCTCGGACCAAGGGCGCGTGGTGAAGCCTCGGACCAAGGGCGCGTGGTGAAGCCTCGGACCAAAGGCGCGTGGTGAAGCCTCGGACCAAGGGCGCGTGGTGAAGCCTCGGACCAAGGGCGCGTGGTGAAGCCTCGGACCAAGGGCGCGTGGTGAAGCCTCGGACCAAAGGCGCGTGGTGAAGCCTCGGACCAAGGGCGCGTGGTGAAGCCTCGGACCAAGGGCGCGTGGTGAAGCCTCGGACCAAGGGCGCGTGGTGAAGCCTCGGACCAAGGGCGCGTGGTGAAGCCTCGGACCAAGGGCGCGTGGTGAAGCCTCGGACCAAGGGCGCGTGGTGAAGCCTCGGACCAAGGGCGCGTGGTGAAGCCTCGGACCAAGGGCGCGTGGTGAAGCCTCGGACCAAGGGCGCGTGGTGAAGCCTCGGACCAAGGGCGCGTGGTGAAGCCTCGGACCAAGGGCGCGTGGTGAAGCCTCGGACCTAGGGCGCGTGGTGAAGCCTCGGACCAAGGGCGCGTGGTGAAGCCTCGGTCCAAGGGCGCGTGGTGAAACCTCGGACCAAGGGCGCGTGGTGAAGCCTCGGACCAAGGGCGCGTGGTGAAGCTTTGGAACAAGGGCGCGTGGTGAAGCCTCGGACCAAGGGCGCGTGGTGAAGCCTCGGACCAAGGGTGCTTGGTGAAGCCTCTGACCAAGGGCGCGTGGTGAAACCTCGGACCAAGGGCGCGGGGTGAAGTGCGGAAGGGTCGTACTAGAGCGCCGGTTGTTACTAAAGTCCCTCCTGGGAGCCAGTTGTAACAAGTCCCTCCTGGGCGCCGGTTGTAACAAGTCCCTCCTGGGCGCCGGTTGTAATAAGTCCCTCCTGGGCGCCGGTTGTAACAAGTCCCTCCTGGGCGCCGGTTGTAACAAGTCCCTCCTAGGCGCCGGTTGTAACAAGTCCCTCCTGGGCGCCGGTTGTAACAAGTCCATCCTGGGCGCCGGTTGTAACAAGTCCGTCCTGGGCGCCGGTTGTAACAAGTCCGTCCTGGGCGCCGGTTGTAACAAGTCCATCCTGGGCGCCGGTTGTAACAAGTCCGTCCTGGGCGCCGGTTGTAACAAGTCCGTCCTGGGCGCCGGTTGTAGCAAGTCCCACCTGGATGCCGGTTGTAGCAAGTCCCTCCTGGGCGCCGGTTGTAGCAAGTCCCTCCTGGGCGCCGGTTGTAGCAAGTCCCTCCTGGGCGCCGGTTGTAGCAAGTCCCTCCTGGGCGCCGGTTGTAGCAAGTCCCTCCTGGGCGCCGGTTGTAGCAAGTCCCTCCTGGGCGCCGGTTGTAGCAAGTCCCTCCTGGGCGCCGGTTGTAGCAAGTCCCTTCTGGGCGCCGGTTGTAAGTAAAGTACCTCCGGCCATAATTACAACATAGTGCCAGGGAGAGTTGATCCAGGGATTTATCTGACTGCCATAAGGAGTCGGGAAGGAATTTTTCCCTTTTAAGGCTAATTGGACTAGGCCTTGTAAGGTTTTTCGCCTTCCTCTGGATTAACTAGGAAATGTGCAGTTTTTTTTTCCTTTCTGATTAAAATTGGAAGTATGTATTTTCTTCTCTCAACCTTAGTATTATTTGACTATGGCAGAAAGCGTTGGTGATAGGCACTCCTGCCTGGCAGGACAGGGTTCAAATCCCTGCAATGTTTGCATGCTTGTTCTTCGCCCACAATTTTCCATATACATTACCAACACAATACTGTAAATATTTTTGTGTTTGGTCTCGAACCAGGGCACTGTTTGTAGTTTTGGACCAGGGCCCTGTTTATTTGAAGTCTCGCACCAGGGCGCTATTTGTTTGAAGTCTCGGACCAGGGCGCTGTTTGTAGTCTCGGACCATGGCGCTGTTTGTTTTTAGCCTCGGACCAGTGCGCTGTTTGTTTGAAGTCTCGGACCAGGGCGCTGTTTGTAGTCTCGGACCACAGCGCTTTTTTTTTTTAAGTCTCGGACCAGGGCGCTGTTTGTAGTCTCGGACCAGGGCACTGTTTGTTTGAAGTCTCGGACCAGGGCGCTGTTTGTTTGAAGTCTCGGACCAGGGCGCTGTTTATTTGAAGTCTCGGACCAGGGCGCTGTTTGTTTCAAGTCTCGGACCAGGGCGCTGTTTGAATTCTCTCAGACCAGGGCGCTGTTTGTGTGAAGTCTCGGACCAGGGCGCTGCAGGGCGCTGTTTGTGTGAAGTCTCAAACCAGGGCGCTGTTTGTAGTTTCGGACCAGGGCGCTGTTTGTTTAAAGTCTAACTCTGCTACTGCCTATAGAGCGCACCCTAGTGGCTGCTGCTCTGGCGCTTTGAGTCCGCCAAGAGAAAAGCGCTATATAAATGTTATTTGTCTTGTCTTGAACTTCTCAAGTTTGCATTAATACAGAAAAATAGTATTCCATTGTTTGTTGCTCATCTCCTAAAGGACAACTGTAGTGGGAGGGATATGGAGGCTGCCATATTTATTTTCTTGTAAACAATACCAGTTGCTTGGAAGCCCTGCTGATCGATTTGGCTGCAGTAGTGTCTCAATAACACAAGAAACAAGCATGCAGCTAAACATGTCAGATCTGACAATGTCAGAATCACCTGATCTGCTGCATACTCAGGGTCTATGGCTAAAAGTATTAGAGGCAGAGGATCAGCAGGATAGCCAGGCAACTGATTTCCTTTGAAAGGAAATAAATATGGCAGCCTCCATATCCCTCAATTAAGATATGCTTTAATGGGAACCTGAGGTGAAAAGGATATTGAATGCTGCCATATGTATTTCCTTATAAATAATACCAATTACCTGGCAGTCTTCATGATCCTGGGTCTCGAATACTTAGATCCATAGTCCCTGAATAAGCATGCAGCAGATCAGGTACTCTGACTTCGGTTTTACTGGATTAGCCATATGCTTGTTCCAGGGTTTCGACTCAAACTACTTATGCAAGCTCAATAGGGTTGCCGGACAACTGGTATTGTTTACAAGGAAATACATATGGCCGCCTCCATATCACTCTCACCAAGCTGTTTTTTTCAAAGTGTTCTTGGGTCTATGCAAGTTCCATTGCTGAGAAGAAAAATCACAAATTATGTATAGCTATTTTCTCTCTCTTTTTTTTACGATCTTTCAATTTCTTTTGATACAATGTATGTTGATTGTATTTGATTGTGAAATAAAGTTATTTATTTTGTTGTGTGGTTTATTCTCTTGTCTCAAGGATAAAAAAGTAATGCAAAAACTTGAAAGAAATGATTAAAGGGGTTAATTTTATCCTGTGGGGGGAAAGTTTAAATGTGTGTTTGAGATGGCTAAAAATTAAAGCACACGTGAAGTGAGAGGGATACGAAGGCTGATAGATTTACTTTTAAAACATTCATATTGCCTGGCTGTCCTGCCTATACTCTCCCTCAAATACTTTTCGCCAGACTCTGAGCAAGCATGCAGATCAGATGTTTGACTAAAGTCTGACTGGATTAGCCTTATGTTTTTCTTTTTTTTCAAGTGTGTTATTCAGATACTATTTCAGCTAAAGAGATCAGCAGGATTTTCTGGCAAAAAGGAAATAAATATGGTAGCCTCCATATACCTCTCACTTCAGTGGTCCTTTAACACTCTATTAAAGCTTGCACTTTGGCTCTTACATGTATAATGGTTCTAGCGGCTTTCGCTCTGGGCTGCACATGTGTAGGCCACATAGTGTTAATCTGTGAAACCTTAGCACTGTTGGATAAACTGACATCACAGACACCAAGGAAGGAGTGCGTCAGATGGAGGTAAGCGCTGAAATAGTCCGCACTAGCTTTTCTTTCTAGTTTTTGCTCTCAGTAGGAATTTAGAGTAACTCCACTTAAATACATTTAACTTATCACTGCACAAGACATTTACTGACTGCCATAGCTTTTAAGAAACCTTGCCGAAAACCATGGCAACAATTTGAGGTTTGCTTAAAGAGTCTAAAGCCTACACATTACCTTTTTTAAGGTAGTCCTCTTCAGCATTAATGGCATAACTAAAACGCCGCTTTCCCGCGACAAAACGATACCTTAATCGCCACCAAATACTGGGGCAAAAATCCATGACCTTCAAAGTCGTGGATTAGGCTGCCCGGAGAGGCTGAGCTTAGCGTTGTAGTTCTGCCTCAATTCTCGTCAATATCCGCGGATCTCTGCCTCTCCCCTGCCCCACTCAAAGGACTGAGAGGGGCGGGGGAGAGGCGGCGATCAGCAGGGATTAATGCGAGGAGAGGCAGAGCTACTGACTGCTCACAGCTCTGCCTCCAACAAGAAGGAGCCCTGCAATTTGCCCCAGGGACTTCGGGGTGATTAAAGAAAACCTGCAACTAAAAAAAGTTCCCCTGGGGGTTTCTCACTTCGGGTGGGGGAAGCCTCCAGATCAGTGATGGCCCGAACCGTTCGCCTGGCGAACCTTTCTGGGCCTTTTACTACTTCCGGGTCGCAAAGACCCGGAGTAGTACGCCTGCGCTGCCCGGCGGAGCGCGTCCTAGATCGCGCTCCTGTTGCCGGGCACTTTCTGCGCATGTGCGTGACGTCATGAGTGAACCGTTCGCTACATCTCTACTCCAGATCCTTTTGAAGAGTCCCCCGTCCTCCTGTGTCCCACAGCGGTCTCGCTGTGCCCCTCCGAACAGCGGGGATGTAAATATTTACCTTCCCGGCTCCAGCGCAGGCGCATTGGCTCTACACTCGGAGATAGGCGGAATAGCCGATCGCTGTTGGACCACTCTACTGCGCAGGTGCAAGTCTCCTGCGTAGTAAAGTGGACCCAACAGAAATCGTCCATTTCAGCCTATCTCCGTTCTGAGAGCCGCAGCAGCGCCCCCGCTGGAGCCAGGGAAGGTAAATACATCAGTCGAGCCAGGATTGTGACACGCTTTGGGGGAGCATGCGCTGGATTGCCTGCAGCTACAGCCGAGGAATACCCCCCAGGGGAACCTTTTTTTAGTCTCTTTAGGTCCTATTTTTGCATTGGTATAGCAGAGTTTCAGCTATGCCATTAATGCTGAAGAGGACTACCTTAAAAAAAACTAATATTGTTGGCTAAGTATCAAAATTTTAAAGTAATATGTGAAATCTGATTTGTGTATGTTATCCAGCTTTACTGCATTGATTAATTTCACAGGAAACATGTTTACATGAGAGAAATCATTCCCATATCAACAGCTGCTGAATCATCCTAAGAAGCAGTTGCAGGTAAGTACATGGAGAACTCTGCACAAGGTGCTAGGAGTCACTGCCTCTTAAATCAAAATTCTTGAAATGCATAGAATTTTTTTCTTTAGATGTGCAAATATATATTTCATTTAAGACCTTCTTTTCTCATGTATAAAGCGCAAAAATGACATAACCATTCATTTAAAGCCCAGTACACACAATATATCTTGATTGCCCCGTCACTGGTCAGTTTTACCTCTCATGTAGTATGAGGGCCAACAGATTTAAAATACTTTTATATTAATCACTCCGTGTGCATATGTGAAGCTACCTGTGTTATGCACTGTTGAAAGCACTTGAGGAACACTGGAGGCTTCCTTGTAGTAGAACTCAGTTGCAGTTACTTAGTTTAGATGTGTAGGAAAAGGGGTGTATTACTGAAATAGTAAATCGTTCTTTGGTTTTTTTTACGCAGTGGTTTCCATGTTGGCCCCAACGATGGGCCGCGTTAGTCCCCCGATGGGCCTCTTGTCGTGGTAGTCCCCCGATGGGCCGTTTGCTGTGCCTCTAGCCGTTGTAGTTCCCCGATGAACCTCTTGCCGTTGTAGTCCCCGATGGGCCTCTTGCTGTTGTAGTCCCCAAATTGCTGTCAGTGCCCTAATGGGCTGCTTGCCATGTCAGTCCCCCGATGTTAGGCCGCCCATCGGGGGACTGACTAGGCAAGCAGCCCGTCGAGTGACAAGCACAGGAGGCGGCCCACGGCAAGCTGGGTTCTTGCCATTGTAGTCCCCCGATGGGCCTCTTGCCGCCGTTGTAGTCCCCCGATGGGCCTCTTGCCGCCGCTGTAGTCCCCCGATGGGCCTCTAGCCTTTGTAGTCCCCCGATGGGCCTCTAGCCGTTGTAGTCCCCCGATGGGCCTCTAGCCGTTGTAGTCCCCCAATGGGCCTCGAGCCGTTGTAGTCCCCCGATGGGCCTCGAGCCGTTGTAGTCCCCCGATGGGCCTCGAGCCGTTGTAGTCCCCCCGATGGGCCTCGAGCCGTTGTAGTCCCCCGATGGGCCTCGAGCCGTTGTAGTCCCCCTATTGTTGTCAGTCCCCTGATGGGCTGCTTACCATGTCAGTCCCCTGATGTAAGGCCGCCCATTGGGGGACTAACAAGGCAAGCAGCCCGTCGAGTGACAAGCACAGGAGGCGGACCACGGCAAGATGGGTTCTTGCCACTGTAGGGCGCAGGGTGACGGCTCGGACCAAGGGCGCAGGGTGAAGCCTCGGACCAAGGGCGCAGGGTGAAGCCTCGGACCAAGGGCGCAGGGTGAAGCCTCGGACCAAGGGCGCTGGGTGACGGCTCGGACCAAGGGCGCTGGGTGACGGCTCGGACCAAGGGCGAAGGGTGACTGCTCGGACCAAGGGCGCAGGGTGACGGCTCGGACCAAGGGCGCAGGGTGACGGCTCGGACCAAGGGCGCAGGGTGACGGCTCGGACCAAGGGCGCAGGGTGACGGCTCGGACCAAGGGCGCAGGGTGAAGCTTCGGACCGAGGGCGCTGGGTGAAGCTTCGGACCGAGGGCGCTGGGTGAAGCCTCGAACCAAGGGCGTTGGGTGAAGCCTCGGACCAAGGGCGCAGGGTGAAGCCTCGGACCAAGGGCGCAGGGTGACGGCGCGGACCAAGGGCGCAGGGTGACGGCTCGGACCAAGGGCGCTGGGTGAAGCCTCGGACCAAGGGCGCAGGGTGAAGCCTCGAACCAAGGGCGCAGGGTGACGGTTCGGACCAAGGGCGCAGGGTGACGGCTCGGACCAAGGGCGCAGGGTGACGGCTCGGACCAAGGGCGCTGGGTGAAGCCTCGGACCAAGGGCGCTGGGTGAAGCCTCGGACCAAGGGCGCAGGGTGAAGCCTCGGACCAAGGGCGCAGGGTGAAGCCTCGGACCAAGGGCGCAGGGTGACGGCTCGGACCAAGGGCGCAGGGTGACGGCTCGGACCAAGGGCGCAGGGTGACGGCTCGGACCAGGGCTCAGGGTGACGGCTCGGACCAAGGGCGCAGGGTGACGGCTCGGACCAAGGGCGCAGGGTGGCGGCTTGGACCAAGGGAGCAGGGTGACGCCTCGGACCAAGGGCGCAGGGTGAAGCCTCGGACCAAGGGCGCAGGGTGAAGCCTCGGACCAAGGGCGCTGGGTGAAGCCTCGGACCAAGGGCGCTGGGTGAAGCCTCGGACCAAGGGCGCAGGGTGACGGCTCGGACCAAGGGCGCAGGGTGACGGCTCGGACGAAGGGCGCTGGGTGACGGCTCGGACCAAGGGCGCTGGGTGACGGCTCGGACCAAGGGCGCAGGGTGACGGCTCGGACCAAGGGCCCAGGGTGACGGCTCGGACCAAGGGCGCAGGGTGACGGCTCGGACCAAGGGCGCAGGGTGACGGCTCGGACCAAGGGCGCAGGGTGACGGCTCGGACCAAGGGCGCTGGGTGAAGCCTCGGACCAAGGGCGCTGGGTGAAGCCTCGGACCAAGGGCGCTGGGTGACGGCTCGGACCAAGGGCGCTGGGTGAAGCCTCGGACCAAGGGCGCAGGGTGACGGCTCGGACCAAGGGCGCAGGGTGAAGTCTCGGACCAAGGGCGCAGGGTGAAGCCTCGGACCAAGGGCGCTGGGTGACGGCTCTGACCAAGGGCAGAGGGTGACGGCTCGGACCAAGGGCGCAGGGTGACGGCTCGGACCAAGGGCGCAGGGTGACGGCTCGGACCAAGGGCGCAGGGTGACGGCTCGGACCAAGGGCGCAGGGTGACGGCTCGGACCAAGGGCGCAGGGTGACGGCTCGGACCAAGGGCGCAGGGTGACGGCTCGGACCAAGGGCGCAGGGTGACGGCTCGGACCAAGGGCGCAGGGTGACGGCTCGGACCAAGGGCGCTGGGTGAAGCCTCGGACCAAGGGCGCAGGGTGAAGCCTCGGACCAAGGGGGCAGGGTGAAGCCTCGGACCAAGGGCGCAGGGTGACGGCTCGGACCAAGGGCGCTGGGTGATGGCTCGGACCAAGGGCGCAGGGTGACGGCTCGGACCAAGGGCGCAGGGTGACGGCTCGGACCAAGGGCGCTGGGTGAAGCCTCGGACCAAGGGCGCTGGGTGACGGCTCGGACCAAGGGCGCAGGGTGACGGCTCGGACCAAGGGCGCTGGGTGAAGCCTCGGACCAAGGGCGCTGGGTGAGGGCTCGGACCAAGAGCGCTGGGTGAAGCCTCGGACCAAGGGCGCTGGGTGAAGCCTCGGACCAAGGGCGCAAGGTGACGGCTCGGACCAAGGGCGCAGGGTGACGGCTCGGACCAAGGGCGCAGGGTGACGGCTCGGACCAAGGGCGCAGGGTGACGGCTCGGACCAAGGGCGCAGGGTGACGGCTCGGACCAAGGGCGCTGGGTGAAGCCTCGGACCAAGGGCGCTGGGTGACGGCTCGGACGAAGGGCGCTGGGTGACGGCTCGGACCAAGGGCGCTGGGTGACGGCTCGGACCAAGGGCGCAGGGTGACGGCTCGGACCAAGGGCGCAGGGTGACGGCTCGGACCAAGGGCGCAGGGTGACGGCTCGGACCAAGGGCGCAGGGTGACGGCTCGGACCAAGGGCGCAGGGTGAAGCTTCGGACCAAGGGCGCTGGGTGAAGCTTCGGACCTAGGGCGCTGGGTGAAGCCTCGGACCAAGGGCGCTGGGTGAAGCCTCGGACCAAGGGCGCTGGGTGACGGCTCGGACCAAGGGCGCTGGGTGACGGCTCGGACCAAGGGCGCTGGGTGAAGCCTCGGACCAAGGGCGCTGGGTGAAGCCTCGGACCAAGGGCGCAGGGTGAAGCCTCGGACCAAGGGCGCTAGGTGAAGCCTCGGACCAAGGGCGCAGGGTGAAGCCTCGGACCAAGGGCGCAGGGTGACGGCTCGGACCAAGGGCGCAGGGTGACGGCTCGGACCAAGGGCGCAGGGTGACGGCTCGGACCAAGGGCGCAGGGTGACGGCTCGGACCAAGGGCGCAGGGTGACGGCTCGGACCAAGGGCGCAGGGTGACGGCTCGGACCAAGGGCGCAGGGTGACGGCTCGGACCAAGGGCGCTGGGTGAAGCCTCGGACCAAGGGCGCTGGGTGAAGCCTCGGACCAAGGGCGCTGGGTAAAGGCTCGGACCAAGGGCGCTGGGTGAAGCCTCGGACCAAGGGCGCAGGGTGACGGTTCGGACCAAGGGCGCAGGGTGACGGCTCTGACCAAGGGCGCAGGGTGACGGCTCGGACCAAGGGCGCAGGGTGAAGTCTCGGACCAAGGGCGCAGGGTGAAGCCTCGGACCAAGGGCGCTGGGTGACGGCTCTGACCAAGGGCAGAGGGTGACGGCTCGGACCAAGGGCGCAGGGTGACGGCTCGGACCAAGGGCGCAGGGTGACGGCTCGGACCAAGGGCGCAGGGTGACGGCTCGGACCAAGGGCGCAGGGTGACGGCTCGGACCAAGGGCGCAGGGTGACGGCTCGGACCACGGGCGCAGGGTGACGGCTCGGACCAAGGGCGCTGGGTGAAGCTTCGGACCTAGGGCGCTGGGTGAAGCCTCGGACCAAGGGCGCTGGGTGAAGCCGCGGACCAAGGGCGCTGGGTGACGGCTCGGACCAAGGGCGCTGGGTGACGGCTCGGACCAAGGGCGCTGGGTGAAGCCTCGGACCAAGGGCGCAGGGTGAAGCCTCGGACCAAGGACGCTGGGTGAAGCCTCGGACCAAGGGCGCTGGGTGACGGCTCGGACCAAGGGCGCTGGGTGAAGCCTCGGACCAAGGGCGCTGGGTTAGGGCTCGGACCAAGGGCGCTGGGTGAGGCCTCGGACCAAGGGCGCTGGGTGAAGCCTCGGACCAAGGGCGCTGGGTGAAGCCTCGGACCAAGGGCGCAGGGTGACGGCTCGGACCAAGGGCGCAGGGTGACGGCTCGGACCAAGGGCGCAGGGTGACGGCTCGGACCAAGGGCGCAGGGTGACGGCTCGGACCAAGGGCGCAGGGTGACGGCTCGGACCAAGGGCGCAGGGTGACGGCTCGGACCAAGGGCGCAGGGTGACGGCTCGGACCAAGGGCGCAGGGTGACGGCTCGGACCAAGGGCGCAGGGTGACGGCTCGGACCAAGGGCGCTGGGTGACGGCTCGGACCAAGGGCGCTGGGTGAAGCCTCGGACCAAGGGCGCTGGGTGAAGCCTCGGACCAAGGGCGCAGGGTGAAGCCTCGGACCAAGGGCGCTGGGTGAAGCCTCGGACCAAGGGCGCTGGGTGACGGCTCGGACCAAGGGCGCTGGGTGAAGCCTCGGACCAAGGGCGCTGGGTGAGGGCTCGGACCAAGAGCGCTGGGTGAAGCCTCGGACCAAGGGCGCTGGGTGAAGCCTCGGACCAAGGGCGCAAGGTGACGGCTCGGACCAAGGGCGCAGGGTGACGGCTCGGACCAAGGGCGCAGGGTGACGGCTCGGACCAAGGGCGCAGGGTGACGGCTCGGACCAAGGGCGCAGGGTGACGGCTCGGACCAAGGGCGCTGGGTGAAGCCTCGGACCAAGGGCGCTGGGTGAGGGCTCGGACCAAGAGCGCTGGGTGAAGCCTCGGACCAAGGGCGCTGGGTGAAGCCTCGGACCAAGGGCGCAAGGTGACGGCTCGGACCAAGGGCGCAGGGTGACGGCTCGGACCAAGGGCGCAGGGTGACGGCTCGGACCAAGGGCGCAGGGTGACGGCTCGGACCAAGGGCGCAGGGTGACGGCTCGGACCAAGGGCGCTGGGTGAAGCCTCGGACCAAGGGCGCTGGGTGAAGCCTCGGACCAAGGGCGCTGGGTGACGGCTCGGACCAAGGGCGCTGGGTGAAGCCTCGGACCAAGGGCGCAGGGTGACGGCTCGGACCAAGGGCGCAGGGTGAAGTCTCGGACCAAGGGCGCAGGGTGAAGCCTCGGACCAAGGGCGCTGGGTGACGGCTCTGACCAAGGGCAGAGGGTGACGGCTCGGACCAAGGGCGCAGGGTGACGGCTCGGACCAAGGGCGCAGGGTGACGGCTCGGACCAAGGGCGCAGGGTGACGGCTCGGACCAAGGGCGCAGGGTGACGGCTCGGACCAAGGGCGCAGGGTGACGGCTCGGACCAAGGGCGCAGGGTGACGGCTCGGACCAAGGGCGCAGGGTGACGGCTCGGACCAAGGGCGCAGGGTGACGGCTCGGACCAAGGGCGCTGGGTGAAGCCTCGGACCAAGGGCGCAGGGTGAAGCCTCGGACCAAGGGGGCAGGGTGAAGCCTCGGACCAAGGGCGCAGGGTGACGGCTCGGACCAAGGGCGCTGGGTGATGGCTCGGACCAAGGGCGCAGGGTGACGGCTCGGACCAAGGGCGCAGGGTGACGGCTCGGACCAAGGGCGCTGGGTGAAGCCTCGGACCAAGGGCGCTGGGTGACGGCTCGGACCAAGGGCGCAGGGTGACGGCTCGGACCAAGGGCGCTGGGTGAAGCCTCGGACCAAGGGCGCTGGGTGAGGGCTCGGACCAAGAGCGCTGGGTGAAGCCTCGGACCAAGGGCGCTGGGTGAAGCCTCGGACCAAGGGCGCAGGGTGACGGCTCGGACCAAGGGCGCAGGGTGACGGCTCGGACCAAGGGTGCAGGGTGACGGCTCGGACCAAGGGCGCAGGGTGACGGCTCGGACCAAGGGCAGAGGGTGACGACTCGGACCAAGGGCGCAGGGTGACGGCTCGGACCAAGGGCTCAGGGTGACGGCTCGGACCAAGGGTGCAGGGTGACGGCTCGGACCAAAGGCGCTGGGTGAAGCCTCGGACCAAGGGCGCTGGGTGAAGCCTCGGACCAGGGGCGCTGGGTGAAGCCTCGGACCAAGGGCGCAGGGTGACGGCTCGGACCAAAGGCGCTGGGTGACGGCTCGGACCAAGGGCGCTGGGTGAAGCCTCGGACCGAGGGCGCTGGGTGAAGCCTCGGACCGAGGGCGCAGGGTGACGGCTCGGACCAAAGGCGCAGGGTCACGGCTCGGACCAAGGGCGCTGGGTGATGCCTCGGACCAAGGGCGCTGGGTGACGGCTCGGATCAAAGGCGCTGGGTGACGGCTCGGACCAAGGGCGCAGGGTGAAGCCTCGGACCAAGGGCGCAGGGTGAAGCCTCGGACCAAGGGCGCAGGGTGACGGCTCGGACCAAGGGCGCAGGGTGATGGCTCGGACCAAGGGCGCTGGGTGAAGCCTCGGACCAAGGGCGCTGGGTGAAGCCTCGGACCAAGGGCGCTGGGTGACGGCTCGGACCAAGGGCGCTGGGTGAAGCCTCGGACCAAGGGCGCTGGATGAAGCCTCGGACCAAGGGCGCATGGTGAAGCCTCGGACCAAGGGCGCAGGGTGAAGCCTCGGACCAAGGGCGCAGGGTGACGGCTCAGACCAAGGGCGTGAGGTGACGGCTCGGACCAAGGGCGCAGGGTGACGGCTCGGACCAAGGGCGCAGGGTGACGGCTCGGACCAAGGGCGCAGGGTGACGGCTCGGACCAAGGGCGCAGGGTGACGGCTCGGACCAAGGGCGCAGGGTGACGGCTCGGACCAAGGGCAGAGGGTGACGACTCGGACCAAGGGCGCAGGGTGACGGCTCGGACCAAAGGCGCTGGGTGAAGCCTCGGACCAAGGGCGCTGGGTGAAGCCTCGGACCAAGGGCGCAGGGTGACGGCTCAGACCAAAGGCGCTGGGTGACGGCTCGGACCAAGGGCGCTGGGTGAAGCCTCGGACCAAGGGCGCAGGGTGACGGCTCGGACCAAAGGCGCAGGGTCACGGCTCGGACCAAGGGCGCTGGGTGAAGCCTCGGACCAAGGGCGCTGGGTGAAGCCTCGGACCAAGGGCGCTGGGTGACGGCTCGGATCAAAGGCGCTGGGTGACGGCTCGGACCAAGGGCGCAGGGTGACGGCTCGGACCAAGGGCGCAGGGTGACGGCTCGGACCAAGGGCGCAGGGTGACGGCTCGGACCAAAGGAGCTGGGTGACGGCTCGGACCAAGGGCGCTGGGTGAAGCCTCGGACCAAGGGCGCAGGGTGACGGCTCGGACCAAAGGCGCAGGGTCACGGCTCGGACCAAGGGCGCTGGGTGAAGGCTCGGACCAAGGGCGCTGGGTGAAGCCTCGGACTAAGGGCGCTGGGTGAAGCCTCGGACCAAGGGCGCTGGATGAAGCCTCGGACCAAGGGCGAAGGGTGAAGCCTCGGACCAAGGGCGCAGGGTGAAGCCTCGGACCAAGGGCGCAGGGTGACGGCTCGGACCAAGGGCGCAGGGTGACGGTTTGGACCAAGGGCGCAAGGTGAAGGCTCGGACCAAGGGCGCTGGGTGACGGCTCGGACCAAGGGCGCAGGGTGACGGCTCGGACCAAGGGCGCAGGGTGACGGCTCGGTCCAAGGGCGCAGGGTGACGGCTCGGACCAAGGGCGCAGGGTGACGGCTCGGACCAAGGGCGCAGGGTGACGGCTCGGACCAAGGGCGCAGGGTGACAACTCGGACCAAGGGCGCAGGGTGACGGCTCGGACCAAGGGCGCTGGGTGAAGCCTCGGACCAAGGGCGCTGGGTGACGGCTTGGACCAAGGGCGCTGGGTGAAGCCTCGGACCAAGGGCGCAGGGTGACGGCTCGGACCAAGGGCGCAGGGTGACGGCTCGGACCAAGGGCGCAGGGTGAAGCCTCGGACCAAGGCGCAGGGTGACGGCTCGGACCAAGGGCGCTGGGTGAAGCCTCGGACCAAGGGCGCAGGGTGACGGTTCGGACCAAGGGCGCAGGGTGACGGCTCGGACCAAGGGCGCAGGGTGACGGCTCGGACCAAGGGCGCAGGGTGACGGCTCGGATCAAGGGCGCAGGGTGACGGCTCGGATCAAGGCGCAGGGTGACGGCTCGGACCAAGGGCGCTGGGTGAAGCCTCGGACCAAGGGCGCAGGGTGACGGCTCGGACCAAGGGCGCAGGGTGACGGCTCGGACCAAGGGCGCAGGGTGACGGCTCGGACCAAGTGCGCAGGGTGACGGCTCGGACCAAGGGCGCAGAGTGAAGCTTCGGACCAAGGGCGCTGGGTGAAGCTTCGGACCTAGGGCGCTGGGTGAAGCCTCGGACCAAGGGCAGAGGGTGACGGCTCGGAAAAAGGGCGCAGGTTGACGGCTCGGACCAAGGGCGCAGGGTCACGGCTCGGACCAAGGGCGCGGGGTGAAGCCTCGGACCAAGGGCGCTGGGTGACGGCTCGGACCAAGGGCAGAGGGTGACGGCTCGGACCAAGGGCGCAGGGTGACGGTTCGGACCAAGGGCGCAGGGTGACGGCTCGGACCAAGGGCGCAGGGTGACGGCTCGGACCAAGGGCGCAGGGTGAAGCCTCGGACCAAGGGCGCTGGGTGACGGCTCGGACCAAGGGCAGAGGGTGACGGCTCGGACCAAGGGCGCAGGGTGACGGCTCGAACCAAGGGCGCAGGGTGACGGCTCGGACCAAGGGCGCAGGGTGACGGCTCGGACCAAGGGCGCAGGGTGACGGCTCGGACCAAGGCGCAGGGTGACGGCTCGGACCAAGGGCGCTGGGTAAAGCCTCGGACCAAGGGCGCTGGGTGAAGCCTCGGACCAAGGGCGCAGGGTGAAGCCTCGGACCAAGGGCGCAGGGTGACGGCTCGGACCAAGGGCGCAGGGTGACGGCTCGGACCAAGGGCGCAGGGTGACGGCTCGGACCAAGGGCGCAGGGTGACGGCTCGGAACAAGGGCGCAGGGTGACGGCTCGGACCAAGGGCGCAGGGTGAAGCCTCGGACCAAGGGCGCTGGGTGAAGCCTCGGACCAAGGGCGCAGGGTGACGGCTCGGACCAAGGGCGCAGGGTGGCGGCTCGGACCAAGGGCGCAGGGTGGCGGCTCGGACCAAGGGCGCAGGGTGACGGCTCGGACCAAGGGCGCAGGGTGACGGCTCGGACCAAGGGCGCAGGGTGAAGCCTCAGACCAAGGGCGCAGCGTGAAGCCTCGGACCAAGGGCGCTAGGTGACGCCTCGGGTGCAGAGTGACGGCTCGGACCAAGGGCGCAGGGTGACGGTTCGGACCAAGGGCGCAGGGTGAAGCCTCGGACCAAGGGCGCTGGGTGACGCCTCGGACCAAGGGCGCTGGGTGACGCCTCGGGCGCAGAGTGACGGTTCGGACCAAGGGCGCAGGGTGACGGCTCGGACCAAGGGCGCAGGGTGATGGCTCGAACCAAGGGCGCAGGGTGACGGCTCGAACCAAGGGCGCAGGGTGACAGCTCGAACCAAGGGCGCAGGGTGACGGCTCGAACCAAGGGCGCAGGGTGACGGCTCGGACCAAGGGCGCAGGGTGACGGCTCGGACCAAGGGCGCAGGGTGACGCCTCGGGTGCAGAGTGACGGCTCGGACCAAGGGCGCAGGGTGACGGTTCGGACCAAGGGCGCAGGGTGAAGCCTCGGACCAAGGGTGCTGGGTGATGCCTCGGACCAAGGGCGCTGGGTGACGCCTCGGGCGCAGAGTGACGGTTCGGACCAAGGGTGCAGGGTGACGGCTCGGACCAAGGGCGCAGGGTGACGGCTCGAACCAAGGACGCAGGGTGACGGCTCGAACCAAGGGCGCAGGGTGACGGCTCGAACCAAGGGCGCAGGGTGACGGCTCGGACCAAGGGCGCTTGGTGGCGCCTCGGACCAAGGGCGCTGGGTGACGCCTCGGGCGCAGAGTGACGGCTCGGACCAAAGGCGCTGGGTGAAGTCTCGGACCAAGGGCGCTGGGTGAAGCCTCGGACCAAGGGTGCTGGGTGAAGCCTCGGACCAAGGGCGCTGGGTGAAGCCTCAGACCAAGGGCGCAGGGTGACGGCTCGGACCAAGGGCGCAGGGTGACGGCTCGGACCAAGGGCGCAGGGTGACGGCTCGGACCAAGGGCGCTGGGTGAAGCCTCGGACCAAGGGCGCAGGGTGACGGCTCGGACCAAAGGCGCAGGGTCACGGCTCGGACCAAGGGCGCTGGGTGAAGCCTCGGACCAAGGGCGCTGGGTGAAGCCTCGGACCAAGGGCGCAGGGTGACGGCTCGGATCAAAGGCGCTGGGTGACGGCTCGGACCAAGGGCGCTGGGTGAAGCCTCGGACCAAGGGCGCTGGGTGATGCCTCGGACCAAGGGCGCTGGGTGAAGCCTCGGACCAAGGGCGCTGGGTGAAGCCTCGGACCAAGGGCGCAGGGTGAAGCCTCGGACCAAGGGCGCAGGGTGACGGCTCGGACCAAGGTCGCAGGGTGACGGCTCGGACCAAGGGCGCAGGGTGACGGCTCGGACTAAGGGCGCAGGGTGACGGCTCGGACCAAGGGCGCTGGGTGACGGCTCGGACCAAGGGCGCTGGGTGAAGCCTCGGACTAAGGGCGCTGGGTGAAGCCTCGGACCAAGGGCGCTGGGTGAAGCCTCGGACCAAGGGCGCTGGATGAAGCCTCGGACCAAGGGCGCAGGGTGAAGCCTCGGACCAAGGGCGCAGGGTGAAGCCTCGGACCAAGGGCGCAGGGTGACGGCTCGGACCAAGGGCGCAGGGTGACGGCTCGGACCAAGGGCGCAAGGTGAAGGCTCGGACCAAGGGCACAGGGTGACGGCTCGGACCAAGGGCGCAGGGTAAAGCCTCGGACCAAGGGCGCTGGGTGACGGCTCGGACCAAGGGCGCAGGGTGACGGCTCGGACCAAGGGCGCAGGGTGACGGCTCGGACCAAGGGCGCAGGGTGACGGCTCGGACCAAGGGCGCAGGGTGACGGCTCGGACCAAGGGCGCAGGGTGACAACTCGGACCAAGGGCGCAGGGTGACGGCTCGGACCAAGGGCGCTGGGTGAAGCCTCGGACCAAGGGCGCTGGGTGACGGCTTGGACCAAGGGCGCTGGGTGAAGCCTCGGACCAAGGGCGCAGGGTGACGGTTCGGACCAAGGGCGCAGGGTGACGGCTCAGACCAAGGGCGCAGGGTGACGGCTCGGACCTAGGGCGCAGGGTGACAGCTCGGACCAAGGGCGCAGGGTGAAGAATCGGACCAAGGCGCAGGGTGAAGCTTCGGACCAAGGGCGCAGGGTGACGGCTCGGACCAAGGGCGCAGGGTGACAGGTCGGACCAAGGGCGCAGGGTGACGGCTCGGACCAAGGGCGCAGGGTGACGGCTCGGAACAAGGGGCGCAGGGTGACGGCTCGGACCAAGGGCGCAGGGTGAAGCCTCGGACCAAGGGCGCTGGGTGAAGCCTCGGACCAAGGGCGCAGGGTGGCGGCTCGGACCAAGGGCGCAGGGTGGCGGCTCGGACCAAGGGCGCAGGGTGGCGGCTCGGACCAAGGGCGCAGGGTGACGGCTCGGACCAAGGGCGCAGGGTGACGGCTCGGACCAAGGGCGCAGGGTGAAGCCTCAGACCAAGGGCGCAGCGTGAAGCCTCGGACCAAGGGCGCTAGGTGACGCCTCGGGTGCAGAGTGACGGCTCGGACCAAGGGCGCAGGGTGACGGTTCGGACCAAGGGCGCAGGGTGAAGCCTCGGACCAAGGGCGCTGGGTGACGCCTCGGACCAAGGGCGCTGGGTGACGCCTCGGGCGCAGAGTGACGGTTCGGACCAAGGGCGCAGGGTGACGGCTCGGACCAAGGGCGCAGGGTGATGGCTCGAACCAAGGGCGCAGGGTGACGGCTCGAACCAAGGGCGCAGGGTGACGGCTCGAACCAAGGGCGCAGGGTGACGGCTCGAACCAAGGGCGCAGGGTGACGGCTCGGACCAAGGGCGCAGGGTGACGGCTCGGACCAAGGGCGCAGGGTGACGCCTCGGGTGCAGAGTGACGGCTCGGACCAAGGGCGCAGGGTGACGGTTCGGACCAAGGGCGCAGGGTGAAGCCTCGGACCAAGGGTGCTGGGTGACGCCTCGGACCAAGGGCGCTGGGTGACGCCTCGGGCGCAGAGTGACGGTTCGGACCAAGGGTGCAGGGTGACGGCTCGGACCAAGGGCGCAGGGTGACGGCTCGAACCAAGGGCGCAGGGTCACGGCTCGAACCAAGGGCGCAGGGTGACGGCTCGAACCAAGGGCGCAGGGTGACGGCTCGGACCAAGGGCGCTTGGTGGCGCCTCGGACCAAGGGCGCTGGGTGACGCCTCGGGCGCAGAGTGACGGCTCGGACCAAAGGCGCTGGGTGAAGTCTCGGACCAAGGGCGCTGGGTGAAGCCTCGGACCAAGGGTGCTGGGTGAAGCCTCGGACCAAGGGCGCTGGGTGAAGCCTCAGACCAAGGGCGCAGGGTGACGGCTCGGACCAAGGGCGCAGGGTGACGGCTCGGACCAAGGGCGCAGGGTGACGGCTCGGACCAAGGGCGCTGGGTGAAGCCTCGGACCAAGGGCGCAGGGTGACGGCTCGGACCAAAGGCGCAGGGTCACGGCTCGGACCAAGGGCGCTGGGTGAAGCCTCGGACCAAGGGCGCTGGGTGAAGCCTCGGACCAAGGGCGCAGGGTGACGGCTCGGATCAAAGGCGCTGGGTGACGGCTCGGACCAAGGGCGCTGGGTGAAGCCTCGGACCAAGGGCGCTGGGTGATGCCTCGGACCAAGGGCGCTGGGTGAAGCCTCGGACCAAGGGCGCTGGGTGAAGCCTCGGACCAAGGGCGCAGGGTGAAGCCTCGGACCAAGGGCGCAGGGTGACGGCTCGGACCAAGGTCGCAGGGTGACGGCTCGGACCAAGGGCGCAGGGTGACGGCTCGGACTAAGGGCGCAGGGTGACGGCTCGGACCAAGGGCGCAGGGTGACGGCTCGGACCAAGGGCGCTGGGTGAAGCCTCGGACTAAGGGCGCTGGGTGAAGCCTCGGACCAAGGGCGCTGGGTGAAGCCTCGGACCAAGGGCGCTGGATGAAGCCTCGGACCAAGGGCGCAGGGTGAAGCCTCGGACCAAGGGCGCAGGGTGAAGCCTCGGACCAAGGGCGCAGGGTGACGGCTCGGACCAAGGGCGCAGGGTGACGGCTCGGACCAAGGGCGCAAGGTGAAGGCTCGGACCAAGGGCGCAGGGTGACGGCTCGGACCAAGGGCACAGGGTGACGGCTCGGACCAAGGGCGCAGGGTGAAGCCTCGGACCAAGGGCGCTGGGTGACGGCTCGGACCAAGGGCGCAGGGTGATGGCTCGGACCAAGGGCGCAGGGTGACGGCTCGGACCAAGGGCGCAGGGTGACGGCTCGGACCAAGGGCGCAGGGTGACGGCTCGGACCAAGGGCGCAGGGTGACAACTCGGACCAAGGGCGCAGGGTGACGGCTCGGACCAAGGGCGCTGGGGGAAGCCTCCGACCAAGGGCGCTGGGTGACGGCTTGGACCAAGGGCGCTGGGTGAAGCCTCGGACCAAGGGCGCAGGGTGACGGTTCGGACCAAGGGCGCAGGGTGACGGCTCAGACCAAGGGCGCAGGGTGACGGCTCGGACCAAGGGCGCAGGGTGACGGCTCGGACCAAGGGCGCAGGGTGAAGAATCGGACCAAGGCGCAGGGTGACGGCTCGGACCAAGGGCGCTGGGTGAAGCCTCGGACCAAGGGCGCAGGGTGACGGCTCGGACCAAGGGCGCAGGGTGACGGCTCGGACCAAGGGCGCAGGGTGACGGCTCGGATCAAGGGCGCAGGGTGACGGCTCGGATCAAGGCGCAGGGTGACGGCTCGGACCAAGGGCGCTGGGTGAAGCCTCGGACCAAGGGCGCTGGGTGACGGCTCAGACCAAGGGCGCAGGGTGACGGCTCGGACCAAGGGCGCAGGGTGACGGCTTGGACCAAGTGCGCAGGGTGACGGCTCGGACCAAGTGCGCAGGGTGACGGCTCGGACCAAGGGCGCAGAGTGAAGCTTCGGACCAAGGGCGCTGGGTGAAGCTTCGGACCTAGGGCGCTGGGTGAAGCCTCGGACCAAGGGCAGAGGGTGACGGCTC
Source organism: Hyperolius riggenbachi (assembly GCF_040937935.1). NCBI lineage: Eukaryota > Metazoa > Chordata > Amphibia > Anura > Hyperoliidae > Hyperolius > Hyperolius riggenbachi. Next base: position 194,615,914 of record NC_090656.1, on the reverse strand, counting down.
GGAAAAAGGGCGCAGGTTGACGGCTCGGACCAAGGGCGCAGGGTCACGGCTCGGACCAAAGGCGCAGGGTCACGGCTCGGACCAAGGGCGCTGGGTGAAGCCTCGGACCAAGGGCGCTGGGTGAAGCCTCGGACCAAGGGCGCTGGGTGACGGCTCGGACCAAAGGCGCTGGGTGACAGCTCGGACCAAGGGCGCTGGGTGAAGCCTCGGACCAAGGGCGCTGGGTGACGGCTCGGACCAAGGGCGCTGGGTGAAGCCTCGGACCAAGGGCGCAGGGGTGACGGTTCGGACCAAGGGCGCAGGGTGACGGCTCGGACCAAGGCGCAGGGTGATGGCTCGGACCAAGGGCGCAGGGTGAAGCCTCGGACCAAGGGCGCAGGGTGAAGCCTCGGACCAAGGGCGCTGGGTGACGGCTCGGACCAAGGGCAGAGGGTGACGGCTCGGACCAAGGGCGCAGGGTGACGGCTCGAACCAAGGGCGCAGGGTGACGGCTCGGACCAAGGGCGCAGGGTGACGGCTCGGACCAAGGGCGCAGGGTGACGGCTCGGACCAAGGCGCAGGGTGACGGCTCGGACCAAGGCGCAGGGTGACGGCTCGGACCAAGGGCGCTGGGTAAAGCCTCGGACCAAGGGCGCTGGGTGAAGCCTCGGACCAAGGGCGCAGGGTGAAGCCTCGGACCAAGGGCGCAGGGTGACGGCTCGGACCAAGGGCGCAGGGTGACGGCTCGGACCAAGGGCGCAGGGTGACGGCTCGGAACAAGGGCGCAGGGTGACGGCTCGGACCAAGGGCGCAGGGTGACGGCTCGGTCCAAGGGCGCAGGGTGACGGCTCAGACCAAGGGTGCTGGGTGAAGCCTCGGACCAAGGGCGCTGGGTGAAGCCTCGGACCAAGGGCGCTGGGTGAAGCCTCGGACCAAGGGCGCAGGGTGACGGCTCGGACCAAGGGCGCAGGGTGACGGCTCGGACCAAGGGCGCAGGGTGGCGGCTCGGACCAAGGGCGCAGGGTGGCGGCTCGGACCAAGGGCGCAGGGTGGCGGCTCGGACCAAGGGCGCAGGGTGACGGCTCGGACTAAGGGCGCAGGGTGACGGCTCGGACCAAGGGCGCAGGGTGACGGCTCGGACCAAGGGCGCAGGGTGAAGCCTCAGACCAAGGGCGCAGCGTGAAGCCTCGGACCAAGGGCGCTAGGTGACGCCTCGGGTGCAGAGTGACGGCTCGGACCAAGGGCGCAGGGTGACGGTTCGGACCAAGGGCGCAGGGTGAAGCCTCGGACCAAGGGCGCTGGGTGACGCCTCGGACCAAGGGCGCTGGGTGACGCCTCGGCGCAGAGTGACGGTTCGGACCAAGGGCGCAGGGTGGCCGCTCGGACCAAGGGCGCAGGGTGATGGCTCGAACCAAGGGCGCAGGGTGACGGCTCGAACCAAGGGCGCAGGGTGACGGCTCGAACCAAGGGCGCAGGGTGACGGCTCGAACCAAGGGCGCAGGGTGACGGCTCGGACCAAGGGCGCAGGGTGACGGCTCGGACCAAGGGCGCAGGGTGACGGCTCGGACCAAGGGCGCAGGGCGACGCCTCGGGTGCAGAGTGACGGCTCGGACCAAGGGCGCAGGGTGACGGTTCGGACCAAGGGCGCAGGGTGAAGCCTCGGACCAAGGGTGCTGGGTGACGCCTCGGACCAAGGGCGCTGGGTGACGCTTCGGGCGCAGGGTGACGGTTCGGACCAAGGGCGCAGGGTGACGGCTCGGACCAAGGGCGCAGGGTGACGGCTCGAACCAAGGGCGCAGGGTGACGGCTCGAACCAAGGGCGCAGTGTGACGGCTCGAACCAAGGGCGCAGGGTGACGGCTCGAACCAAGGGCGCAGGGTGACGGCTCGGACCAAGGGCGCTTGGTGACGCCTCGGACCAAGGGCGCTGGGTGACGCCTCGGGCGCAGAGTGACAGCTCGGACCAAAGGCGCTGGGTGAAGTCTCGGACCAAGGGCGCTGGGTGAAGCCTCGGACCAAGGGTGCTGGGTGAAGCCTCGGACCAAGGGCGCTGGGTGAAGCCTCAGACCAAGGGCGCAGGGTGACAGCTCGGACCAAGGGCGCAGGGTGACGGTTTGGACCAAGGGCGCAGGGTGACGGCTCGGACCAAGGGCGCAGGGTGACGGCTCGGACCAAGGGCGCAGGGTGACGGCTCGGACCAAGGGCGCAGGGTGACGGCTCGGACCAAGGGCGCAGGGTGACGGCTCGGACCAAGGGCGCAGGGTGACGGCTCGGACCAAAGGCGCTGGGTGAAGCCTCGGACCAAGGGCGCAGGGTGACGGCTCGGACTAAAGGCGCTGGGTAAAGCCTCGTACCAAGGGCGCTGGGTGAAGCCTCGGACCAAGGGCGCAGGGTGAAGCCTCGGACCAAGGGCGCAGGGTGACGGCTCGGACCAAGGGCGCAGGGTGACGGCTCGGACCAAGGGCGCAGGGTGACGGCTCGGACCAAGGGCGCAGGGTGACGGCTCGGACCAAGGGCGCAGGGTGACGACTCGGAACAAGGGCGCAGGGTGACGGCTTGGACAAAGGGCGCAGGGTGACGGCTCGGACCAAGGGCGCTGGGTGAAGCCTCGGACCACCCTGCGCCCTTGGTCCGAGCCGTCACCCTGCGCACTTGGTCCGAGCCGTCACCCTGCACACTTGGTCCGAGCCGTCACCCTGCGCCCTTGGTCCGAGCCGTCACCCTGCGCCCTTGGTCCGAGCCGTCACCCAGCGCCCGTGGTCCGAGGCTTCACCCAGCGCCCTTGGTCCGAGCCGTCACCCTGCGCCTTGGTCCGAGCCGTCACCCTGCGCCCTTGGTCCGAGCCGTCACCCTGCGCCCTTGGTCCGAGCCGTCACCCTGCGCCCTTGGTTCGAGCCGTCACCCTGCGCCCTTGGTCCGAGCCGTCACCCTCTGCCCCTTGGTCCGAGGCTTCACCACGCGCCCTTGGTCCGAGGCTTCACCACGCGCCCTTGGTCCGAGGTTTCACCACGCGCCCTTGGTCCGAGGCTTCACCACGCGCCCTTGGTCCGAGGCTTCACCACGCGCCCTTGGTCCGAGGCTTCACCACGCGCCCTTGGTCCGAGGCTTCACCACGCGCCTTTGGTCCGAGGCTTCACCACGCGCCTTTGGTCCGAGGCTTCACCACGCGCCCTTGGTCCGAGGCTTCACCACGCGCCCTTGGTCCGAGGCTTCACCACGCGCCCTTGGTCCGAGGCTTCACCACGCGCCCTTGGTCCGAGGCTTCACCACGCGCCCTTGGTCCGAGGCTTCACCACGCGCCCTTGGTCCGAGGCTTCACCACGTGCCCTTGGTCCGAGGCTTCACCACGCGCCCTTGGTCCGAGGCTTCACCACGCGCCCTTGGTCCGAGGCTTCACCACGCGCCCTTGGTCCGAGGCTTCACCACGCGCCCTTGGTCCGAGGCTTCACCACGCGCCCTTGGTCCGAGGCTTCACCACGCGCCCTTGCTCCGAGGCTTCACCACGCGCCCTTGGTCCGAGGCTTCACCACGCGCCTTTGGTCCGAGGCTTCACCACGCGCCCTTCGTCCGAGGCTTCACCACGCGCCCTTGGTCCGAGGCTTCACCACGCGCCCTTGGTCCGAGGCTTCACCACGCGCCCTTGGTCCGGGGCTTCACCACGCGCCCTTGGTCCGAGGCTTCACCACGCGCCCTTGGTCCGAGCCGTCACCACGCGCCCTTTGTCCGAGCCGTCACCCTGCGCCCTTGGTCCGAGGCTTCACCCAGCGCCCTTGGTCCGAGCCGTCACCCAGCGCCCTTGGTCCGAGCCGTCACCCAGCGCCCTTGGTCCGAGCCGTCACCCAGCGCCCTTGGTCCGAGGCTTCACCCAGCGCCCTTGGTCCGAGGCTTCACCCAGCGCCCTTGGTCCGAGCCGTCACCCTGCGCCCTTGGTCCGAGCCGTCACCCTGCGCCCTTGGTCCGAGCCGTCACCCTGCGCCCTTGGTCCGAGCCGTCACCCTGCGCCCTTGGTCCGAGCCGTCACCCTGCGCCCTTGGTCCGAGCCGTCACCCTGCGCCCTTGGTCCGAGGCTTCACCCAGCGCCCTTGGTCCGAGGCTTCACCCAGCGCCCTTGGTCCGAGGCTTCACCCAGCGCCCTTGGTCCGAGGCTTCACCCAGCGCCCTTGGTCCGAGGCTTCACCCAGCGCCCTTGGTCCGAGCCGTCACCCTGCGCCCTTGGTCCGAGCCGTCACCCTGCGCCCTTGGTCCGAGCCGTCACCCTGCGCCCTTGGTTCGAGCCGTCACCCTGCGCCCTTGGTTCGAGCCGTCACCCTGCGCCCTTGGTTTGAGCCGTCACCCTGCGCCCTTGGTCCGAGCCGTCACCCTGCGCCCTTGGTCCGAACCGTCACTCTGCGCCCGAGGCGTCACCCAGCGCCCTTGGTCCGAGGCGTCACCCAGCGCCCTTGGTCCGAGGCTTCACCCTGCGCCCTTGGTCCGAACCGTCACCCTGCGCCCTTGGTCCGAGCCGTCACTCTGCACCCGAGGCGTCACCCTGCGCCCTTGGTCCGAGCCATCACCCTGCGCCCTTGGTCCGAGCCGTCACCCTGCGCCCTTGGTCCGAGCCGTCACCCTGCGCCCTTGGTCCGAGCCGTCACCCTGCGCCCTTGGTTCGAGCCGTCACCCTGCGCCCTTGGTTCGAGCCGTCACCCTGCGCCCTTGGTTCGAGCCGTCACCCTGCGCCCTTGGTTCGAGCCGTCACCCTGCGCCCTTGGTTCGAGCCGTCACCCTGCGCCCTTGGTTCGAGCCGTCACCCTGCGCCCTTGGTTCGAGCCGTCACCCTGCGCCCTTGGTCCGAGCCGTCACCCTGCGCCCTTCGTCCGAACCGTCACTCTGCGCCCGAGGCGTCACCCAGCGCCCTTGGTCCGAGGCTTCACCCTGCGCCCTTGGTCTGAGGCGTCACCCTGCGCCCTTGGTCCGAGGCTTCACCCTGCGCCCTTGGTCCGAACCGTCACCCTGCGCCCTTGGTCCGAGCCGTCACCCTGCGCCCTTGGTTCGAGCCGTCACCCTGCGCCCTTGGTTCGAGCCGTCACCCTGCGCCCTTGGTTCGAGCCATCACCCTGCGCCCTTGGTCCGAGCCGTCACCCTGCGCCCTTCGTCCGAACCGTCACTCTGCGCCCGAGGCGTCACCCTGCGCCCTTGGTCTGAGGCGTCACCCTGCGCCCTTGGTCCGAGCCGTCACCCTGCGCCCTTGGTCCGAGCCGCCACCCTGCGCCCTTGGTCCGAGCCGTCACCCTGCGCCCTTGGTCCGAGCCGTCACCCTGCGCCCTTGGACCGAGCCGTCACCCTGCGCCCTTGGACCGAGCCGTCACCCTGCGCCCTTGGTCCGAGCCGTCACCCTGCGCCCTTGGTCCGAGCCGTCACCCTGCGCCCTTGGTCCGAGCCGTCACCCTGCGCCCTTGGTCCGAGGCTTCACCCAGCGCCCTTGGTCCGAGCCGTCACCCTGCGCCCTTGGACCGAGCCGTCACCCTGCGCCCTTGGACCGAGCCGTCACCCTGCGCCCTTGGGTGACGGCTCGGACCAAGGGCGCAGGGTGACGGCTCGGACCAAGGGCGCTGGGTGAAGCCTCGGACCAAGGGCGCAGGGTGACGGTTCGGACCAAGGGCGCAGGGTGACGGCTCGGACCAAGGGCGCAGGGTGACGGCTCGGACCAAGGGCGCAGGGTGAAGCCTCGGACCAAGGGCGCAGGGTGAAGCCTCGGACCAAGGGCGCAGGGTGAAGCCTCGGACCAAGGGCGCTGGGTGACGGCTCGGACCAAGGGCAGAGGGTGAAGCCTCGGACCAAGGGCGCAGGGTGACGGTTCGGACCAAGGGCGCAGGGTGACGGCTCGGACCAAGGGCGCAGGGTGACGGCTCGGACCAAGGGCGCAGGGTGAAGCCTCGGACCAAGGGCGCAGGGTGAAGCCTCGGACCAAGGGCGCAGGGTGAAGCCTCGGACCAAGGGCGCTGGGTGACGGCTCGGACCAAGGGCAGAGGGTGACGGCTCGGACCAAGGGCGCAGGGTGACGGCTCGAACCAAGGGCGCAGGGTGACGGCTCGGACCAAGGGCGCAGGGTGACGGCTCGGACCAAGGGCGCAGGGTGACGGCTCGGACCAAGGCGCAGGGTGACGGCTCGGACCAAGGGCGAAGGGTGAAGCCTCGGACCACGGGCGCTGGGTGACGGCTCTGACCAAGGGTGCAGGGTGACGGCTCGGACCAAGGGCGCAGGGTGACGGCTCGGACCAAGGGCGCAGGGTGACGGCTCGGACCAAGTGCGCAGGGTGACGGCTCGGACCAAGTGCGCAGGGTGACGGCTCGGACCAAGGGCGCTGGGTGACGCCTCGGACCAAGGGCGCTGGGTGACGCCTCGGGCGCAGAGTGACGGCTCGGACCAAGGGCGCAGGGTGACGGTTCGGACCAAGGGCGCAGGGTGAAGCCTCGGACCAAGGGCGCTGGGTGAAGCCTCGGACCAAGGGCGCTGGGTGAAGCCTCGGACCAAGTGCGCTGGGTGAAGCCTCGGACCAAGGGCGCAGAGTGACGGCTCGGACCAAGGGCGCAGGGTGACGGCTCGGACCAAGGGCGCAGGGTGACGGCTCGGACCAAGGGCGCAGGGTGACGGCTCGGACCAAGGGCGCAGGGTGACGGCTCGGACCAAGGGCGCAGGGTGACGGCTCGGACCAAGGGCGCAGGGTGACGGCTCGGACCAAGGCGCAGGGTGACGGCTCGGACCAAGGGCGCTGGGTGAAGCCTCGGACCACGGGCGCTGGGTGACGGCTCGGACCAAGGGCGCAGGGTGACGGCTCGGACCAAGGGCGCAGGGTGACGGCTCGGACCAAGTGCGCAGGGTGACGGCTCGGACCAAGTGCGCAGGGTGACGGCTCGGACCAAGGGCGCTGGGTGACGCCTCGGACCAAGGGCGCTGGGTGACGCCTCGGGCGCAGAGTGACGGCTCGGACCAAGTGCGCAGGGTGACGGCTCGGACCAAGGGCGCAGGGTGAAGCCTCGGACCAAGGGCGCTGGGTGAAGCCTCGGACCAAGGGCGCTGGGTGAAGCCTCGGACCAAGTGCGCTGGGTGAAGCCTCGAACCAAGGGCGCAGAGTGACGGCTCGGACGAAGGGCGCAGGGTGACGGCTCGGACCAAGGGCGCAGGGTGACGGCTCGGACCAAGGGCGCAGGGTGACGGCTCGGACCAAGGGCGCTGGGTAAAGCCTCGGACCAGGGGCGCTGGGTGAAGCCTCGGACCAAGGGCGCAGGGTGAAGCCTCGGACCAAGGGCGCAGGGTGACGGCTCGGACCAAGGGCGCAGGGTGACGGCTCGGACCAAGGGCGCAGGGTGACGGCTCGGACCAAGGGCGCAGGGTGACGGCTCGGACCAAGGGCGCAGGGTGACGGCTCGGACCAAGGGCGCAGGGTGATGGCTCGGTCCAAGGGCGCAGGGTGACGGCTCGGACCAAGGGCGCTGGGTGAAGCCTCGGACCAAGGGCGCTGGGTGAAGCTTCGGACCAAGGGCGCTGGGTGACGGCTCGGACCAAGGGTGCAGGGTGACGGCTCGGACCAAGGGCGCAGGGTGACGGCTCGGACCAAGGGCGCAGGGTGACGGCTCGGACCAAGGGCGCAGGGTGGCGGCTCGGACCAAGGGCGCAGGGTGACGGCTCGGACCAAGGGCGCAGGGTGACGCCTCAGACCAAGGGCGCAGGGTGAAGCCTCGGACCAAGGGCGCTGGGTGACGCCTCGGGTGCAGAGTGACGGCTCGGACCAAGGGCGCAGGGTGACGGTTCGGACCAAGGGCGCAGGGTGAAGCCTCGGACCAAGGGCGCTTGGTGACGCCTCGGACCAAGGGCGCTGGGTGACGCCTCGGGCGCAGAGTGACGGTTCGGACGAAGGGCGCAGGGTGACGGCTCGGACCAAGGGCGCAGGGTGACGGCTCGAACCAAGGGCGCAGGGTGACGGCTCGAACCAAGGGCGCAGGGTGACGGCTCGAACCAAGGGCGCAGGGTGACGGCTCGAACCAAGGGCACAGGGTGACGGCTCGAACCAAGGGCGCAGGGTGACGGCTCGAACCAAGGGCGCAGGGTGACGGCTCGGACCAAGGGCGCAGGGTGACGGCTCGGACCAAGGGCGCAGGGTGACGGCTCGGACCAAGGGCGCAGGGTGACGGCTCGGACCAAGGGCGCAGGGTGACGCCTCGGGTGCAGAGTGACGGCTCGGACCAAGGGCGCAGGGTGACGGTTCGGACCAAGGGCGCAGGGTGAAGCCTCGGACCAAGGGCGCTGGGTGACGCCTCGGACCAAGGGCGCTGGGTGACGCCTCGGGCGCAGAGTGACGGTTCAGACCAAGGGCGCAGGGTGACGGCTCGGACCAAGGGCGCAGGGTGACGGCTCAAACCAAGGGCGCAGGGTGACGGCTCGAACCAAGGGCGCAGGGTGACGGCTCGGACCAAGGGCGCAGGGTGACGGCTCGGACCAAGGGCGCAGGGTGACGGCTCGGACCAAGGGCGCAGGGTGACGGCTCGGACCAAGGGCGCAGGGTGACGGCTCGGACCAAGGGCGCTGGGTGAAGCCTCGGACCAAGGGCGCTGGGTGAAGCCTCGGACCAAGGGCGCTGGGTGAAGCCTCGGACCAAGGGCGCTGGGTGAAGCCTCGGACCAAGGGCGCTGGGTGAAGCCTCGGACCAAGGGCGCTGGGTGAAGCCTCGGACCAAGGGCGCAGGGTGACGGCTCGGACCAAGGGCGCAGGGTGACGGCTCGGACCAAGGGCGCAGGGTGACGGCTCGGACCAAGGGCGCAGGGTGACGGCTCGGACCAAGGGCGCAGGGTGACGGCTCGGACCAAGGGCGCAGGGTGACGGCTCGGACCAAGGGCGCTGGGTGAAGCCTCGGACCAAGGGCGCTGGGTGAAGCCTCGGACCAAGGGCGCTGGGTGACGGCTCGGACCATGGGCGCTGGGTGACGGCTCGGACCAAGGGCGCTGGGTGACGGCTCGGACCAAGGGCGCTGGGTGAAGCCTCGGACCAAGGGCGCAGGGTGACGGCTCGGACCAAGGGCGCGTGGTGACGGCTCGGACCAAGGGCGCGTGGTGACGGCTCGGACCAAGGGCGCAGGGTGACGGCTCGGACCAAGGGCGCTGGGTGAAGCCTCGGACCAAGGGCGCTGGGTGAAGCCTCGGACCAAGGGCGCTGGGTGAAGCCTCGGACCAAGGGCGCTGGGTGAAGCCTCGGACCAAGGGCGCTGGGTGAAGCCTCGGACCAAGGGCGCTGGGTGAAGCCTCGGACCAAGGGCGCAGGGTGACGGCTCGGACCAAGGGCGCAGGGTGACGGCTCGGACCAAGGGCGCAGGGTGACGGCTCGGACCAAGGGCGCAGGGTGACGGCTCGGACCAAGGGCGCAGGGTGACGGCTCGGACCAAGGGCGCAGGGTGACGGCTCGGACCAAGGGCGCTGGGTGAAGCCTCGGACCAAGGGCGCTGGGTGAAGCCTCGGACCAAGGGCGCTGGGTGACGGCTCGGACCAAGGGCGCTGGGTGACGGCTCGGACCAAGGGCGCTGGGTGACGGCTCGGACCAAGGGCGCTGGGTGAAGCCTCGGACCAAGGGCGCAGGGTGACGGCTCGGACCAAGGGCGCGTGGTGACGGCTCGGACCAAGGGCGCGTGGTGAAGCCTCGGACCAAGGGCGCGTGGTGAAGCCCCGGACCAAGGGCGCGTGGTGAAGCCTCGGACCAAGGGCGCGTGGTGAAGCCTCGGACCAAGGGCGCGTGGTGAAGCCTCGGACGAAGGGCGCGTGGTGAAGCCTCGGACGAAGGGCGCGTGGTGAAGCCTCGGACCAAAGGCGCGTGGTGAAGCCTCGGACCAAGGGCGCGTGGTGAAGCCTCGGACCAAGGGCGCGTGGTGAAGCCTCGGACCAAGGGCGCGTGGTGAAGCCTCGGACCAAGGGCGCGTGGTGAAGCCTCGGACCAAGGGCGCGTGGTGAAGTCTCGGACCAAGGGCGCGTGGTGAAGCCTCGGACCAAGGGCGCGTGGTGAAGCCTCGGACCAAGGGCGCGTGGTGAAGCCTCGGACCAAGGGCGCGTGGTGAAGCCTCGGACCAAGGGCGCGTGGTGAAGCCTCGGACCAAGGGCGCGTGGTGAAGCCTAGGACCAAGGGCGCTTCGTGAAGCCTCGGACCAAGGGCGCTTGGTGAAGCCTCGGACCAAGGGCGCTTGGTGAAGCCTCTGACCAAGGGCGCGTGGTGAATCCTCGGACCAAGGGCGCGGGGTGAAGGGCGGAAGGGTCGTACTAGAGCGCCGGTTGTTACTAAAGTCCCTCCTGGGAGCCAGTTGTAACAAGTCCCTCCTGGGCGCCGGTTGTAACAAGTCCCTCCTGGGCGCCGGTTGTAACAAGTCCCTCCTGGGCGCCGGTTGTAACAAGTCCCTCCTAGGCGCCGGTTGTAACAAGTCCCTCCTGGGCGCCGGTTGTAACAAGTCCGTCCTGGGCGCCGGTTGTAACAAGTCCGTCCTGGGCGCCGGTTGTAACAAGTCCGTCCTGGGCACCGGTTGTAACAAGTCCGTCCTGGGCGCCGGTTGTAACAAGTCCGTCCTGGGCGCCGGTTGTAACAAGTCCGTCCTGGGCGCCGGTTGTAACAAGTCCGTCCTGGGCGCCGGTTGTAGCAAGTCCCACCTGGACGCCGGTTGTAGCAAGTCCCACCTGGACGCCGGTTGTAGCAAGTCCCACCTGGACGCCGGTTGTAGCAAGTCCCTCCTGGGCGCCGGTTGTAGCAAGTCCCTCCTGGGCGCCGGTTCCATTGCTGAGAAGAAAAATCACAAATTATGTATAGCTATTTTCTCTCTCTTTTTTTTACGATCTTTCAATTTCTTTTGATACAATGTATGTTGATTGTATTTGATTGTGAAATAAAGTTATTTATTTTGTTGTGTGGTTTATTCTCTTGTCTCAAGGATAAAAAAAAGTAATGCAAAAACTTGAAGGAAATGATTAAAGGGGTTAATTTTATCCTGTGGGGGGAAAGTTTAAATGTGTGTTTGAGATGGCTAAAAATTAAAGCACACGTGAAGTGAGAGGGATACAGAGGCTGATAGATTTACTTTTAAACCATTCATATTGCCTGGCTGTCCTGCCTATACTCTCCCTCAAATACTTTTCGCCAGACTCTGAGCAAGCATGCAGATCAGATGTTTGACTAAAGTCTGACTGGATTAGCCTTATGTTTTTCTTTTTTTTCAAGTGTGTTATTCAGATACTATTTCAGCTAAAGAGATCAGCAGGATTTTCTGGCAAAAAGGAAATAAATATGGTAGCCTCCATATACCTCTCACTTCAGTGGTCCTTTAACACTCTATTAAAGCTTGCACTTTGGCTCTTACATGTATAATGGTTCTAGCGGCTTTCGCTCTGGGCTGCACATGTGTAGGCCACATAGTGTTAATCTGTGAAACCTTAGCACTGTTGGATAAACTGACATCACAGACACCAAGGAAGGAGTGCGTCAGATGGAGGTAAGCGCTGAAATAGTCCGCACTAGCTTTTCTTTCTAGTTTTTGCTCTCAGTAGGAATTTAGAGTAACTCCACTTAAATACATTTAACTTATCACTGCACAAGACATTTACTGACTGCCATAGCTTTTAAGAAACCTTGCCGAAAACCATGGCAACAATTTGAGGTTTGCTTAAAGAGTCTAAAGCCTACACATTACCTTTTTTTAAGGTAGTCCTCTTCAGCATTAATGTCATAACTAAAACGCCGCTATCCCGCGACAAAACGATACCTTAATCGCCACCAAATACTGGGGCAAAAATCCATGACCTTCAAAGTCGTGGATTTTGCTGCCCGGAGAGGCTGAGCTTAGCGTTGTAGTTCTGCCTCAATTCTCGTCAATCTCCGCGGATCTCTGCCTCTCCCCTGCCCCACTCAAAGGACTGAGAGGGGCGGGGGAGAGGCGGCGATCAGCAGGGATTAATGCGAGGAGAGGCAGAGCTACTGACTGCTCACAGCTCTGCCTCCAACAGGAAGGAGCCCCGCAATTTGCCCCAGGGACTTCGGGGTGATTAAAGAAAACCTGCAACTAAAAAAAGTTCCCCTGGGGGTTTCTCACTTCGGGTGGGGGAAGCTTCCAGATCAGTGATGGCCCGAACCGTTCGCCTGGCGAACCTTTCTGGACCTCTTACTACTTCCGGGTCGCAATGACCCGGAGTAGTACGCCTGCGCTGCCCGGCGGAGCGCGTCCTAGATCGCGCTACTGTTGCCGGGCACTTTCTGCGCATGGGCGTGACGTCATGAGTGACGTCACGCACATGCGCAGAAAGTGCCCGGCAACGGGAGCGCGATCTAGGACGCGCTACGCTGGGCAGCGCAGGCGTACTACTCCGGGTCATTGCGACCCAGAAGTAGTAAGAGGCCCAGAGTAGCAGAGCGGTTCGCCGGCGAACGGTTCGGGAACCGTTCGCTACATCTCTACTCCAGATCCTTTTGAAGAGTCCCCCGTCCTCCTGTGTCCCACAGCGGTCTCGCTTTGCCCCTCCGAACAGCGGGGATGTAAATATTTACCTTCCCGGCTCCAGCGCAGGCGCATTGGCTCTACACTCGGAGATAGGCGGAATAGCCGATCGCTGTTGGACCACTCTACTGCGCAGGTGCAAGTCTCCTGCGTAGTAAAGCGGACCCAACAGAAATCGTCCATTTCAGCCTATCTCCGTTCTGAGAGCCGCAGCAGCGCCCCCGCTGGAGCCAGGGAAGGTAAATACATCAGTCGAGCCAGGATTGTGACACGCTTTGGGGGAGCATGTGCTGAATTGCCTGCAGCTACAGCCGAGGAATACCCCCAGGGGAACCTTTTTTTAGTCTCTTTAGGGCCTATTTTTGCAGTGGTATAGCAGAGTTTCAGCTATGCCATTAATGCTGAAGAGGACTACCTTAAAAAAAACTAATATTGTTGGCTAAGTATCAAAATTTTAAAGTCATATGTGAAATCTGATTTGTGTATGTTATCCAGCTTTACTGCATTGATTAATTTCACAGGAAACATGTTTACATGAGAGAAATCATTCCCATATCAACAGCTGCTGAATCATCCTAAGAAGCAGTTGCAGGTAAGTACATGGAGAACTCTGCACAAGGTGCTAGGAGTCACTGCCTCTTAAATCAAAATTCTTGAAATGCATAGAATTTTTTTCTTTAGATGTGCAAATATATATTTCATTTAAGACCTTCTTTTCTCAAGTATAAAGCGCAAAAATGACATAACCATTCATTTAAAGCCCAGTACACACAATATATCTTGATTGCCCCATCACTGGTCAGTTTTACCTCTCATGTAGTATGAGGGCCAACAGATTTAAAATACTTTTATATTAATCACTCCGTGTGCATATGTGAAGCTACCTGTGTTATGCACTGTTGAAAGCACTTGAGGAACACTGGAGGCTTCCGTGTAGTAGAACTCAGTTGCAGTTACTTAGTTTAGATGTGTAGGAAAAGGGGTGTATTACTGAAATAGTAAATCGTTCTTTGGTTTTTTTTACGCAGTGGTTTCCATGTTGGCCCCAACGATGGGCCGCTTGCCGCGTTAGTCCCCCGATGGGCCTCTTGTCGTGGTAGTCCCCCGATGGGCCGTTTGCTGTGCCTCTAGCCGTTGTAGTTCCCTGATGAACCTCTTGCCGTTGTAGTCCCCGATGGGCCTCTTGCTGTTGTAGTCCCCAAATTGCTGTCAGTGCCCTAATGGGCTGCTTGCCATGTCAGTCCCCTGATGTTAGGCCGCCCATCGGGGGACTGACTAGGCAAGCAGCCCGTCGAGTGACAAGCACAGGAGGCGGCCCACGGCAAGCTGGGTTCTTGCCATTGTAGTCCCCCGATGGGCCTCTTGCCGCCGCTGTAGTCCCCCGATGGGCCTCTTGCCGCTGCTGTAGTCCCCCGATGGGCCTCTAGCCGTTGTAGTCCCCCGATGGGCCTCTAGCCGTTGTAGTCCCCCGATGGGCCTCTAGCCGTTGTAGTCCCCCAATGGGCCTCGAGCCGTTGTAGTCCCCCAATGGGCCTCGAGCCGTTGTAGTCCCCCGATGGGCCTCGAGCCGTTGTAGTCCCCCCGATGGGCCTCGAGCCGTTGTAGTCCCCCGATGGGCCTCGAGCCATTGTAGTCCCCCGATGGGCCTCGAGCCGTTGTAGTCCCGCGATGGGCCTCGAGCCGTTGTAGTCCCCCGATGGGCCTCGAGCCGTTGTAGTCCCCCTATTGATGTCAGTCCCCTGATGGGCTGCTTGCCATGTCAGTCCCCCGATGTAAGGCCGCCCATTGGGGACTGACAAGGCAAGCAGCCCGTCGAGTGACAAGCACAGGAGGCGGACCACGGCAAGCTGGGTTCTTGCCGTTGTAGTCCCCCGATGGGCCTCTAGCTGTTGTAGTCCCCCGATGGGCCTCTAGCCAATGTAGTCCCCCGATGGGACTCGAGCCGTTGTAGTCCCCCGATGGGCCTCGAGCCGTTGTAGTCCCCCGATGGGCCTCGAGCCGTTGTAGTCCCCCAATGGGCTTCGATTCATTTTATTCCCACCGATGGGCCTCGAGCCATTGTAGTCCCCCTATTGTTGTCTGTCCCCTGATGGGCTGCTTACCATGTCAGTCCCCTGATGTAAGGCCGCCCATTGGGGGACTAACAAGGCAAGCAGCCCGTCGAGTGACAAGCACAGGAGGCGGACCACGGCAAGATGGGTTCTTGCCGCTGTAGTCCCCCGATGGGCCTCTAGCCAATTTAGTCCCCCGATGGGCCTCTAGCCAATGTAGTCCCCCAATGGGCCTCTACCCGTTGTAGTCCCCCGATGTGCCTCTACCCGTTGTAGTCCCCCGATGGGCCTCTAGCCGTTGTAGTCCCCGGATGGGCCTATATTGTTTTTAGGTATGGGCGCAGAGTGACGGCTCGGACCAAGGGCGCAGAGTGACGGCTCAGGGTGACGGCTCGGACCAAGGGCGCAGGGTGACGGCTCGGACCAAGGGCGCAGGGTGACGGCTCGGACCAAGGGCGCAGGGTGAAGCCTCGGACCAAGGGCGCAGGGTGAAGCCTCGGACCAAGGGCGCAGGGTGAAGCCTCGGACCAAGGGCGCTGGGTGACGGCTCGGACTAAGGGCGCTGGGTGATGGCTCGGACCAAGGGCACAGGGTGACGGCTCGGACCAAGGGCGCAGGGTGACGGCTCGGACCAAGGGCGCAGGGTGAAGCCTCGGACCAAGGGCGCTGGGTGACGGCTCGGACCAAGGGCGCTGGGTGATGGCTCGGACCAAGGGCACAGGGTGACGGCTCGGACCAAGGGCGCAGGGTGACGGCTCGGACCAAGGGCGCAGGGTGACGGCTCGGACCAAGGGCGCAGGGTGACGGCTCGGACCAAGGGCGCAGGGTGACGGCTCGGACCAAGGGCGCAGGGTGACGGCTCGGACCAAGGGCGCAGCGTGACGACTCGGACCAAGGGCGCAGGGTGAAGCTTCGGACCTAGGGCGCTGGGTGAAGCCTCGGACCAAGGGCGCTGGGTGAAGCCTCGGACCAAGGGCGCAGGGTGACGGCTCGGACCAAGGGCGCTGGGTGAAGCCTCGGACCAAGGGCGCTGGGTGAAGCCTCGGACCAAGGGCGCAGGGTGAAGCCTCGGACCAAGGGCGCAGGGTGACGGCTCGGACCAAGGGCGCAGGGTGACGGCTCGGACCAAGGGCGCAGGGTGACGGCTCGGACCAAGGGCTCAGGGTGACGGCTCGGACCAAGGGCGCAGGGTGACGGCTCGGACCAAGGGCGCAGGTTGACGGCTCGGACTAAGGGCGCAGGGTGACGGCTCGGACCAAGGGAGCAGGGTGACGGCTCGGACCAAGGGCGCTGGGTGAAGCCTCGGACCAAGGGCGCTGGGTGACGGCTCGGACCAAGGGCGCTGGGTGAAGCCTCGGACCAAGGGCGCTGGGTGAATCCTCGGACCAAGGGCGCAGGGTGACGGCTCGGACCAAGGGCGCTGGGTGACAGCTCAGGCCAAGGGCGCTGGGTGAAGCCTCGGACCAAGGGCGCTGGGTGAAGCCTCGGACCAAGGGCGCTGGGTGAAGCCTCGGACCAAGGGCGCAAGGTGAAGCCTCGGACCAAGGGCGCAGGGTGACGGCTCGGACCAAGGGCGCAGGGTGACGGCTCGGACCAAGGGCGCAGGGTGACGGCTCGGACCAAGGGCGCAGGGTGACGGCTCGGACCAAGGGCGCAGGGTGACGGCTCGGACCAAGGGCGCAGGATGAAGCTTCGGACCAAGGGCGCTGGGTGAAGCCTCGGACCAAGGGCGCTGGGTGAAGCCACGGACCAAGGGCGCAGGGTGACGGCTCGGACCAAGGGCGCTGGGTGACGGCTCGGACCAATGGCGCTGGGTGAAGCCTCGGACCAACGGCGCAGGGTGACTGCTCGGACCAAGGGCGCAGGGTGACGGCTCGGACCAAGGGCGCAGGGTGACTGCTTGGACCAAGGGCGCAGGGTGATGGCTCGGACCAAGGGCGCTGGGTGACGGCTCGGACCAAGGGCGCTGGGTGAAGCCTCGGACCAAGGGCGCTGGGTGACGGCTCGGACCAAGGGCGCTGGGTGAAACCTCGGACCAAGGGCGCAGGGTGACGGCTCGGACCAAGGGCGCTGGGTGACGGCTCGGACCAAGGGCGCTGGGTGAAGCCTCGGACCAAGGGCGCAGGGTGAAGCCTCGGACCAAGGGCGCAGGGAGAAGCCTCGGACCAAGGGCGCTGGGTGACGGCTCGGACCAAGGGCGCTGGGTGAAGCTTCGGACCAAGGGCGCTGGGTGAAGCCTCGGACCAAGGGCGCTGGGTGACGGCTCGGACCAAGGGCGCTGGGTGACGGCTCGGACCAAGGGCGCTGGGTGAAGCTTCGGACCAAGGGCGCTGGGTGCAGCCTCGGACCAAGGGCGCAGGGTGACGGCTCGGACCAAGGGCGCAGGGTGACGGCTCGGACCAAGGGCGCAGGGTGACGGCTCGGACCAAGGGCGCAGGGTGAAGCCTCGGACCAAGGGCGCTGGGTGAAGCCTCGGACCAGGGGCGCAGGGTGACGGCTCGGACCAAGGGCGCAGGGTGAAGCCTCGGACCAAGGGCGCAGGGTGAAGCCTTGGACCAAGGGCGCTGGGTGAAGCCTCGGACCAAGGGCGCTGGGTGACGGCTCGTACCAAGGGCGCTGGGTGAAGCCTCGGACCAAGGGCGCAGGGTGACGGTTCGGACCAAGGGCGCAGGGTGACGGCTCGGACCAGGGGCGCAGGGTGACGGCTCGGACCAAGGGCACAGGGTGAAGCCTCGGACCAAGGGAGCAGGGTGAAGCCTCGGACCAAGGGCGCAGGGTGAAGCCTCGGACCAAGGGCGCTGGGTGACGGCTCGGACCAAGGGCGCAGGGTGACGGCTCGGACCAAGGGCGCAGGGTGACGGCTCGGACCAAGGGCGCAAGGTGACGGCTCGGACCAAGGGCGCAGGGTGACGGCTCGGACCAAGGGCGCTGGGTGAAGCCTCGGACCAAGGGCGCTGGGTGAAGCCTCGGACCAAGGGAGCTGGGTGAAGCCTCGGACCAAGGGCGCTGGGTGACGGCTCGGACCAAGGGCGCTGGGTGACGGCTCAGACCAAGGGCGCTGGGTGAAGCCTCGGACCAAGGGCACTGGGTGACGGCTCGGACCAAGAGCGCTGGGTGAAGCCTCGGACCAAGGGCGCTGGGTGAAGCCTCGGACCAAGGGCGCAGGGTGACGGCTCGGACCAAGGGCGCAGGGTGACGGCTCGGACCAAGGGCGCAGGGTGACGGCTCGGACCAAGGGCAGAGGGTGACGACTCGGACCAAGGGCGCAGGGTGACGGCTCGGACCAAGGGCGCAGGGTGACGGCTCGGACCAAAGGCGCAGGGTCACGGCTCGGACCAAGGGCGCTGGGTGAAGCCTCGGACCAAGGGCGCTGGGTGAAGCCTCGGACCAAGGGCGCAGGGTGACGGCTCGGACCAAAGGCGCTGGGTGACGGCTCGGACCAAGGGCGCTGGGTGAAGCCTCGGACCAAGGGCGCAGGGTGACGGCTCGGACCAAAGGCGCAGGGTCACGGCTCGGACCAAGGGCGCTGGAGTGAAGCCTCGGACCAAGGGCGCTGGGTGAAGCCTCGGACCAAGGGCGCTGGGTGACGCCTCGGACCAAGGGCGCTGGGTGACGGCTCGGACCAAGGGCGCTGGGTGACGGCTCGGACCAAGGGCGCTGGGTGACGGCTCGGACCAGGGGCGCAGGGTGACGGCTCGGACCAAGGGCGCAGGGTGAAGCCTCGGACCAAGGGCGCAGGGTGAAGCCTCGGACCAAGGGCGCAGGGTGAAGCCTCGGACCAAGGGCGCTGGGTGACGGCTCGGACCAAGGGCGCTGGGAGACGGCTCGGACCAAGGGCGCTGGGTGACGGCTCGGACCAAGGGCGCAGGGTGACGGCTCGGACCAAGAGCGCTGGGTGAAGCCTCGGACCAAGGGCGCAGGGTGAAGCCTCGGACCAAGGGCGCTGGGTGACGGCTCGGACCAAGGGCGCAGGGTGACGGCTCGAACCAAGGGCGCAGGGTGACAGCTCGGACCAAGGGCGCAGGGTGACGGCTCGGACCAAGGGCAGAGGTTGACGACTCGGACCAAGGGCGCAGGGTGACGGCTCGGACCAAAGGCGCAGGGTCACGGCTCGGACCAAGGGCGCTGGGTGAAGCCTCGGACCAAGGGCGCTGGGTGAAGCCTCGGACCAAAGGCGCTGGGTGACGGCTCGGACCAAGGGCGCAGGGTGACGGCTCGGACCAAAGGCGCAGGGTCACGGCTCAGACCAAGGGCGCTGGGTGAAGCCTCGGACCAAGGGCGCTGGGTGACGCCTCGGACCAAGGGCGCTGGGTGACGGCTCGGACCAAGGGCGCTGGGTGAAGCCTCGGACCAAGGGCGCAGGGTGACGATTCGGACCAAGGGCGCAGGGTGACGGCTCGGACCAGGGGCGCAGGGTGACGGCTCGGACCAAGGGCGCAGGGTGACGGTTCGGACCAAGGGCGCAGGGTGACGGCTCGGACCAGGGGCGCAGGGTGACGGCTCGGACCAAGGGCGCAGGGTGAAGCCTCGGACCAAGGGCGCAGGGTGAAGCCTCGGACCAAGGGCGCAGGATGAAGCCTCGGACCAAGGGCGCTGAGTGACGGCTCGGACCAAGGGCAGAGGGTGACGGCTCGGACCAAGGGCGCAGGGTGACGGCTCGGACCAAGGGCGCAGGGTGACGGCTCGGACCAAGGGCGCAGGGTGACGGCTCGGACCAAGGGCGCAGGGTGACGGCTCGGACCAAGGGCGCAGGGTGAAGCCTCGGACCAAGGGCGCTGGGTGAAGCCCTCGGACCAAGGGAGCTGGGTGAAGAATCGGACCAAGGGCGCTGGGTGACGGCTCGGACCAAGGGCGCTGGGTGACGGCTCGGACCAAGGGCGCTGGGTGAAGCCTCGGACCAAGGGCGCAGGGTGACGGCTCGGACCAAGGGCGCTGGGTGACGGCTCGGACCAAGGGCGCTGGGTGAAGCCTCGGACCAAGGGCGCAGGGTGAAGCCTCGGACCAAGGGCGCAGGGAGAAGCCTCGGACCAAGGGCGCTGGGTGACGGCTCGGACCAAGAGCGCTGGGTGAAGCCTCGGACCAAGGGCGCTGGGTGAAGCCTCGGACCAAGGGCGCAGGGTGACGGCTCGGACCAAGGGCGCAGGGTGACGGCTCGGACCAAGGGCGCAGGGTGAAGCCTCGGACCAAGGGCGCAGGGTGAAGCCTCGGACCAAGGGCGCAGGGTGAAGCCTCGGACCAAGGGCGCTGGGTGACGGCTCGGACCAAGGGCGCTGGGTGACGGCTCGGACCAAGGGCGCTGGGTGAAGCCTCGGACCAAGGGCGCTGGGTGAAGCCTCGGACCAAAGGCGCTGGGTGACGGCTCGGACCAAGGGCGCAGGGTGACGGCTCGGACCAAAGGCGCAGGGTCACGGCTCAGACCAAGGGCGCTGGGTGAAGCCTCGGACCAAGGGCGCTGGGTGACGCCTCGGACCAAGGGCGCTGGGTGAAGCCTCGGACCAAAGGCGCTGGGTGACGGCTCGGACCAAGGGCGCAGGGTGACGGCTCGGACCAAAGGCGCAGGGTCACGGCTCAGACCAAGGGCGCTGGGTGAAGCCTCGGACCAAGGGCGCTGGGTGACGCCTCGGACCAAGGGCGCTGGGTGACGGCTCGGACCAAGGGCGCTGGGTGAAGCCTCGGACCAAGGGCGCAGGGTGACGATTCGGACCAAGGGCGCAGGGTGACGGCTCGGACCAAGGGCGCTGGGTGACGGCTCGGACCAAGGGCGCTGGGTGACGGCTCGGACCAAGGGCGCTGGGTGACGGCTCGGACCAGGGGCGCAGGGTGACGGCTCGGACCAAGGGCGCAGGGTGAAGCCTCGGACCAAGGGCGCAGGGTGAAGCCTCGGACCAAGGGCGCAGGGTGAAGCCTCGGACCAAGGGCGCTGGGTGACGGCTCGGACCAAGGGCAGAGGGTGACGGCTCGGACCAAGGGCGCAGGGTGACGGCTCGGACCAAGGGCGCAGGGTGACGGCTCGGACCAAGGGCGCAGGGTGACGGCTCGGACCAAGGGCGCAGGGTGAAGCCTCGGACCAAGGGCGCTGGGTGAAGCCTCGGACCAAGGGAGCTGGGTGAAGACTCGGACCAAGGGCGCTGGGTGACGGCTCGGACCAAGGGCGCTGGGAGACGGCTCGGACCAAGGGCGCTGGGTGAAGCCTCGGACCAAGGGCGCTGGGTGATGGCTCGGACCAAGAGCGCTGGGTGAAGCCTCGGACCAAGGGCGCTGGGTGAAGCCTCGGACCAAGGGCGCAGGGTGACGGCTCGGACCAAGGGCGCAGGGTGACGGCTCGAACCAAGGGCGCAGGGTGACAGCTCGGACCAAGGGCGCAGGGTGACGGCTCGGACCAAGGGCAGAGGTTGACGACTCGGACCAAGGGCGCAGGGTGACGGCTCGGACCAAAGGTGCAGGGTCACGGCTCGGACCAAGGGCGCTGGGTGAAGCCTCGGACCAAGGGCGCTGGGTGAAGCCTCGGACCAAAGGCGCTGGGTGACGGCTCGGACCAAGGGCGCAGGGTGACGGCTCGGACCAAAGGCGCAGGGTCACGGCTCAGACCAAGGGCGCTGGGTGAAGCCTCGGACCAAGGGCGCTGGGTGACGCCTCGGACCAAGGGCGCTGGGTGACGGCTCGGACCAAGGGCGCTGGGTGAAGCCTCGGACCAAGGGCGCAGGGTGACGATTCGGACCAAGGGCGCAGGGTGACGGCTCGGACCAGGGGCGCAGGGTGACGGCTCGGACCAAGGGCGCAGGGTGACGGTTCGGACCAAGGGCGCAGGGTGACGGCTCGGACCAGGGGCGCAGGGTGACGGCTCGGACCAAGGGCGCAGGGTGAAGCCTCGGACCAAGGGCGCAGGGTGAAGCCTCGGACCAAGGGCGCAGGATGAAGCCTCGGACCAAGGGCGCTGAGTGACGGCTCGGACCAAGGGCAGAGGGTGACGGCTCGGACCAAGGGCGCAGGGTGACGGCTCGGACCAAGGGCGCAGGGTGACGGCTCGGACCAAGGGCGCAGGGTGACGGCTCGGACCAAGGGCGCAGGGTGACGGCTCGGACCAAGGGCGCAGGGTGAAGCCTCGGACCAAGGGCGCTGGGTGAAGCCCTCGGACCAAGGGAGCTGGGTGAAGAATCGGACCAAGGGCGCTGGGTGACGGCTCGGACCAAGGGCGCTGGGTGACGGCTCGGACCAAGGGCGCTGGGTGAAGCCTCGGACCAAGGGCGCAGGGTGACGGCTCGGACCAAGGGCGCTGGGTGACGGCTCGGACCAAGGGCGCTGGGTGAAGCCTCGGACCAAGGGCGCAGGGTGAAGCCTCGGACCAAGGGCGCAGGGAGAAGCCTCGGACCAAGGGCGCTGGGTGACGGCTCGGACCAAGAGCGCTGGGTGAAGCCTCGGACCAAGGGCGCTGGGTGAAGCCTCGGACCAAGGGCGCAGGGTGACGGCTCGGACCAAGGGCGCAGGGTGACGGCTCGGACCAAGGGCGCAGGGTGAAGCCTCGGACCAAGGGCGCAGGGTGAAGCCTCGGACCAAGGGCGCAGGGTGAAGCCTCGGACCAAGGGCGCTGGGTGACGGCTCGGACCAAGGGCGCTGGGTGACGGCTCGGACCAAGGGCGCTGGGTGAAGCCTCGGACCAAGGGCGCTGGGTGAAGCCTCGGACCAAAGGCGCTGGGTGACGGCTCGGACCAAGGGCGCAGGGTGACGGCTCGGACCAAAGGCGCAGGGTCACGGCTCAGACCAAGGGCGCTGGGTGAAGCCTCGGACCAAGGGCGCTGGGTGACGCCTCGGACCAAGGGCGCTGGGTGACGGCTCGGACCAAGGGCGCTGGGTGAAGCCTCGGACCAAGGGCGCAGGGTGACGATTCGGACCAAGGGCGCAGGGTGACGGCTCGGACCAGGGGCGCAGGGTGACGGCTCGGACCAAGGGCGCAGGGTGACGGCTCGGACCAAGGGCCCAGGGTGACGGCTCGAACCAAGGGCGCTGGGTGACGGCTCGGACCAAGGGCGCAGGGTGACGGCTCGGACCAAGGGCGCAGGGTGACGGCTCGGACCAAGGGCGCAGGGTGACGGCTCGGACCAAGGGCGCAGGGTGACGGCTCGGACCAAGGGCGCAGGGTGACGGCTCGGACCAAGGGCGCAGGGTGAAGGCTCGGACCAAGGGCGCAGGGTGAAGCTTCGGACCAAGGGCGCTGGGTGAAGCCTCGGACCAAGGGCGCTGGGTGAAGCCTCGGACCAAGGGCGCAGGGTGACGGTTTGGACCAAGGGCGCTGGGTGACGGCTTGGACCAAGGGCGCTGGGTGAAGCCTCGGACCAAGGGCGCAGGGTGAAGCCTCGGACCAAGGGCGCAGGGTGACGGCTCGGACCAAGGGCGCAGGGTGACGGCTCGGACCAAGGGCGCAGGGTGACGGCTCGGACCAAGGGCGCAGGGTGACGGCTCGGACCAAGGGCGCAGGGTGACGGCTCGGACCAAGGGCGCAGGGTGACGGCTCGGACCAAGGGCGCTGGGTGAAGCCTCGGACCAAGGGCGCAGGGTGACGGCTCGGACCAAGGGCGCTGGATGACGGCTCGGACCAAGGGCGCTGGGTGAAGCCTCGGACCAAGGGCGCTGGGTGAAGCCTCGGACCAAGGGCGCAGGGTGAAGCCTCGGACCAAGGGCGCAGGGTGACGTCTCGGACCAAGGGCGCTGGGTGAAGCCTTGGACCAAGGGCGCTGGGTGAAGCCTCGGACCAAGGGCGCTGGGTGACGGCTCGGACCAAGGGCGCTGGGTGAAGCCTCGGACCAAGGGCGCAGGGTGACGGTTCGGACCAAGGGCGCAGGGTGACGGCTCGGACCAGGGGCGCAGGGTGACGGCTCGGACCAAGGGCACAGGGTGAAGCCTCGGACCAAGGGAGCAGGGTGAAGCCTCGGACCAAGGGCGCAGGGTGAAGCCTCGGACCAAGGGCGCTGGGTGACGGCTCGGACCAAGGGCGCAGGGTGACGGCTCGGACCAAGGGCGCAGGGTGACGGCTCGGACCAAGGGTGCAAGGTGACGGCTCGGACCAAGGGCGCAGGGTGACGGCTCGGACCAAGGGCGCTGGGTGAAGCCTCGGACCAAGGGCGCTGGGTGAAGCCTCGGACCAAGGGAGCTGGGTGAAGCCTCGGACCAAGGGCGCTGGGTGACGGCTCGGACCAAGGGCGCTGGGTGACGGCTCAGACCAAGGGCGCTGGGTGAAGCCTCGGACCAAGGGCACTGGGTGACGGCTCGGACCAAGAGCGCTGGGTGAAGCCTCGGACCAAGGGCGCTGGGTGAAGCCTCGGACCAAGGGCGCAGGGTGACGGCTCGGACCAAGGGCGCAGGGTGACGGCTCGGACCAAGGGCGCAGGGTGACGGCTCGGACCAAGGGCAGAGGGTGACGACTCGGACCAAGGGCGCAGGGTGACGGCTCGGACCAAGGGCGCAGGGTGACGGCTCGGACCAAAGGCGCAGGGTCACGGCTCGGACCAAGGGCGCTGGGTGAAGCCTCGGACCAAGGGCGCTGGGTGAAGCCTCGGACCAAGGGCGCAGGGTGACGGCTCGGACCAAAGGCGCTGGGTGACGGCTCGGACCAAGGGCGCTGGGTGAAGCCTCGGACCAAGGGCGCAGGGTGACGGCTCGGACCAAAGGCGCAGGGTCACGGCTCGGACCAAGGGCGCTGGAGTGAAGCCTCGGACCAAGGGCGCTGGGTGAAGCCTCGGACCAAGGGCGCTGGGTGACGCCTCGGACCAAGGGCGCTGGGTGACGGCTCGGACCAAGGGCGCTGGGTGACGGCTCGGACCAAGGGCGCTGGGTGAAGCCTCGGACCAAGGGCGCAGGGTGACGGTTCGGACCAAGGGCGCAGGGTGACGGCTCGGACCAGGGGCGCAGGGTGACGGCTCGGACCAAGGGCGCAGGGTGAAGCCTCGGACCAAGGGCGCAGGGTGAAGCCTCGGACCAAGGGCGCAGGGTGAAGCCTCGGACCAAGGGCGCTGGGTGACGGCTCGGACCAAGGGCGCAGGGTGACGGCTCGGACCAAGGGCGCAGGGTGACGGCTCGGACCAAGGGCGCAGGGTGACGGCTCGGACCAAGGGCGCAGGGTGACGGCTCGGACCAAGGGCGCAGGGTGAAGCCTCGGACCAAGGGCGCTGGGTGAAGCCTCGGACCAAGGGAGCTGGGTGAAGACTCGGACCAAGGGCGCTGGGTGACGGCTCGGACCAAGGGCGCTGGGAGACGGCTCGGACCAAGGGCGCTGGGTGAAGCCTCGGACCAAGGGCGCTGGGTGACGGCTCGGACCAAGAGCGCTGGGTGAAGCCTCGGACCAAGGGCGCTGGGTGAAGCCTCGGACCAAGGGCGCAGGGTGACGGCTCGGACCAAGGGCGCAGGGTGACGGCTCGAACCAAGGGCGCAGGGTGACAGCTCGGACCAAGGGCGCAGGGTGACGGCTCGGACCAAGGGCAGAGGTTGACGACTCGGACCAAGGGCGCAGGGTGACGGCTCGGACCAAAGGCGCAGGGTCACGGCTCGGACCAAGGGCGCTGGGTGAAGCCTCGGACCAAGGGCGCTGGGTGAAGCCTCGGACCAAAGGCGCTGGGTGACGGCTCGGACCAAGGGCGCAGGGTGACGGCTCGGACCAAAGGCGCAGGGTCACGGCTCAGACCAAGGGCGCTGGGTGAAGCCTCGGACCAAGGGCGCTGGGTGACGCCTCGGACCAAGGGCGCTGGGTGACGGCTCGGACCAAGGGCGCTGGGTGAAGCCTCGGACCAAGGGCGCAGGGTGACGATTCG
Source organism: Hyperolius riggenbachi (assembly GCF_040937935.1). Classification (NCBI taxonomy): domain Eukaryota; kingdom Metazoa; phylum Chordata; class Amphibia; order Anura; family Hyperoliidae; genus Hyperolius; species Hyperolius riggenbachi. The sequence continues at coordinate 194,590,595 of NC_090656.1, read as the reverse complement.
GACCAAGGGCGCAGGGTGACGGCTCGGACAAGGGGCGCAGGGTGACGGCTCGGACCAAGGGCGCAGGGTGACGGTTCGGACCAAGGGCGCAGGGTGACGGCTCGGACCAGGGGCGCAGGGTGACGGCTCGGACCAAGGGCGCAGGGTGAAGCCTCGGACCAAGGGCGCAGGGTGAAGCCTCGGACCAAGGGCGCAGGATGAAGCCTCGGACCAAGGGCGCTGAGTGACGGCTCGGACCAAGGGCAGAGGGTGACGGCTCGGACCAAGGGCGCAGGGTGACGGCTCGGACCAAGGGCGCAGGGTGACGGCTCGGACCAAGGGCGCAGGGTGACGGCTCGGACCAAGGGCGCAGGGTGACGGCTCGGACCAAGGGCGCAGGGTGAAGCCTCGGACCAAGGGCGCTGGGTTAAGCCCTCGGACCAAGGGAGCTGGGTGAAGAATCGGACCAAGGGCGCTGGGTGACGGCTCGGACCAAGGGCGCTGGGTGACGGCTCGGACCAAGGGCGCTGGGTGAAGCCTCGGACCAAGGGCGCAGGGTGACGGCTCGGACCAAGGGCGCTGGGTGACGGCTCGGACCAAGGGCGCTGGGTGAAGCCTCGGACCAAGGGCGCAGGGTGAAGCCTCGGACCAAGGGCGCAGGGAGAAGCCTCGGACCAAGGGCGCTGGGTGACGGCTCGGACCAAGAGCGCTGGGTGAAGCCTCGGACCAAGGGCGCTGGGTGAAGCCTCGGACCAAGGGCGCAGGGTGACGGCTCGGACCAAGGGCGCAGGGTGACGGCTCGGACCAAGGGCGCAGGGTGAAGCCTCGGACCAAGGGCGCAGGGTGAAGCCTCGGACCAAGGGCGCAGGGTGAAGCCTCGGACCAAGGGCGCTGGGTGACGGCTCGGACCAAGGGCGCTGGGTGACGGCTCGGACCAAGGGCGCTGGGTGAAGCCTCGGACCAAGGGCGCTGGGTGAAGCCTCGGACCAAAGGCGCTGGGTGACGGCTCGGACCAAGGGCGCAGGGTGACGGCTCGGACCAAAGGCGCAGGGTCACGGCTCAGACCAAGGGCGCTGGGTGAAGCCTCGGACCAAGGGCGCTGGGTGACGCCTCGGACCAAGGGCGCTGGGTGACGGCTCGGACCAAGGGCGCTGGGTGAAGCCTCGGACCAAGGGCGCAGGGTGACGATTCGGACCAAGGGCGCAGGGTGACGGCTCGGACCAGGGGCGCAGGGTGACGGCTCGGACCAAGGGCGCAGGGTGACGGTTCGGACCAAGGGCGCAGGGTGACGGCTCGGACCAGGGGCGCAGGGTGACGGCTCGGACCAAGGGCGCAGGGTGAAGCCTCGGACCAAGGGGCGCAGGGTGAAGCCTCGGACCAAGGGCGCAGGATGAAGCCTCGGACCAAGGGCGCTGGGTGACGGCTCGGACCAAGGGCAGAGGGTGACGGCTCGGACCAAGGGCGCAGGGTGACGGCTCGGACCAAGGGCGCAGGGTGACGGCTCGGACCAAGGGCGCAGGGTGACGGCTCGGACCAAGGGCGCAGGGTGACGGCTCGGACCAAGGGCGCAGGGTGAAGCCTCGGACCAAGGGCGCTGGGTGAAGCCCTCGGACCAAGGGAGCTGGGTGAAGACTCGGACCAAGGGCGCTGGGTGACGGTTCGGACCAAGGGCGCTGGGTGACGGCTCGGAACAAGGGCGCTGGGTGAAGCCTCGGACCAAGGGCGCTGGGTGACGGCTCGGACCAAGAGCGCTGGGTGAAGCCTCGGACCAAGGGCGCTGGGTGAAGCCTCGGACCAAGGGCGCTGGGTGAAGCCTCGGACCAAGGGCGCAGGGTGATGGCTCGGACCAAGGGCGCAGGGTGACGGCTCGGACCAAGGGCGCAGGGTGAAGCCTCGGACCAAGGGCGCAGGGTGAAGCCTCGGACCAAGGGCGCAGGGTGAAGCCTCGGACCAAGGGCGCTGGGTGACGGCTCGGACCAAGGGCGCTGGGTGACGGCTCGGACCAAGGGCGCTGGGTGAAGCCTCGGACCAAGGGCGCTGGGTGACGGCTCGGACCAAGAGCGCTGGGTGAAGCCTCGGACCAAGGGCGCTGGGTGAAGCCTCGGACCAAGGGCACAGGGTGACGGCTCGGACCAAGGGCGCAGGGTGACGGCTCGGACCAAGGGCGCAGGGTGCCAGCTCGGACCAAGGGCGCAGGGTGACGGCTCGGACCAAGGGCAGAGGGTGACGACTCGGACCAAGGGCGCAGGGTGACGGCTCGGACCAAAGGCGCAGGGTCACGGCTCGGACCAAGGGCGCTGGGTGAAGCCTCGGACCAAGGGCGCTGGGTGAAGCCTCGGACCAAAGGCGCTGGGTGACGGCTCGGACCAAGGGCGCTGGGTGAAGCCTCGGACCAAGGGCGCTGGGTGACGGCTCGGACCAAGGGCGCTGGGTGAAGCCTCGGACCAAGGGCGAAGGGTGACGGTTCGGACCAAGGGCGCAGGGTGACGGCTCGGACCAGGGGCGCAGGGTGACGGCTCGGACCAAGGGCGCAGAGTGAAGCCTCGGACCAAGGGCGCAGGGTGAAGCCTCGGACCAAGGGCGCTGGGTGACGGCTCGGACCAAGGGCAGAGGGTGACGGCTCGGACCAAGGGCGCAGGGTGACGGCTCGGACCAAGGGCGCAGGGTGACGGCTCGGACCAAGGGCGCAGGGTGACGGCTCGGACCAAGGGCGCAGGGTGACGGCTCGGACCAAGGGCACAGGGTGAAGCCTCGGACCAAGGGCGCTGGGTGAAGCCTCGGACCAAGGGCGCTGGGTGAAGCCTCGGACCAAAGGCGCTGGGTGACGGCTCGGACCAAGGGCGCTGGGTGAAGCCTCGGACCAAGGGCGCAGGGTGACGGCTCGGACCAAAGGCGCAGGGTCACGGCTCGGACCAAGGGCGCTGGGTGAAGCCTCGGACCAAGGGCGCTGGGTGAAGCCTCGGACCAAGGGCGCTGGGTGAAGCCTCGGACCAAGGGCGCTGGGTGACGGCTCGGACCAAGGGCGCTGGGTGAAGCCTCGGACCAAGGGCAAAGGGTGACGGTTCGGACCAAGGGCGCAGGGTGACGGCTCGGACCAGGGGCGCAGGGTGACGGCTCGGACCAAGGGCGCAGGGTGAAGCCTCGGACCAAGGGCGCAGGGTGAAGCCTCGGACCAAGGGCGCAGGGTGAAGCCTCGGACCAAGGGCGCAGGGTGACGGCTCGGACCAAGGGCGCAGGGTGACGGCTCGGACCAAGGCCGCAGGGTGACGGCTCGGACCAAGGGCGCAGGGTGACGGCTGGGACCAAGGGCGCTGGGTGAAGCCTCGGACCAAGGGCGCTGGGTGAAGCCTCGGACCAAGGGAGCTGGGTGAAGCCTCGGACCAAGGGCGCTGGGTGACGGCTCGGACCAAGGGCGCTGGGTGACGGCTCGGACCAAGGGCGCTGGGTGAAGCCTCGGACCAAGGGCGCTGGGTGACGGCTCGGACCAAGAGCGCTGGGTGAAGCCTCGGACCAAGGGCGCTGGGTGAAGCCTCGGACCAAGGGCGCTGGGTGAAGCCTCGGACCAAGGGCGCAGGGTGACGGCTCGGACCAAGGGCGCAGGGTGACAGCTCGGACCAAGGGCTCAGGGTGACGGCTCGGACCAAGGGCAGAGGGTGACGGCTCGGACCAAGGGCGCAGGGTGACGGCTCGGACCAAGGGCGCAGGGTGACGGATCGGACCAAAGGCGCAAGGTCACGGCTCGGACCAAGGGCGCTGGGTGAAGCCTCGGACCAAGGGCGCTGGGTGAAGCCTCGGACCAAGGGCGCAGGGTGACGGCTCGGACCAAAGGCGCTGGGTGACGGCTCGGACCAAGGGCGCTGGGTGAAGCTTCGGACCTAGGGCGCTGGGTGAAGCCTCGGACCAAGGGCGCTGGGTGAAGCCTCGGACCAAGGGCGCAGGGTGACGGCTCGGACCAAAGGCGCTGGGTGACGGCTCGGACCAAGGGCGCTGGGTGAAGCTTCGGACCTAGGGCGCTGGGTGAAGCCTCGGACCAAGGGCAGAGGGTGACGGCTCGGACCAAGGGCGCAGGTTGACGGCTCGGACCAAGGGCGCAGGGTGACGGCTCGGACCAAAGGCGCAGGGTCACGGCTCGGACCAAGGGCGCTGGGTGAAGCCTCGGACCAAGGGCGCTGGGTGAAGCCTCGGACCAAGGGCGCAGGGTGACGGCTCGGACCAAAGGCGCTGGGTGACGGCTCGGACCAAGGGCGCTGGGTGAAGCCTCGAACCAAGGGCGCTGGGTGAAGCCTCGGACCAAGGGCGCTGGGCGAAGCCTCTGACCAAGGGCGCGTGGCGAAGCCTCTGACCAAGGGCGCGTGGCGAAGCCTCGGACCAAGGGCGCGTGGCGAAGCCTCGGACCAAGGGCGCGTGGCGAAGCCTCGGACCAAGGGCGCGTGGCGAAGCCTCGGACCAAGGGCGCGTGGCGAAGCCTCTAACCAAGGGCGCGTGGCGAAGCCTCTGACCAAGGGCGCGTGGTGAAGCCTCGGACCAAGGGCGCGGGGTGAAGGGCGGAAGGGTCGTACTAGAGCGCTGGTTGTTACTAAAGTCCCTCCTGGGAGCCAGTTGTAACAAGTCCCTCCTGGGCGCCGGTTGTAACAAGTCCCTCCTGGGCGCCGGTTGTAACAAGTCCCTCCTGGGCGCCGGTTGTAACAAGTCTCTCCTAGGCGGCGGTTGTAACAAGTCCCTCCTGGGCGCCGGTTGTAACAAGTCCGTCCTGGGCGCCGGTTGTAACAAGTCCGTCCTGGGCGCCGGTTGTAGCATGTCCCACCTGGACGCCGGTTGTAGCAAGTCCCTCCTGGGCGCCGGTTGTAGCAAGTCCCTCCTGGGCGCGGGTTGTAGCAAGTCCCTCCTGGGCGCCGGTTGTAGCAAGTCCCTCCTGGGCGTCGGTTGTAGCAAGTCGCTCCTGGGCGCCGGTTGTAGCAAGTCCCTCCTGGGCGCCGGTTGTAGCAAGTCCCTCCTGGGCGCCGGTTGTAGCAAGTCCCTCCTGGGCGCCGGTTGTAAGTAAAGTTCTTCCGGCCATAATTACAATATAGTGCCAGGGAGAGTTGATCCAGGGATTTATCTGACTGCTATAAGGAGTCGGGAAGGAATTTTTCCCTTTTAAGGCTAATTGGACTAGGCCTTGTAAGGTTTTTCGCCTTCCTCTGGATTAACTAGGAAATGTGCAGTTTTTTTTCCTTTCTGATTAAAATTGGAAGTATGTATTTTCTTCTCTCAAACTTAGTATTATTTGACTATGGCAGAAAGCGTTGGTGATAGGCACTCCTGCCTGGCAGGACAGGGTTCAAATCCCTGCAATGTTTGCATGCTTGTTCTTCGCCCACAATTTTCCATATACATTACCAACACAATACTGTAAATATTTTTGTGTTTGGTCTCGAACCAGGGCACTGTTTGTAGTTTTGGACCAGGGCCCTGTTTATTTGAAGTCTCGGACCAGGGCGCTATTTGTTTGAAGTCTCGGACCAGGACGCTGTTTGTAGTCTCGGACCATGGCGCTGTTTGTTTTTAGCCTCGGACCAGTGCGCTGCTTGTTTGAAGTCTCGGACCAGGGCGCTGTTTGTAGTCTCGGACCACGGCGCTTTTTTTTTGAAGTCTCGGACCAGGGCGCTGTTTGTAGTCTCGGACCATGGCACTGTTTGTTTGAAGTCTCGGACCAGGGCGCTGTTTGTTTGAAGTCTCGGACCAGGGCTCTGTTTGTTTGTAGTCTCGGACCAGGGCGCTGTTCGTTTGAATTCTCGGACCGGGGCGCTGTTTGTGTGAAGTCTCGCACCGGGGTGCTGCAGGGCGCTGTTTGTTTGAAGTCTCGGACCAGGGTGCTATTTGAGAAGTCTCGTACCTGGGCGCTCTTTGTTTGAAGTCTCGGACCAGGGCGCTGTTTGTTTCACTTCTCAGACCAGGGCGCTGTTTGAATTCTCTCGAACCAGGCCGTTGATTGTTTGTCGTCTTGGACCAGGGCGCAGTTTGTTTGAAGTCTCAGACCAGGGCGCTGTTTGTTTCAAGTCTCGGACCAGGGCGCTGTTTGAATTCTCTCAGACCAGGGCGCTGTTTGTGTGAAGTCTCAAACCAGGGCGCTGTTTGTAGTTTCGGACCAGGGCGCTGTTTGTTTAAAGTCTAACTCTGCTACTGCCTATAGAGCGCACCCTAGTGGCTGCTGCTCTGGCGCTTTGAGTCCGCCAAGAGAAAAGCGCTATATAAATGTTATTTGTCTTGTCTTGAACTTCTCAAGTTTGCATTAATACAGAAAAATAGTATTCCATTGTTTGTTGCTCATCTCCTAAAGGACAACTGTAGTGGGAGGGATATGGAGGCTGCCATATTTATTTTCTTGTAAACAATACCAGTTGCTTGGAAGCCCTGCTGATCGATTTGGCTGCAGTAGTGTCTCAATAACACAAGAAACAAGCATGCAGCTAAACATGTCAGATCTGACAATGTCAGAATCACCTGATCTGCTGCATACTCAGGGTCTAAGGCTAAAAGTATTAGAGGCAGAGGATCAGCAGGATAGCCAGGCAACTGATTTCCTTTGAAAGGAAATAAATATGGCAGCCTCCATATCCCTCAATTAAGATATGCTTTAACGGGAACCTGAGGTGAAAAGGATATTGAATGCTGCCATATGTATTTCCTTATAAATAATACCAATTACTTGGCAGTCTTCATGATCCTGGGTCTCGAATACTTAGATCCATAGTCCCTGAATAAGCATGCAGCAGATCAGGTACTCTGACTTCGGTTTTACTGGATTAGCCATATGCTTGTTCCAGGGTTTCGACTCAAACTACTTATGCAAGCTCAATAGGGTTGCCGGACAACTGGTATTGTTTACAAGGAAATAAATATGGCCGCCTCCATATCACTCTCACCAAGCCTTTACTGTTTTTTTCAAAGTGTTCTTGGGCCAATGCAAGTTCCATTGCTGAGAAGAAAAATCACAAATTATGTATAGCTATTTTCTCTCTCTCTATAGATATAAATTTTTTTTTACGATCTTTCAATTTCTTTTGATACAATGTATGTTGATTGTATTTGATTGTGAAATAAAGTTATTTATTTTGTTGTGTGGTTTATTCTCTTGTCTCCAGGATAAAAAAGTAATGCAAAAACTTGAAAGAAATGATTAAAGGGGTTAATTTTATCCTGTGGGGGGAAAGTTTAAATGTGTGTTTGAGATGGCTAAAAATTAAAGCACACGTGAAGTGAGAGGGATACGAAGGCTGATAGATTTACTTTTAAACCATTCATATTGCCTGGCTGTCCTGCCTATACTCTCCCTCAAATACTTTTCGCCAGACTCTGAGCAAGCATGCAGATCAGATGTTTGACTAAAGTCTGACTGGATTAGCCTTATGTTTTTCTTTTTTTTCAAGTGTGTTATTCAGATACTATTTCAGCTAAAGAGATCAGCAGGATTTTCTGGCAAAAAGGAAATAAATATGGTAGCCTCCATATACCTCTCACTTCAGTGGTCCTTTAACACTCTATTAAAGCTTGCACTTTGGCTCTTACATGTATAATGGTTCTAGCGGCTTTCGCTCTGGGCTGCACATGTGTAGGCCACATAGTGTTAATCTGTGAAACCTTAGCACTGTTGGATAAACTGACATCACAGGCACCAAGGAAGGAGTGCGTCAGATGGAGGTAAGCGCTGAAATAGTCCGCACTAGCTTTTCTTTCTAGTTTTTGCTCTCAGTAGGAATTTAGAGTAACTCCACTTACATACATTTAACTTATCACTGCACAAGACATTTACTGACTGCCATAGCTTTTAAGAAACCTTGCCGAAAACCATGGCAACAATTTGAGGTTTGCTTAAAGAGTCTAAAGCCTACACATTACCTTTTTTAAGGTAGTCCTCTTCAGCATTAATGGCATAACTAAAACGCCGCTATCCCGCGACAAAACGATACCTTAATCGCCACCAAATACTGGGGCAAAAATCCATGACCTTCAAAGTCGTGGATTTTGCTGCCCGGAGAGGCTGAGCTTAGCGTTGTAGTTCTGCCTCAATTCTCGTCAATCTCCGCGGATCTCTGCCTCTCCCCTGCCCCACTCAAAGGACTGAGAGGGGCGGGGGAGAGGCGGCGATCAGCAGGGATTAATGCGAGGAGAGGCAGAGCTACTGACTGCTCACAGCTCTGCCTCCAACAGGAAGGAGCCCCGCAATTTGCCCCAGGGACTTCGGGGTGATTAAAGAAAACCTGCAACTAAAAAAAGTTCCCTTGGGGGTTTCTCACTTCGGGTGGGGGAAGCCTCCAGATCAGTGATGGCCCGAACCATTCGCCTGGCGAATCTTTCTGGGCCTCTTACTACTTCCGGGTCGCAATGACCCGGAGTAGTACGCCTGCGCTGCCCGGCGGAGCGCGTCCTAGATCGCGCTACTGTTGCCGGGCACTTTCTGCGCATGGGCGTGACGTCATGAGTGACGTCACGCACATGCGCAGAAAGTGCCCGGCAACGGGAGCGCGATCTAGGACGCGCTACGCCGGGCAGCGCAGGCGTACTACTCCGGGTCACTGCGACCCGGAAGTAGTAAGAGGCCCAGAGTAGCAGAGCGGTTCGCCGGCGAACGGTTCGGGAACCGTTCGCTACATCTCTACTCCAGATCCTTTTGAAGAGTCCCCCGTCCTCCTGTGTCCCACAGCGGTCTCGCTGTGCCCCTCCGAACAGCAGGGATGTAAATATTTACCTTCCCGGGTCCAGCGCAGGCGCATTGGCTCTACACTCGGAGATAGGCAGAATAGCCGATCGCTGTTGGACCACTCTACTGTGAAGGTGCAAGTCTCCTGCGTAGTAAAGCGGACCCAACAGAAATCGTCCATTTCAGCCTATCTCCGTTCTGAGAGCCGCAGCAGCGCCCCGCTGGAGCCAGGGAAGGTAAATACATCAGTCGAGCCAGGATTGTGACACGCTTTGGGGGAGCATGCGCTGGATTGCCTGCAGCTACAGCCGAGGAATACCCCCCAGGGGAACCTTTTTTTAGTCTCTTTAGGGCCTATTTTTCCTACAATCCTTCAGGGCAAGGTGAGACGCAGCTCCACCCAACGCAGGAAGAAGCAGCACTTCCCCTATAAAACAATCACATGGTTAGTCCACCCTCAGTGCTGTTTGTTCCTGCGTCCAGGCAGGTCAGCATCTCCCCTGGGAGTTGGATCTGTGTGCTGGGCTGCAGGTTAAATTCCTTAAGGGTGGCTGAGACTGTGGAACCGAGGCATTCTGGCCGTTTACCCCATGCTGGAATCAATGTGGGTAACCTACCTTTCTTTCCCAGATAGTTGGGAGGCAAGTGTGGAAGGCGCAAGGTCTCCTGGTCTATCGGTTGTCGGAGGTGGCGGGGATAAAAGGTGAGCGGCAAGCTGAGAGCGGTCCTGGGGCGGTGTTCATGCGACCTCGTGGTCGCGTCCCTCTTCCGCATTGCGTAACTTCCGGCGGGTATGCTGGAGTACGCTCTTTATGCCGATCGTCTCCATGATCCTTGCTCCCCGCCCACTGTAGACGTCATAGGCGGATGGTATAAGGGAGAAGCGCGGGCAGTAATGGCGGCTGCAGAGGAGACGGCGTTTTGTGTTGCACATAAATATGTCAACAACAGACAAGACGGACAGCGCCTCAGCCGCCCAGAAGGTGAGATAACTGAGTTAATCTCTTTCTGTGGCACCTTATGCTTTTTACTGTGGGTATGTAAGATATGAGGTTTGGTTAAAAGCACATGTTATAATGTTACTTTTTAAACAGCATGTTCTTTCTGTGCATAGAATGTTTGTGTTTATATTGCAGGCAAAAACAGGAGAGTCTTCAGACAGACCTAAGCCTCCTACATACAAAAGATGCCCTGTTTGTAACATTAAGATCCCTTTGCCATATGCAAAAACTTTATGTCAATTATGTATGGAAAAGGTGTTAGGCGAACAGCCTAGTTCCTCTATTCAGGACACTTTGCAGGCTTTCAGAGAAGAAATCAATGCATCTCTGGCCTCGTTTAAATCATCCCTGACAGAGGCTGGTACATCTACTGCAAAGGAGGTTTCTATACCTACTTTGCCAGAGAAAGACGGGCAGGATCAGATAGAAGGTCAGAATAGTTCAGAGGAATCTGATTCCAGGGAACTAGAGTCTGACATATCTTCAAGGTTTAAGTTCCGTATTGAAGATACTGAGACACTAATTGCAGCAATTGATGATACTTTAGAGTTAAATAAAGAGGTAACTGCCACATTGTCACTACATGATCAATTGTACACGGGTATGGAAGAGAAGGAAGGCCTAGTGTTTCCGGTTCACAAATCGATTACTCAATCAATTGTGAAAGAATGGAATGACCCCGAGAAGAGATTATTACTGTCAAAAGCTTTTAAAAAGGAGGTTTCCGTTTGCAGCTAATGATACGATTCTTTGGGATAAATGTCCAAAACTGGATACTCCCTTTTCTCAAGTAATTAAACAAGGGGATTTAGCTTTTGAGGATTTAGGGGATTTAAAAGATCCAATCGATAAAAAATCGATGCTTATTTAAAAAGATCTTGGGAAGCCAGTGCGGCTACATAGACCAGCGGTCGCATCCACGTGTGTGTCCAGGACACTTGAACTATGGATAAACCAGTTGAAAGCCAGTATCTTGGCGGGAGCTCCTATGGAGCAGCTGTTGAATTCCATTACTATATTGACAAAGGCTGCTGCTTATTTGGCAGATGCCTCGGCGGAGATTGTTAGATTCACAGCAGGGACAACAGCCTTGGTTAATGTAGGTCGCAGGGCTTTATGGTTAAAGACCTGGGACGGGAATCTAACGTCAAAAAATAGACTTTGTGGGGTTCCGTTTTCAGGTGATCTTTTGTTTGGACCAGAGCTGGATTCAGCGCTGGAAAGAACGGCTAACAAAAAGAAGGTTTTTCCGAAAAAACAGAAAACAACTCCTAAAAAGAGGTTTTTTCGTAAACCAGGCAATGATCAGAAAGAATCCTTTAACGATCAGAGAAGGGGCAGGAAATGGACGTTTGATAAATCAGCGAAAGGGGGTTTTAAGTCTAAAATTCCTGAGACACAGTCCAAGTCACAATGACTCGTTTGTGGCGGTAGGAGCGAGATTAAAGTTCTTTGCCCCAAAATGGTCTCTGATGTCAGAGAGTCCATTTATCAGACAACTGATAAGATTCGGTTATCGGATAGAGTTTGCGACTCCTCCTCCATCAAGATTCGTTATAACAAAAAATCCAAGAGACCCAGGTCTACTTCCAGAGATTCTCAAAATCCTAGAAAGCATGTTAAGTCAGAAAGTGATTCGAAAGGTTCCAAAAGTGGAACAAAAAGAAGGGTTTTACTCAACAGTATTTGTTGTAAAGAAACCATCGGGCAAGTACAGACTGATTTTAAATTTGAAAAGTCTAAACCCGTTTATGAAAAAGAAAAAATTCAGAATGGAGTCAATTTTTTCAATAAGGGATCTTTTGTTTCCAGGAGCCTTTATGGCGTCTCTAGATCTCAGAGACGCATATTGGCATGTTCCAATTCACTCGCAATCTCAGAAGTTTCTAAGGTTTGCGGTAAAGGTAAACAGAGTTGTAACACATTACCAATTCGTTTGCCTCCCGTTTGGGATCACATCTGCCCCAAGAATCTTTACAAAGGTTCTGGGAGAGGCATTAATCCCGTTGAGACAAAGAGCAGTGCAAATCATCCCTTATCTGGACGACTTATTGATCTTGGGAAGTTCAGTTCAACAACTGAAAGATCATTTAGAGATCGTCTCAGATCATCTAAAATCTCTTGGATGGATTATAAATTCGGAAAAATCCATGTTGGTACCAAACCAGAAGACTTTGTTTTTAGGAATGATTGTAAATTCAATAAAACAAATGATTTTTCTGCCTCCAGAAAAAGCAATGAATCTAGGATTGGCGGTCCAGTCCTTAATAAAGAATCCAGAGGTATCTCTACGAGAGATTTCTCGAGTATTGGGTATGATGTCAACAATTGTGGCAGTACCTTGGGCTTTGACACATATCAGACCTCTGCAGAGGTGTCTGTTGGAAAATTGGGACGGTCGTCCTCAAACATTGGATTTCAGAATTACAATCCCACAATTGGTTGTGTCGTCTCTACCTTGGTGGTTGGAGGAATCCAATCTGAGGAAGGGCAGGCTTTGGAAAGAACCTGTAGAAAAAGTCCTAACCACGGATGCAAGTGCGTGGGGATGGGGAGCTCATATAGGTCACAGAGCATTACAGGGAAGATAGACCAAATGGGAATACCAAAAATCATCAAATTTGAGAGAATTAAGAGCAGTGAAACTAGCTCTAATTCAGATACAGGACGAGATTGCACAGAGTCATGTATTGGTCCAATCGGACAACGTGACAGCTGTGGCGTTTATAAACAAGCAGGGAGGTACAAGATCCCAGTTATTACAGGAAGAGGCAGAACAGATTTTTTTCATGGGCAGAAAAGAACATATTGTCATTGAAAGCAGTACACCTCAAGGGTACTTTGAATGTGGAAGCAGACAAGCTGAGTCAGAACCAAGTGTTCTCCTCAGAGTGGTCTCTCAACAAAGAGATCTTTGCTCAAATAACAGTGAAGTGGGGGCTTCCGGATGTGGACCTGCTAGCCACAGAAGAGAATGCTCAGGTTCAGAAGTTCTTTTCTCTGAATCCAATGGATCACTGTCTAGCAGTAAATGCCTTCAATCAGAGCTGGGATTTCCCGCTTCTGTACGCATTCCCTCCACTGAAGCTGATACCAGTGGTACTCCGCAAATGGAGATCTTGTCAAAACCGGCTAATAGTGATTGCTCCCTTTTGGCCAAGGAGGAGTTGGTTCGCAACATTGAGATCCTTGGCAGTGGAAGATCCGTGGATACTTCCGAGCAGACCGGATTTGTTGTGTCAGGGTCAGCTTTGGCATCCGAATCCGAATCATTTGAAACTAGCAGTATGGATCCTGAATTGAAGTTGCTGAGAGGTTTGGGAGTATCAGACAAGGTAGCGTCTACTTTGATTAGTAGTCGCAAGGAAGTGACAAGAAAGATATATCTTAAGTATTGGAGAACATTCCATTCTTGGCTGAAAGGTTCAAGATTTAAAAGTTTGTCGGTCCCGGCTGTCTTGGAGTTCCTTCAAGACGGTTGGGATAAGAGTATTTCTCTCAGTACCTTGAAGGTACAGATTGCAGCGCTATCTGCTTTTTCAGGTTGGCCGTTATCTTCGTCTCCATTGATTATAAGATTTTTCAAGGCCTTGTCTAGGAAATCTCCAATTTTTAAACCTTATGTATCCCCATGGGATTTGTCTACAGTACTTAAGGGGTTATGTAAGCAACCCTTTGAACCCTTAGGGGATTGTTCTCTTAAATTGCTCACATTGAAAACGGTGTTTTTAGTGGCAATTGCGTCAGCTAGAAGAATTAGTGAAATTCAAGCTTTGTCGGTTAAAAGTCCATATTTTCAGGACTTCCAAGATAGGATAGTATTACAAACAGATCCTAAGTTTTGTCCAAAGGTTATGACGAAATTTCATAGATCTCAAGAAATTGTGCTTCCTACATTCTGTGTTAAGCCGGGTTGTGAAAAAGAAAAGATTTTTCACACCTTGGATGTTAGGAGGTGTGTTTTGGAGTATTTAAAAAAGACATCAGAGATTAGGAAGTCTGATTCTTTATTTATTTTATTTTCTGGAAAGACAGCGGGTCAGAGAGCTTCAAAGTCTTCTATTGCTAATTGGATAAAGTTAGCTGTTAGTGAAGCATATAAGGCAATGCAGTTAGATGCACCAGCCTCATTTAAGGCCCATTCAACCAGAGCAGTGGCATCATCATGGGCAAATAATGCAGGGGCCTCACCAGAGCAAATCTGCAAAGCGGCAACGTGGTCAAGTTTCTCAACTTTTATTCGCCATTACCGAATTGATGCAATGTCGGCTCATGACCAAGCATTTGGAAGAAAGATTCTCCAAGCGGTGGTCCCACCCTAAGGTTGTATTACTTGTTAATCGTCTCACCTTGCCCTGAAGGATTGTAGGAAAAAATTAGAGTTAGTACCTGCTAACGCTGTTTTGAACAATCCTTCAGAGCAACGATCCCACCCGGGTGTTATTGTCTATGTCAGATAGTGGCACGTATGTGGGTTAGTGGAGGTTCACCTGTCGGGTACTTGGTATAAAAGCACTGAGGGTGGACTAACCATGTGATTGTTTTATAGGGGAAGTGCTGCTTGTTCCTGCGTTGGGTGGAGCTGCGTCTCACCTTGCCCTGAAGGATTGTTCAAAACAGCGTTAGCAGGTACTAACTCTGATTTTTTGCAGTGGTATAGCAGAGTTTCAGCTATGCCATTAATGCTGAAGAGGACTGCCTTAAAAAAACTAATATTGTTGGCTAAGTATCAAAATTTTAAAGTAATATGTGAAATCTGATTTGTGTATGTTATCCAGCTTTACTGCATTGATTCATTTCACAGGAAACATGTTTACATGAGAGAAATCGTTCCCATATCAACAGCTGCTGAGTCATCCTAAGAAGCAGTTGCAGGTAAGTACATGGAGAACTCTGCACAAGGTGCTAGGAGTCACTGCCTCTTAAATCAAAATTCTTGAAATGCATAGAATTTTTTTCTTTAGATGTGCAAATATATATTTCATTTAAGACCTTCTTTTCTCAAGTATAAAGCGCAAAAATGACATAACCATTCATTTAAAGCCCAGTACACACAATATATCTTGATTGCCCCGTCACTGGTCAGTTTTACCTCTCATGTAGTATGAGGGCCAACAGATTTAAAATACTTTTATATTAATCACTCCTTGTGCATATGTGAAGCTACCTGTGTTATGCACTGTTGAAAGCACTTGAGGAACACTGGAGGCTTCCTTGTAGTAGAACTCAGTTGCAGTTACTTAGTTTAGATGTGTAGGAAAAGGGGTGTATTACTGAAATAGTAAATCGTTCTTTGTTTTTTTTTACGCAGTGGTTTCCATGTTGGCCCCCATGATGGGCCGCTTGCCGCGTTAGTCCCCCGATGGGCCTCTTGCCGTGGTAGTCCCCCGATGGGCCGTTTGCTGTGCCTCTAGCCGTTGTAGTCCCCCGATGGGCCTCTAGCCGTTGTAGTCCCCCGATGGGCCTCTAGCCGTTGTAGTCCCCCGATGGGCCTCTAGCCGTTGTAGTCCCCCGATGGGCCTCTAGCCGTTGTAGTCCCCCGATGGGCCTCGAGCCGTTGTAGTCCCCCAATGGGCCTCGAGCCATTGTAGTCCCCCTATTGTTGTCAGTCCCCTGATGGGCTGCTTACCATGTCAGTCCCCTGATGTAAGGCCGCCCATTGGGGGACTGACAAGGCAAGCAGCCCGTCGAGTGACAAGCACAGGAGGCGGACCACGGCAAGATGGGTTCTTGCCGCTGTAGTCCCCCGATGGGCCTCGAGCCATTGTAGTCCCCCGATGGGCCTCGAGCCGTTGTAGTCCCCCGATGGGCCTCTAGCCGTTGTAGTCCCCCGATGGGCCTCGAGCCGTTGTAGTCCCCCGATGGGCCTCGAGCTAATGTAGTCCCCCGATGGGCCTCGGGCCAATGTAGTCCCCCGATGGGCCT
This sequence comes from Hyperolius riggenbachi, assembly GCF_040937935.1. Classification (NCBI taxonomy): domain Eukaryota; kingdom Metazoa; phylum Chordata; class Amphibia; order Anura; family Hyperoliidae; genus Hyperolius; species Hyperolius riggenbachi. The sequence continues at coordinate 194,575,010 of NC_090656.1, read as the reverse complement.
CTAGCCGTTGTAGTTCCCCGATGGGTGCAGGGTGACGGCTCGGACCAAGGGCGCAGGGTGACGGCTCGGACCAAGGACGCAGGGTGACGGCTCGGATCAAGAGCGCAGGGTGACACCTCGGACCAAGGGCGCAAGGTGACGGCTCGGACCAAGGGCGCAGGGTGACGGCTCGGACCAAGGGCGCAGGGTGACGGCTCGGACCAAGGGCGCAGGGTGACGGCTCGGACCAAGGGCGCAGGGTGACGGCTCGGACCAAGGGCGCAGGGTGACGGCTCGGACCAAGGGCGCAGGGTGACGGCTCGGACCAAGGGCGCTGGATGAAGCCTCGGGCACAGAGTGACGGCTCGGACCAAGGGCACAGGGTGACGGCTCGGACCAAGGGCGCAGGGTGACGGCTCGGACCAAGGGCGCAGGGTGACGGCTCGGACCAAGGGCGCAGGGTGACGGCTTAAACCTAGGGGGCAGGGTGACGGCTCAGACCAAGGGCGCAGGGTGACGGCTCGGACCAAGGGCACAGGGTGACGGCTCGGACCAAGGGCGCAGGGTGACGGCTCGGACCAAGGGCGCTGGGTGAAGCCTCGGATCAAGGGCGCAGGGTGAAGCCTCGGACCAAGGGCGCTGGGTGACGGCTCGGACCAAGGGCGCTGGGTGAAGCCTCGGACCAAGGGCGCTGGGTGACGTCTCGGACCAAGGGCGCAGGGTTACGGCTCGGACCAAGGGCACAGTGTGATGGCTCGGACCAAGGGCGCAGGGTGACGGCTCGGACCAAGGGCGCAGGGTGACGGCTCGGACCAAGGGCGCAGGGTGACGGCTCGGACCAAGGGCGCAGGGTGACGGCTCGGACCAAGGGCGCAGGGTGACGGCTCGGACCAAGGGCGCAGGGTGACGGCTCGGACCAAGGGCGCAGGCTCGGACCAAGGGCGCTGGGTGAAGCCTCGGACCAAAGGCGCAGGGTGACGGCTCGGACCAAGGGCGCTGGGTGAAGCCTCGGACCAAGGGCGCGTGGTGAAGCCTCGGACCAAGGGCGCGTGGTGAAGCCTCGGACCAAGGGCGCGTGGTGAAGCCTCGGACCAAGGGCGCGTGGTGAAGCCTCGGACCAAGGGCGCTGGGTGAAGCCTCGGACCAAGGGCGCGTGGTGAAGCCTCGGACCAAGCGCGCTGGGTGAAGCCTCGGACCAAGGGCGCAGGGTGACGGCTCGGACCAAGGGCGCAGGGTGACGGCTCGGACCAAGGGCGCAGGGTGACGGCTCGGACCAAGGGCGAGTGGTGAAGCCTCGGACCAAGGGCGCGTGGTGAAGCCTCGGACCAAGGGCGCGTGGTGAAGCCTCGGACCAAGGGTGCGGGGTAAAGGGCGGAAGGCTCGTACTACAGCGCCGGTTGTTACTAAAGTCCCTCCTGGGTGCCAGTTGTAACAAGTCCCTCCTGGGCGCCGGTTGTAACAAGTCCCTCCTGGGCGCCGGTTGTAACAAGTCCCTCCTGGGCGCCGGTTCTAACAAGTTTCTCCTGGGCGCCAGTTGTAACAAGTCCCTCCTGGGCGCCGGTTGTAACAAGTCCCTCCTGGGCGCCGGTTGTAACAAGTCCGTCCTGGGCGCCGGTTGTAACAAGTCCGTCCTGGGCGCCGGTTGTAACAAGTCCCTCCTGGGCGCCGGTTGTAGCAAGTCCCTCCTGGGCGCCGGTTGTAAGTAAAGTACCTCCGGCCATAATTACAACATAGTGCCAGGGAGAGTTGATCCAGGGATTTATCTGACTGCCATAAGGAGTCGGGAAGGAATTTTTCCCTTTTAAGGCTAATTGGACTAGGCCTTGTAAGGTTTTTCGCCTTCCTCTGGATTAACTAAGGGCGCAGGGTGACGGCTCGGACCAAGGGCACAGGGTGACGGCTCGGACCAAGGGCGCAGGGTGACGCCTCGGACCAAGGGCGCTTGGTGACGCCTCGGACCAAGGGCGCTGGGTGACGCCTCGGACCAAGGGCACTGGATGAAGCCTCGGGCACAGAGTGACGGCTCGGACCAAGGGCACAGAGTGACGGCTCGGACCAAGGGCGCAGGGTGACGGCTCTGACCAAGGGTGCAGGGTGACGGCTCGGACCAAGGACGCAGGGTGACGGCTCGGACCAAGGGCACAGGGTGACGGCTCGGACCAAGGGCGCAGGGTGACGGCTCGGACCAAAGGCGCAGGGTGACGGCTCGGACCAAGGGCGCAGGGTGACTGCTCGGACCAAGGGCGCAGGGTGACTGCTCGGACCAAGGGCGCAGGGTGACGGCTCGGACCAAGGGCGCAGGGTGACGGCTCGGACCAAGGGCGCAGGGTGACGGCTCGGACCAAGGGCGCTGGGTGAAGCCTCGGACCAAGGGCGCAGGGTGAAGCCTCGGACCAAGGGCGCTGGGTTACGGCTCGGACCAAGGGCGCTGGGTGAAGCCTCGGACCAAGGGCGCTGGGTGACGGCTCGGACCAAGGGCGCAGGGTTACGGCTTGGACCAAGGGCGCAGTGTGACGGCTCGGACCAAGGGCGCAGGGTGACGGCTCGGACCAAGGGCGCAGGGTGACGGCTCGGACCAAGGGCGCAGGGTGACGGCTCGGACCAAGGGCGCAGGGTGACGGCTCGGACCAAGGGCACAGGGTGACGGCTCGGACCAAGGGCGCAGGCTCGGACCAAGGGCGCTGGGTGAAGCCTCGGACCAAGGGCGCAGGGTGACGGCTCGGACCAAGGGCGCTGGGTGAAGCCTCGGACCAAGGGCGAGTGGTGAAGCCTCGGACCAAGGGCGCGTGGTGAAGCCTCGGACCAAGGGCGCGTGGTGAAGCCTCGGACCAAGGGCGCGTGGTGAAGCCTCGGACCAAGGGCGCGTGGTGAAGCCTCGGACCAAGGGCGCTGGGTGAAGCCTCGGACCAAGGGCGCTGGGTGACGGCTCGGACCAAGGGCGCAGGGTGACGTCTCGGACCAAGGGCGCAGGGTGACGGCTCGGACCAAGGGCGCGTGGTGAAGCCTCGGACCAAGGGCGCGTGGTGAAGCCTCGGACCAAGGTCGCGTGGTGAAGCCTCGGACCAAGGGCGCGTGGTGAAGCCTCGGACCAAGGGTGCGGGGTGAAGGGCGGAAGGCTCGTACTACAGCGCCGGTTGTTACTAAAGTCCCTCCTGGGAGCCAGTTGTAACAAGTCCCTCCTGGGCGCCGGTTGTAACAAGTCCCTCCTGGGCGCCGGTTGTAACAAGTCCCTCCTGGGCGCCGGTTGTAACAAGTCCCTCCTGGGCGCCGGTTGTAACAAGTCCCTCCTGGGCGCCGGTTGTAACAAGTCCGTCCTGGGCGCCGGTTGTAGCAAGTCCCTCCTGGGCGCCGGTTGTAGCAAGTCCCTCCTGGGCGCCGGTTGTAGCAAGTCCCTCCTGGGCGCCGGTTGTAGCAAGTCCCTCCTGGGCGCCGGTTGTAGCAAGTCCCTCCTGGGCGCCAGTTGTAGCAAGTCCCTCCTGGGCGCCGGTTGTAAGTAAAGTACCTCCGGCCATAATTACAACATAGTGCCAGGGAGAGTTGATCCAGGGATTTATCTGACTGCCATAAGGAGTCGGGAAGGAATTTTTCCCTTTTAAGACTAATTGGACTAGGCCTTGTAAGGTTTTTCGCCTTCCTCTGGATTAAAGGGACTCCGAGCTCACGAAAAAAAGAAAAGTTGTACTCACCAGGGGCTTTCTCCAGCCCGGTGCTGGTCGGGAGGTCCCACGCCGGCGTCCTGGCTCCTCTCCTTCTCCCCGCTCCGGTATAGCTGACAGGCCGCAGCCCGGGCGACACTCGGTGGAGTGTCGGGCTGCAGCTTCCGCGTATGACGCGGATTACGTCACACGCCGGCCGCCTCGCGTCATCACGGCGGCCGGCGTGAAAGTACTGCGCATGCACGATTAAAGCGCGCATGCGCAGTACTTTCACGCCGGCCGCCGTGATGACGCGAGGCGGCCGGCGTGTGACGTAATCCGCGTCATACGCGGAAGCTGCAGCCCGACACTCCACCGAGTGTCGCCCGGGCTGCGGCCTGTCAGCTATACCGGAGCGGGGAGAAGGAGAGGAGCCAGGACGCCGGCGTGGGACCTCCCGACCAGCACTGGGCTGGAGAAAGCCCCTGGTGAGTACAACTTTTCTTTTTTTCGTGAGCTCGGAGTCCCTTTAACTAGGAAATGTGCAGTTTTTTTTTCCTTTCTGATTAAAATTGGAAGTATGTATTTTCTTCACTCAAACTTACCGTATATACTCGGGTATAAGTCGACCTTGTGTATAAGTCGACCCTAATTTTTGACCCTCTTAAGCTGGAATTTATACCAAACCTGATGTGTTTGTGGGGCAGGGGCATCTTATGGACCTTTCCCCCTCAAGCTGTCTCTATCTAAGCTACACAGCCCTTCGGCGCTTCGGCGGAACTAGTCGGACGGGCGCAGGAGCGCCCTAGCAACCATCCCCAGCCCCCGATACACTCACTATTAGGTAAGCCCGACCACTTCTCTCCTGTTCTATGCTGTTCCTCTTCAATATATTTTTTCACTTGTTCATTGTGGCTGATTTTCACAACGCTTGTTCACACCTATACACACTTCTATCTTTATACAGATAGAGATCGTTTTACCTTGTTTGTATCCAACCTTTTTATCCTCAACGAGGTCTTATTGTCATTGTTACCATTGTAGATATATATATATTTTTGCACTGTATATGGATGCATAGTCCAGGAGCTTTTTTTCATATTTGAACTGTTGCATGTTTTAGCTAGACAGCGTTACTGCTGAGGAGCTGTGATGATGCAGCATTAGTTTTTGACTACTTTATTGCTTAATTTGGATGCTGCCATATCATACGTCACTTCTCCTCAGTAGATCTACGCAATCCATACTAATTAGTTGCGTTTATTTAATTGTGCAATATATCAGCATTATAGATGGGCTTATGGCAATCACTGTATCATATTAGGGGTTTTGGGCTGGGCATGGCATTGCCTTGGTTTTAATTGTTTTTATTGTTTTCACATTGGCTTCAATAAAGTAAGTTTTTGTATGTACTTCTGGCCTCATGCACTAGTTTTTTCATATCCAATATACTATTTTATTTAGGGAGGTGCCCCTTTTTCTTTCCAATTACTGAGAGTTACTTACCAGGTCGATGACCTGCCCTCCCTCTCATTAACACACTTGTGTTTATACTATGCATATTTTTTGCATGAATATGTCTGCTTACTCAGTGTTTGTGCAATGATGTGTGAAGTCTCGGACCAGGGCGCTGTTTGTGTGAAGTCTCGAACCAGGGTGCTGTTTGTCGTTTCGGAACAGGACGCTGTTTATTTGAAGTCTCTGACCAGGGCGCTATTTGTTTGAAGTCTCGGACCAGGGCGCTGTTTGTAGTCTCGGACCATGGCGCTGTTTGTTTTTAGTCGCGGACCAGTGCGCTGTTTGTTTGAAGTCTCGGACCAGGTCGCTGTTTGTAGTCTCGGACCAGGGCGCTGTTTGATTGAAGTCTCGGACCAGGGCGCTGTTTGTAGTCTCGGACCAGGGCGCTGTTTGTTTGAAGTCTCGGACCAGGGCGCTGTTTGTTTGAAGTCTCGGACCGGGGCGCGGCAGGGCGCTGTTTGTTTGAAGTCTCGAACCAGGGCGCTGTTTGTAGTCTCGGACCAGGGCGCTGTTTGATTGAAGTCTCGAACCAGGGCGCTGTTTGATTGAAGTCTCGAACCAGGGCGCTGTTTGTAGTCTCGGACCAGGGCGCTATTTGAGAACTCTCGTACCTGGGCGCTCGTTTGAAGTCTCGGACCAGGACGCTGCAGGGGGCTCTTTGTGTGAACTCTCGAAACAGGGCGCTGTTTGTAGTCTCGGATCAGGGTGCAGTTTGATTGAAGTCTCAAACCAGGGCGCTGTTTGTGTGAAGTCTCGGACCAGGGCGCTGTTTGTGTGAAGTCTCGGACCAGGGCGCTGTTTGTGTGAAGTCTCGGACCAGGGCGCTGTTTGTGTGAAGTCTCGGACCAGGGCGCTGTTTGTGTGAAGTCTCGGACCAGGGCGCTGTTTGTGTGAAGTCTCGGACCAGGGCGCTGTTTGTAGTCTCAAACCAGGGCGCTGTTTGTAGTTTTGGACCATGGCGCTTTTTGTTTGTAGTCTCGGACCAGGGCACAGTTTGTTTGAAGTCTCAGACCAGGGCGCTTTTTGTTTGAAGTCTCGGACCAGGGCGCTTTTTGTTTGAAGTCTCGGACCAGGGCGCTGTTTGTGTGAAGTCTCGGACTAGGGCGCTGTTTGTGTGAAGTCTCGGACCAGGGCGCTGCAGGGTGCTGTTTTTTAGAAGTTTTGGTCCAGGGCGCTATTTGAAAAGTCTCGTACCTGGTCGCTCTTTGTTTGAAGTCCCGGACCAGGACGCTGCAGGGGGCTCTTTGCGTGAACTCTCAAAACAGGGCGCTGTTTGTAGTCTCGGTCCAGGGCGCTCTTTGTTTGAAGTCTCGGACCAGGGCGCTGTTTGTTTCAAGTCTCGGACCAGGGCGCTGTTTGTTTCAAGTCTCGGACCAGGGCGCTGTTTGTTTCAAGTCTCGGACCAGGGCGCTGTTTGTTTCAAGTCTCGGACCAGGGCGCTGTTTGAATTCTCTTGAAGCATTCCACTGTTTGTTTGTCGTCTTGGACCAGGGCGCAGTTTGTTTTAAGTCTCAGACCAGGGCGCTATTTGAGAAGTCTCGGACCAGGGCGCTTTTTGTTTGAAGTCTCGGACCAGGGCGCTGTTTGTGTGAAGTCTCGGACCAGGGCGCTGTTTGTAGTCTCAAACCAGGGCGGTGTTTGTAGTCTTGGACCATGGCGCTTTTTTTTTGTAGTCTCGGACCAGGCCGCTGTTTGTTTGCCGTCTTGGACCAGGGCACAGTTTGTTTGAAGTCTCAGACCAGGGCGCTATTTAAGAAATCTCGGACCAGGGGGCTTTTTGTTTGAAGTCTCGGACCAGGGCGCTGTTTGTGTGAAGTCTCGGACCAGGGCACTGTTTGTAGTCTCGGACCAGGGCGCTGTTTGAAGTCTCGGACCAGGGCGCTGTTTGTAGTCTCGGACCATGGCGCTGTTTGTTTTTTGTCTTGGACCAGGGAGCTGTTTGTTTGAAGTCTCGGACCAGGGCGCTGCAGGGCACTGTTTTTGTGAAGTCTCGGACCAGGGCGCTGTTTGTTTGAAGTCTCGGACCAGGGCGCTGTTTGTAGTCTCGGACCAGGGCGCTGTTTGTTTGAAGTCTCGGACCAGGGCGCTGCTTGTTTGAACTCTCGGACCAGGGCACTGCTTGTTTGAACTCTCGGACCAGGGCGCTGTTTGTTTGAATTCTCGGACTGGGGCGCTGTTTGTGTGAAGTCACGGACCAGGGTGCTGTTTGTTTGAAGTCTCAGACCGGGGCGCTGCAGAGCGCTGTTTGTTTGAAGTCTCGGACCAGGGTGCTATTTGAGAAGTCTCGGACCAGGGTGCTGTTTGTGTGAAGTCTTGGGCCAGCATGCTGTTTGTAGTCTCGGACCAGGGCACTGTTTGTTTGTAGTCTTGGACCATGGTGCTGTTTGTTTGTAGTCTCAGACCAGGGCGCTGTTTGTAGTCTCGGACCAGGGCGCTGTTTGTAGTCTCAGACCAAGGCACTGGGCGGCCTAACATCGGGGGACTGACATGGCAAGCAGCCCATCAGGGCACTGACAGCAATTTGGGGACTACAACAGCAAGAGGCCCATCGGGGAACTACAACGGCTAGAGGCCCATCGGAGGACTACAACGGCTAGAGGCCCATCGGGGGACTACAACGGCTCGAGGCCCATCGGGGGACTACAACGGCTCGAGGCCCATCGGGGGACTATAACGGCTCGAGGCCCATCGGGGGACTACAACGGCTCGAGGCCCATCGGGGGACTACAACGGCTCGAGGCCCATCGGGGGACTACAACGGCTCGAGGCCCATCGGGGGACTACAACGGCTCGAGGCCCATCGGGGGACTACAACGGCTCGAGGCCCATCGGGGGACTACAACGGCTCGAGGCCCATCGGGGGACTACAACGGCAAGAGGCCCATCGGGGGACTACAACGGCAAGAGGCCCATCGGGGGACTACAACGGCAAGAGGCCCATCGGGGGACTACAACGGCAAGAGGCCCATCAGGGAATTAGTTCATGCTACATTAGCACTATCCAGGAGCGCCACGGGGAGGCTTCCCAATGCTCCCATACAACCGGGGTGCCGTGGGGCCCCAAGCTCTCACTGCCTGGAATCCACAGCGGCATCCCAGAGGGGGAGGCTGGGAGGTAAAGGTGATCCCCCCAAGCGTGGCCAGCGCCGGGAAGAGCAGCCCGCACCTGCATCCCAAAAATGAAAACAGGTACTTACCTACAACGGCTCGAAGGCCCATCGGGGGACTACAACGGCTCAAGGCCCATCGGGGGACTACAACGGCTCGAGGCCCGTCGGGGGACTACAACGGCTCGAGGCCCATCGGGGACTACAACTGCAAGAACCCAGCTTGCCGTGGTCCGCCTCCTGTGCTTGTCACTCAACGGGCTGCTTGCCTTGTCAGTCCCCCAATGGGCGGCCCTACATCGGGGGACTGACATGGTAACCAGCCCATCAGGGGACTGACAACAATTGGGGGACTACAACGGCTCGAGGCCCATCGGGGGACTACAATGGCTCGAGGCCCATCGGGGGACTACAACGGCTCGAGGCCCATCGGGGGACTACAACGGCTCGAGGCCCATCGGAGGACTACAACGGCTCGAGGCCTATCGGGGGACTACAATGGCTAGAGGCCCATCGGGGGGACTACAACGGCAAGAACCCAGCTTGCCGTGGTCCGCCTCATGTCCTTGTCACTCGACGGGCTGCTTGCCTTGTCAGTCCCCTAATGGGCGGCCTTACATCGGGGGACTGACATGGCAAGCAGTCCATCAGGGGACTGACATCAATAGGGGGACTAATGGCTTGAGGCCCATCGGGGTACTACAACGGCTCGAGGCCCATCGGGAGACTACAACGGCTCGAGGCCCATCGGGGACTACAACGGCTCGAGGCCCATCGGGGACTACAACGGCTCGAGGCCCATCGGGGGACTACAATGGCTCGAGGCCCATCGGGGGACTACAACGGCTCGAGGCCCATCGGGGGACTACAACGGCTCGAGGCCCATCGGGGACTACAATGGCTCGAGGCCCATTGGCGGAATACAACGGCTAGAGGCCCATCAGGGACTACAACGGCTCGAGGCCCATCGGGGGACTACAACTGCTAGAGTGCTAGAGGCCCATCGGGGGACTACAACTGCCAGAGGCCCATCGGGGGACCCCAACGGCTAGAAGCCCATCGGGGGACTGCAACGGCTAGAGGCCCATCGGGGGACTACAACGGCGGCAAGAGGCCCATCGGGGGACTACAACGGCAAGAACCCAGCTTGCCATGGGCCGCCTCCTGTGCTTGTCACTCGATGGGCTGCTTGCCTATTCAGTCCCCCGATGGGCGGCATAACATCGGGGGACTGACATGGCAAGCAGCCCATCAGGGCACTGACAGTAATTTGGGGACTACAACAGCAAGAGGCCCATCGGGGACTACAAACGGCAAGAGGCCCATCGGGGAACTACAACGGCTAGAGGCCCATCGGGGGACTACAACGGCTAGAGGCCCATCGGGGGACTACAACAGCTAGAGGCCCATCGGGGGACTACAATGGCTAGAGGCCCATCGGGGGACTACAATGGCTAGAGGCCCATAGGGGGACTACAATGGTTAGAGGCCCATCGGGGGACTACAACGGCTTGAGGCCCATCGGGGGACTACAACGGCTCGAGGCCCATTGGGGGACTACATTGGCTCGAGGCCCATCGGGGGACTACAACGGCTCGAGGCCCATCGGAGGACTACAACGGCTCGAGGCCCATCGGAGGACTACAACGGCTCGAGGCCCATCAGAGGACTACAACGGCTCGAGGCCCATCGGGGGACTACAATGGCAAGAACCAAGCTTGCCGTGGTCCGCCTCCTGTGCTTGTCACTCGACGGGCTGCTTGCCTTGTCAGTCCCCCAATGGGCGGCCTTACATCGGGGGACTGACATGGCAAGCAGCCCATCAGGGGACTGACATCAATAGGGGGACTTTAACGGCTCGAGGCCCATCGGGGGACTATAACGGCTCGAGGCCCATCGGGGGACTACAACGGTTTGAGGCCCATCGGGGGACTACAACGGCTCTAAGCCCATCGGGGACTACAACGGCTCGAGGCCCATCGGGGGACTACAACAGATCGAGGCCCATCGGGGGACTACAACAGATCAAGGCCCATCGGGGGACTACAACGGCTCGAGGCCCATCGGGGGACTACAACGGCTTGAGGCCCATCGGGGGACTACAACGGCTCGACGCCCATCGGGGGACTACAACGGCAAGAACCCAGCTTGCCATGGTCCGCCTCCTGTCCTTGTCACTCGACAGGCTGCTTGCCTTGTCAGTCCCCCAATGGGCGGCCTTACATCGGGGGACTGACATGGCAAGCAGCCCATCAGGGGACTGACAGCAATAGGGGGACTACAACGGCTGGGGGACTACGACAGCTCGAGGCCCATCGGGGGACTACAACGGCTCGAGGCCCATCGGGGGACTACAACGGCTCGAGGCCCATCGGGGGACTACAATGGCTAGAGGCCCATCGGGGGACTACAACGGCTAGAGGCCCATCGTGGGACTACAACGGCAAGAACCCAGCTTGCCATGGTCCGCCTCCTGTGCTTGTCACTCGACAGGCTACTTGCCTTGTCAGTCCCCCAATGGGCGGCCTTACATCGGGGGACTGACATGGCAAGCAGCCCATCACGGGACTGACAGCAATCGGGGACTACAACGGCTAGAGGCCCATTGGGGGACTACAACGGCTAGAGGCCCATCGGGGGACTACAACGGCTAGAGGCCCATCGGGGGACTACAACGGCTAAAGGCCCATCGGGGGACTACAACGGCTAGAGGCCCATCGGGGGACTACAACGGCTAGAGGCCCATCGGGGACTACAACAGCCAGAGGCCCATCGGGGACTACAACAGCCAGAGGCCCATCGGGGGACTACAACGGCAGCAAGAGGCTCATTGGGGGACTACAACGGCTCGAGGCCCATCGGGGGACTACAACGGCTCGAGGCCCATCGGGGGACTACAACGGCTCGAGGCCCATCGGGGGACTACAACGTCGGCAAGAGGCTCATCGGGGGACTACAACGGCAAGAGGCCCATCGGGGGACTACACCGGCATGAGGCGCATCAGGGAATTAGTTCATGCTACATTAGCACTATCCAGGAGCGCCACGGGGAGGCTTTCCAATGCTCCCATACAGACGGGGTGCCGCGGGGCCCCAAGCTCTCACTGCCTGGAAACCACAGTGGCATTCCAGAGGGGGAGGCTGGGAGGTGCAGGCGATCCCCCCCAAGCGTGGCCAGCGCCGGGAAGAGCAGCCCGCACCTGCCTCCCAAAAATAAAAAACAGGTAATTGCCTAAAACAGCTAGAGACCCATCGGGGGGACTACAACGGCTGGAGGCCCATCGGGGACTACAACGGCTGGAGGCCCATCGGGGGACTACAATGGCTAGAGGCCCATCGGGGACTACAGCGGCAAGAACTCAGCTTGCCGTGGGCCGCCTCCTGTGCTTGTCACTCGAGGGGCTGCTTGACTTGTCAGTCCCCAGATGGGTGGCCTGACATCGGGGGACAGACATGGCAAGCAGCCCATCAGGGGACTGACAGCAATCGGGGGACTACAACGGCTAGAGGCCCTTCGGGGGACTACAACGGCTAGAGGCCCATCGGGGGACTACAACGGCTAGAGGCCCATCGGGGGACTACAACGGCTAGAGGCCCATCGGGGGACTACAACGGCTAGAGGCCCATCGGGGGACTACAACGGCTAGAGGCACAGCCAGCAGCCCATCGGGGGGCCCACATGGCAAGAGGCCCATTGGGGGACTAACGCGGCAAGCGGCCCATTGTGGGGGCCAACATGGAAACCACTGCGTAAAAAAAAAACAAAGAACGATTTACTATTTCAGTAATACACCCCTTTTCCTACACATCTAAAGTAACTGCAACTGAGTTCTACTACAAGGAAGCCTCCAGTGTTCCAGTGTTCCTCAAGTGCTTTCAACAGTGCATAACACAGGTAGCTTCAAATATGCACACATGGAGTGATTAATATAAAAGTATTTTAAATCTGTTGGCCCTCATACTACATGAGGTAAAACTGACCAGTGACGGGGCAATCAAGATATATTGTGTGTACTGGGCTTTAAATGAATGGTTATGTCCCATTTTTGCGCTTTATACTTGAGAAAAGAAGGTCTTAAATGAAATATATATTTGAACATCTAAAGAAAAAAATTCTATGCATTTCAAGAATTTTGATTTAAGAGGCAGTGACTCTTAGCACCTTTTTGCAGAGTTCTCCATGTACTTACCTGCAACTGCTTCTTAGGATGACTCAGCAGCTGTTGATATGGGAATGATTTCTCTCATGTAAACATGTTTCCTGTGAAATGAATCAATGCACTAAAGCTGGATAACATACACAAATCAGATTTCACACATTACTTTAATATTGTTGGCTAAGTATCAAAATTTTGGTTTTTTTAAAGCAGTCCACTTCAGCATTAATGGCATAGCTGAAACTCTGCTATACCACTGCAAAAATAGGCCTTAAGAGACTAAAAAAAGGTTCCCCTGGGGGGTATTCCTCGGCTGTAGCTGCAGGCAATCCAGCGCATGCTCCCCCAAAGCGTGCCACAATCCTGGCTCGACTGATGTATTTACCTTCCCTGGCTCCAGCGGGGGCGCTGCTGCGGCTCTCAGAACGGAGATAGGCTGAAATAGCCGATTTCTGTTGGGTCCGCTTTACTACGCAGGAGACTTGCACCTGCGCAGTAGAGTGGTCCAACAGTGATCGGCTATTCCGCCTATCTCCGAGTGGAGAGCCAATGCACCTGCGCTGGAGCCGGGAAGGTAAATATTTACATCCCCGCTGTTCGGAGGGGCAAAGCGAGACCGCTGTGGGACACAGGAGGACGGGAGACTCCTAAAAAGGATCTGGAGGCTTCCCCCACCTGAAGCGAGAAACCCCCAGGGGAACTTTTTTTAGTTGCAGGTTTTTTTTAATCACCCCGAAGTCCCCGGGGCAAATTGCGGGGCTCCTTCCTGTTGGAGGCAGAGCTGTGAGCAGTCAGTAGCTCTGCCTCTCCTCGCATTAATCCCTGCTGATCGCCGCCTCTCTCCTGCCCCTCTCAGTCCTTTGAGTGGGGAAGGGGAGAGGCAGAGATCCGTGGAGATTGACGAGAATTGAGGCAGAACTACAACGCTAAGCTCAGCCTATCCGGGCAGCAAAATCCACGACTTTGAAGGTCATGGATTTTTGCCCCAGTATTTGGTGGCGATTAAGGTATCGTTTTGTCGCAGGATAGCGGCGTTTTAGCTATGCCATTAATGCTGAAGAGGACTACCTTAAAAAAGGTAATGTGTAGGCTTTAGACTCTTTAAGCAAACCTCAAATTGTTGCCATGGTTTTCGGCAAGGTTTCTTAAAAGCTATGGCAGTCAGTTGACGTGTTGTGCAGTGATAAGTTAAATGTATTTAAGTGGAGTTACTCTGAATTCCTACTGAGAGCAAAAACTAGAAAGAAAAGCTAGTGCGGACTATTTCAGCGCTTACCTCCATCTGACGCACTCCTTCCTTGGTGCCTGTGATGTCAGTTTATCCAAAAGTGCTAAGGTTTCACAGATTAACACTATGTGGCCTACACATGTGCAGCCCAGAGCGAAAGCCGCTAGAACCATTATACATGTAAGAGCCAAAGTGCAAGCTTTAATAGAGTGTTAAAGGACCACTGAAGTGAGAGGTATATGGAGGCTACCATATTTATTTCCTTTTTGCCAGAAAATCCTGCTGATCTCTTTAGCTGAAATAGTATCTGAATAACACACTTGAAAAAAAAGAAAAACATAAGGCTAATCCAGTCAGACTTTAGTCAAACATCTGATCTGCATGCTTGCTCAGAGTCTGGCGAAAAGTATTTGAAGGAGAGTATAGGCAGGACAGCCAGGCAATATGAATGGTTTAAAAGTAAATCTATCAGCCTTCGTATCCCTCTCACTTCACATGTGCTTTAATTTTTAGCCATCTCAAACACACATTTAAACTTTCCCCCAACAGGATAAAATTAACCCCTTTAATCATTTCTTTCAAGTTTTTGCATTACTTTTTTATCCTTGAGACAAGAGAATAAACCACACAACAAAATAAATAACTTTATTTCACAATCAAATACAATCAACATACATTGTATCAAAAGAAATTGAAAGATCGTAAAAAAAAGAGAGAGAAAATAGCTATACATAATTTGTGATTTTTCTTCTCAGCAATGGAACTTGCATTGGCCCAAGAACACTTTGAAAAAAACAGCTTGGTGAGAGTGATATGGAGGCGGCCATATGTATTTCCTTGTAAACAATACCAGTTGTCCGGCAACCCTATTGAGCTTGCATAACTAGTTTGAGTCGAAACCCTGGAACAAGCATATGGCTAATCCAGTAAAACCGAAGTCAGAGTACCTGATCTGCTGCATGCTTATTCAGGGACTATGGATTTAAGTATTCGAGACCCAGGATCAGGAAGACTGCCAGGTAATTGGTATTGTTTATAAGGAAATACATATGGCAGCATTCAATATCCTTTTCACCTCAGGTTCCCGTTAAAGCATATCTTAATTGAGGGATATGGAGGCTGCCATATTTATTTCCTTTCAAAGGAAATCAGTTGCCTGGCTATCCTGCTGATCCTCTGCCTCTAATACTTTTAGCCATAGACCCTGAGTATGCAGCAGATCAGGTGATTCTGACATTGTCAGATCTGACATGTTTAGCTGCATGCTTGTTTCTTGTGTTATTGAGACACTACTGCAGCCAAATCGATCAGCAGGGCTTCCAAGCAACTGGTATTGTTTACAAGAAAATAAATATGGCAGCCTCCATATCCCTCCCACTACAGTTGTCCTTTAGGAGATGAGCAACAAACAATGGAATACTATTTTTCTGTATTAATGCAAACTTGAGAAGTTCAAGACAAGACAAATAACATTTATATAGCGCTTTTCTCTTGGCGGACTCAAAGCGCCAGAGCAGCAGCCACTAGGGTGCGCTCTATAGGCAGTAGCAGAGTTAGGGAGACTTGCCTAAGGTCTCCTACTGAATAGGTGCTGACTTACTGAACAGGCAGAGCCGAGATTCGAACCCTGGTCTCCTGTGTCAGAGGCAGAGCCCTAAACCATTACACCATCAAGCAGCTTGGAATTGGGTCAATAAAATGCAGTTGGCCTAATTGTAAGTTGTATGTAATTACGGCAAATTTGCATCAGCCTGATCAATTAACGTCAACCTAAAGGTGCCCAGACAGATCAAATCTGATTAGAGAGGGATCTGTTAGCTACCCCATATCCCGCAAGACAGTTCTGCCTTGCTACTCCATATATACTCCGACACCCCAAATGTTATCCTCCCGTCCATCCCCCCCCCCCCTCCCCCAATGCCCCTGCTATGTAATCTCACCTGCTCCAGCTGCCACAGCTGCTCCTGGTCTCATTACTGGGTCACAAGCAAGCATGACAGCATCTCATCTCAAAATGTCATATGATCCTTAAAGAAAAAAGATGGACATCTGTAAACATATGTAAAACTCTGACAAATACTAAATTCTTTACTAAGCAAGCAAATGAGGATAATTTCAAAGAAGCACATGTGTTACAAATAAGGCTGTGTTCCCACTAGAGCGGAGAATGGACTTGTTTTGTCCATCTTCTGCTCATTGCTAAACGGACAGTGAACAGCTCCTATTTTTAAATAGAAGCTGCTGGCACTTGTCATGGATTAATGACAGTAAGATGACTGCACTTCTGTGCAGTCCGCGATAATCCCGGGCAGGCCGATGTGTTCCCTCATATAGCCTATGGGGAGCACATCCATCCCAGGCTCCAGCCGTACCACCCCGTACCATCTGAGCGGATACTACACTGCTCCCGCTAGCCACGTGTGTTCCGGCAAAAAGTGAGAACAGTCTTCGAGGTAAAGACATGCAGATATTGACAACAATTAGAAAAATAGATATCCCTTAAACACAGATATTCCCAATTATAAGAAGAAAATACCAAAAGGGAAAAATATCAATGACATACAATTGACAGCGGTAGGCAGATAATTGCATTCATGTGTGGTGGATGCGGTATAACAGCGTACAACATCCCAAAGCACTGCATGCAGTGCGTTACTGCAAAACGTGTTAAAAGAGAAGAAAATGTTTAATGGATTGTATGCTTCACTGTGTGCAACACAACTTGCTGCTAACGTGCTACATTGCTTTCCCGCTGTCACAGGGAATAACAGGCAGACATTACCAGCAATGACCAACATACATTACCAGCAATGACTGGCATATGTCACATTTACAGTATAAAAGACCTGCAGGCATTGCCAAGTGTAGGCAAAAAGCAATGACCTGCATATATTACCAGTAATGACCAGCAGAGAGGAATTATCTGCAGATATTACCCTCAGCATTGCCAGCGATGACCCGCAGGCATTACCACATTGCCAAAATGACCTCTAGGCATTAGCAAATGGCCTGCAGACATTGCCAGGTGACCTGCAGGCATAGCCAATGGAAGGCAGACCGTGATGACCTGCAGACATTACCAAGAACAAACCTCCAATGATCTGCAGACATTACCAAATGACATGCAGCCATTACCAATAGCAGGAAGAAAGCAATGACCTGCAGAAATTACAAAATGCCAGGCATTGCCAGGTGACCTGCAGGTATGGCCAAATGACCTGCTAGTGTAACGAATGGTAGGCAGAAAGCAATGACCGTCAGATATTACCAGCAAAGACCGGCAAGACATTACCACATTGCAAAATGACCTGCAGACAACAATAACCTGCAGGCATTACCAGTAGACATTGCCAGGTGACCTGCAGACATTGCCAGGTGACCTGCAGACATTGCCAGGTGACCTGCAGACATTGCCAGATGACCTGCAGACATTGCCAGGTGACCTGCAGACATTGCCAGGTGACCTGCAGACATTGCCAGGTGACCTGCAGACATTGCCAGGTGACCTGCAGACATTGCCAGATGACCTGCAGACATTGCCAGATGACCTGCAGGCAGAAAGGGATAGCCGGCACTCGTTGCAATGACCTGTAAACCTTACCAGCAATAGCCTGCAGACTGCTATGGCAGGCAGACATTACCACATTGTAAAATGACATGCACACAATGCCAGGTGACCTGCTGGCATAGCTAATGGTAGGCAGACAGCAATGACCTGCAGACATTGGCCAAAGGACCTGCAGAAAACAATGACCTGCAACCATAGTCAATGGTAGGCAGAAAGCAATGACCGGCCGTCATTAACAGCTGACTCGCAGACAGAAAGCGATAGCCTGCAGACATTGAAATGACCTATAGACAGGAATACCCTGCAGGAAGACAGCGATGGCAGGCAGACATTACCGCATTGTCAAATGACACGCACACAATGCCAGATGACCTGCAGGCATAGCCAATGGTAGGCAGACAGCAATGACCTGCAGACATTGGCCAAATGACCTGCAAGCATAGTCAATGGTAGGTAGACAGAAATGATCTGTATAAATTACACATAAACAACGTACAACATCCCAAAGCACTGCATGCCGTGGGTTACTGCAAAATGTGTTAAGAGAAGAACATTTTTAATGGATTGTATGCTTCACTGTATGCAGCGCAACCTGCTGCTAACGTGCTACATTGCTTTCCCGCTGTCACAGGTAATAACAGGCAGACATTACCAGCAATGACCAACAGACATTACCAGCAATGACCGGCATAAGTCACATTTACAGTATAAAAGACCTGCAGGCATTGCCAAGTGTAGGCAAAAAGCAATGACCTGCATATATTACCAGTAATGACCAGCAGAGAGGAATTATCTGCAGATATTACCCTCAGCATTGCCAGCGATGACCCGCAGGCATTACCACATTGCCTAAATGACCTCTAGGCATTAGCAAATGGCCTGCAGACATTGCCAGGTGACCTGCAGGCATAGCCAATGGAAGGCAGACCGTGATGACCTGCAGACATTACCAAGAACAAACCTCCAATGATCTGCAGACATTACCAAATGACATGCAGCCATTACCAATAGAAGGAAGAAAGCAATGACCTGCAGAAATTACAAAATGCCAGGCATTGCCAGGTGACCTGCAGGTATGGCCAAATGACCTGCTAGTGTAACGAATGGTAGGCAGAAAGCAATGACCGTCAGATATTACCAGCAAAGACCGGCAAGACATTACCACATTGCAAAATGACCTGCAGACAGCAATAACCTGCAGGCATTACCAGTAGACATTGCCAGGTGACCTGCAGACATTGCCAGGTGACCTGCAGACATTGCCAGGTGACCTGCAGACATTGCCAGATGACCTGCAGACATTGCCAGGTGACCTGCAGACATTGCCAGGTGACCTGCAGACATTGCCAGGTGACCTGCAGACATTGCCAGGTGACCTGCAGACATTGCCAGATGACCTGCAGGCATTGCCAGATGACCTGCAGGCAGAAAGGGAAAGCCGGCACTCGTTGCAATGACCTGTAAACCTTACCAGCAATAGCCTGCAGACTGCTATGGCAGGCAGACATTACCACATTGTAAAATGACATGCACACAATGCCAGGTGACCTGCTGGCATAGCTAATGGTAGGCAGACAGCAATGACCTGCAGACATTGGCCAAAGGACCTGCAGAAAACAATGACCTGCAACCATAGTCAATGGTAGGCAGAAAGCAATGACCGGCCGTCATTAACAGCTGACTCGCAGACAGAAAGCGATAGCCTGCAGACATTGAAATGACTTATAGACAGGAATACCCTGCAGGAAGACAGCGATGGCAGGCAGACATTACCGCATTGTCAAATGACACGCACACAATGCCAGATGACCTGCAGGCATAGCCAATGGTAGGCAGACAGCAATGACCTGCAGACATTGGCCAAATGACCTGCAAGCATAGTCAATGGTAGGTAGACAGAAATGATCTGTATAAATTACACATAAACAACGTACAACATCCCAAAGCACTGCATGCCGTGCGTTACTGCAAAATGTGTTAAGAGAAGAACATTTTTAATGGATTGTATGCTTCACTGTATGCAGCGCAACCTGCTGCTAACGTGCTACATTGCTTTCCCGCTGTCACAGGGAATAACAGGCAGATATTACCAGCAATGACCGGCATAAGTCACATTTACAGTATAAAAGACCTGCAGGCATTGCCAAGTGTAGGCAAAAAGCAATGACCTGCATATATTACCAGTAATGACCAGCAGAGAGGAATTATCTGCAGATATTACCCTCAGCATTGCCAGCGATGACCCGCATGCATTACCACATTGCCAAAATGACCTCTAGGCATTAGCAAATGGCCTGCAGACATTGCCAGGTGACCTGCAGGCATAGCCAATGGAAGGCAGACCGTGATGACCTGCAGACATTACCAAGAACAAACCTCCAATGATCTGCAGACATTACCAAATGACATGCAGCCATTACCAATAGCAGGAAGAAAGCAATGACCTGCAGAAATTACAAAATGCCAGGCATTGCCAGGTGACCTGCAGGTATGGCCAAATGACCTGCTAGTGTAACGAATGGTAGGCAGAAAGCAATGACCGTCAGATATTACCAGCAAAGACCGGCAAGACATTACCACATTGCAAAATGACCTGCAGACAGCAATAACCTGCAGGCATTACCAGTAGACATTGCCAGGTGACCTGCAGACATTGCCAGGTGACCTGCAGACATTGCCAGGTGACCTGCAGACATTGCCAGATGACCTGCAGACATTGCCAGATGACCTGCAGACATTGCCAGATGACCTGCAGGCAGAAAGGGATAGCCGGCACTCGTTGCAATGACCTGTAAACCTTACCAGCAATAGCCTGCAGACTGCTATGGCAGGCAGACATTACCACATTGTAAAATGACATGCACACAATGCCAGGTGACCTGCTGGCATAGCTAATGGTAGGCAGACAGCAATGACCTGCAGACATTGGCCAAAGGACCTGCAGAAAACAATGACCTGCAACCATAGTCAATGGTAGGCAGAAAGCAATGACCGGCCGTCATTAACAGCTGACTCGCAGACAGAAAGCGATAGCCTGCAGGCTGCACACATTGAAATGACCTATAGACAGGAATACCCTGCAGGAAGACAGCGATGGCAGGCAGACATTACTGCATTGTCAAATGACACGCACACAATGCCAGGTGACCTGCAGGCATAGCCAATGGTAGGCAGACAGCAATGACCTGCAGACATTGGCCAAATGACCTGCAAGCATAATCAATGGTAGGTAGACAGAAATGATCTGTATAAATTACCAACAGACATTATCAGCAATGGCCTGCAGACATTACCATCCATGACCTGCAGGCAGACAGCAATGACCTGCACACATTACCGCATTGTCAAATGACATGCACACAATGTCAGGTGACCTGCAGGCATAGCAAATGAACGGCAGACATGGGCAAATAGGTATGCAGACATTACCAGCAACAACCAGCAGACAGCAATAGCCTGCAGACATTGCCAGGTGACCTGCAGACATTGCCAGGTAACCTGCAGACATTGCCAGGTGACCTGCAGACATTGCCAGGTGACCTGCAGGCACGGCCAAATGATCTGCAAGCATAGTCAATGCTAAGCAGATAGCAATGATCTGCAGACATTACAAGCAACGACCTGCAGGTATTACCAATAGATGGCAGAAATGACCTGAAGACATTACCAGCGATGACTGGCAGACAGCAATAACCTGCAGACATTACCACATTGGCCAAATGACCTGCAGGTATGACCAGCAAAAAGCACTGACTGACAGGCATGGGCCAATGACCTGCAGACAACCCCAGCAATGCAATGGCCTGCAGACGCCACCCGCAATGCAACGGCCTGCAGACGCCACCCGCAATGCAATGGCCTGCAGACGCCACCCGCAATGCAATGGCCTGCAGACGCCACCCGCAATGCAATGGCCTGCAGACACCACCGGCAATGCAATGACCTGCAGACGCCACCGGCAATGCAATGACCTGCAGGCATCAATGGCAGGCAGAGAGCGATGGCCTGCACATTACCAGTGATGACAGGCAGACATAACCAAATGGTCTGCAGACAATGCCAGGTGACCTGCAGGCATAGCCAACGGTAGGCAGACAGCAATGACCTGCAGACATTACCAGCAAAGACCAAATGTCCAAGTGTGTCTCCAGGCCGCACTCCCCCACAGCATAAACCGAGATGCAAGGTCAGTCCGCCAGAGCAGCAGGTTGGACACCCAGTATAAAGTCCACAAGGACCAGCACACTCAAAGATTTCTGAGTTTTGGAAGAAATCCCTATTACAAAATCTTCATTCATAGCAGTCGGATAGACAAAGGTCACCATCATATAGAAAGTCTAAACATCACGCCGTGATGTTTGGACTTTCTATGATGGTGACCTTTGTCTACCCGACTGCTATAAATACTGCGTCTGCTTGGGGACTAGGCTTTTGATGGACATTGACCTTCTTTAGCGGTTATCGTATTGCTGGATAGTCCCTGTGACGGCTCATGTATTTTAATGTTTTTGATAATGAAGATTTCTATGAGTTTTGGAAGAAATCCCTGAGTGTGCTGGTCCTTTGGACTTTATTGCCAGCAAAGACCAACAAACCGCAATCACCTGCAGACATTACCAGCGATGACATGCAGAAAGCAATAATCTGCAGACATTAGCCAAATGACCTTCAGACATTGTCAATGGTAGGCAGAGAGCGATGACCTGCTGACATTAGCCAGGTGACCTGCAGACATAGCCAGGTGACCTGCAGACATAGCCAGGTGACCTGCAAGCATAGTCAATAGTAGGCAGACAGCAATGACCTGCAGACATTACCAGCAACAACCGACAGCAATAGCCTGCAGGTGCTGACAAATGACCTGCAAGCATTATGAAATGATCTGCAGGCATTACCAAATGACCTGCAGACATTGCCAGGTGACCTGCAGGCACGGCCAAATGACCTGCAGGCATAGTCAATGGTAAGCAGATAGCAATAACCTGCAGTAATTACCAGCAACGACCAGCAAACAGCAATGACCTGCAGACACTGCCAAATCACCCGCAGGCATGGCCAAATCACCCGCAGGCATGGCCAAATGACCCGCAGGCATGGCCAAATGACCCGCAGGCATGGCCAAATTACCCGCAGGCATAATCAATGGTAGGCAGAAAGCAATTACCTGCAGACATTACCAGCAACGACCTGCAGACATGGACAAATGACCTGCAGACAACATCAGCAATGCAATCACCAACAGGCAGACAGCGATGGCCTGCACACACTACCAGCGATGACCAGAAGACATTACCACATTGCCAAATGACCTCCAGGCATAGCCAGGTGACCTGCAGACAGCAATGACCTGAAGGCATAGTCAATAGCAGGCAAGCAGCAATGACCTGCAGACATCATCAATGGCAGGCAGACAGCGATGGCCTGCAGACATTACCGCATTGCCAGGTGACCTGCAGGCATAACCAATGGTAGGCGACAGCAATGACCTGCAGACATTACCAGCAACGACAGGCAAATGACCTGCAGGTATTACCTATAGAAGGTAGCAATGACATGGAGACATTACCAGCAATGACTGGCAGACAGCAATAACCCGCAGACAATACCAGCGATGCGATGATCTGCAGGTATGACCAGCAAAAAGTACTGACCGGCAGGCATGGGCCAATGACCTGCAGACGCCACCCGCAATGCAATGACCTGCAGACGCCACCCGCAATGCAATGACCTGCAGACGCCACCCGCAATGCAATGACCTGCAGACGCCACCCGCAGTGCAATGACCTGCAGACTCCACCCGCAGTGCAATGACCTGCAGACGCCACCAGCAGTGCAATGACCTGCAGACGCCACCCGCAGTGCAATGACCTGCAGACGCCACCCGCAGTGCAATGACCTGCAGACGCCACCCGCAGTGCAATGACCTGCAGACGCCACCCGCAGTGCAATGACCTGCAGACGCCACCCGCAGTGCAATGACCTGCAGCACGCCACCCGCAGTGCAATGACCTGCAGCACGCCACCCGCAGTGCAATGACCTGCAGACGCCACCCGCAGTGCAATGACCTGCAGACGCCACCCGCAGTGCAATGACCTGCAGACACCACCCGCAGTGCAATGACCTGCAGACGCCACCCGCAGTGCAATGACCTGCAGACATTGTCAATGGTAGGCAGAGAGCGATGCCCTGCAGACATTGGACAAATGACCTGCAGACATAGCCAGGTGACCTGCACATAGCACCCCACCCGCAGTGCAATGACCTGCAGCACGCCACCCGCAGTGCAATGACCTGCAGCACGCCACCCGCAGTGCAATGACCTGCAGCACGCCACCCGCAGTGCAATGACCTGCAGCACGCCACCCGCAGTGCAATGACCTGCAGCACGCCACCCGCAGTGCAATGACCTGCAGCACGCCACCCGCAGTGCAATGACCTGCAGCACGCCACCCGCAGTGCAATGACCTGCAGCATGCCACCCGCAGTGCAATGACCTGCAGACGCCACCCGCAGTGCAATGACCTGCAGACGCCACCCGCAGTGCAATGACCTTCAGACATTGTCAATGGTAGGCAGAGAGCGATGCCCTGCAGACATTGGACAAATTACCTGCAGACATAGCCAGGTGACCTGCACATAGCAAAGACCTCCAGGCATAGCCAATGGTATGCAGACAGCAATGACCTGCAGGCATAGCCAATGGTAGGCAGACAGCAATGAACTGCAGACATGCAGGTGCTGACAAATGACCTGCAAGCATTATGAAATGATCTGCAGGCATTACCAAATGACCTGCAGACATTGCCAGGTGACCTGCAGGCACGGCCAAATGACCTGCAGGGATAGTCAATGGTAAGCAGATAGCAATAACCTGCAGTAATTACCAGCAACGACCAGCAAACAGCAATGACCTGCAGACACTGCCAAATCACCCGCAGGCATGGCCAAATCACCCGCAGGCATGGCCAAATGACCCGCAGGCATGGCCAAATGACCCGCAGGCATGGCCAAATTACCCGCAGGCATAATCAATGGTAGGCAGAAAGCAATTACCTGCAGACATTACCAGCAACGACCTGCAGACATGGACAAATGACCTGCAGACAACATCAGCAATGCAATCACCAACAGGCAGACAGCGATGGCCTGCACACACTACCAGCGATGACCAGCAGACATTACCACATTGCCAAATGACCTCCAGGCATAGCCAGGTGACCTGCAGACAGCAATGACCTGAAGGCATAGTCAATAGCAGGCAAGCAGCAATGACCTGCAGACATCATCAATGGCAGGCAGACAGCGATGACCAGCAGACATTACCACATTGCCAAATGACCTCCAGGCATAGCCAGGTGACCTGCAGACAGCAATGACCTGAAGGCATAGTCAATAGCAGGCAAGCAGCAATGACCTGCAGACATCATCAATGGCAGGCAGACAGCGATGGCCTGCAGACATTACCGCATTGCCAGGTGACCTGCAGGCATAACCAATGGTAGGCGACAGCAATGACCTGCAGACATTACCAGCAACGACAGGCAAATGACCTGCAGGTATTACCTATAGAAGGTAGCAATGACATGGAGACATTACCAGCAATGACTGGCAGACAGCAATAACCCGCAGACAATACCAGCGATGCGATGACCTGCAGGTATGACCAGCAAAAAGTACTGACCGGCAGGCATGGGCCAATGACCTGCAGACGCCACCCGCAATGCAATGACCTGCAGACGCCACCCGCAATGCAATGACCTGCAGACGCCACCCGCAATGCAATGACCTGCAGACGCCACCCGCAATGCAATGACCTGCAGACGCCACCCGCAGTGCAATGACCTGCAGACGCCACCCGCAGTGCAATGACCTGCAGACTCCACCCGCAGTGCAATGACCTGCAGACGCCACCAGCAGTGCAATGACCTACAGACGCCACCCGCAGTGCAATGACCTGCAGACGCCACCCGCAGTGCAATGACCTGCAGACGCCACCCGCAGTGCAATGACCTGCAGACGCCACCCGCAGTGCAATGACCTGCAGCACGCCACCCGCAGTGCAATGACCTGCAGCACGCCACCCGCAGTGCAATGACCTGCAGACGCCACCCGCAGTGCAATGACCTGCAGACGCCACCCGCAGTGCAATGACCTGCAGACGCCACCCGCAGTGCAATGACCTGCAGACGCCACCCGCAGTGCAATGACCTGCAGACATTGTCAATGGTAGGCAGAGAGCGATGCCCTGCAGATATTGGACAAATGACCTGCAGACATAGCCAGGTGACCTGCACATAGCACCCCACCCGCAGTGCAATGACCTGCAGCACGCCACCCGCAGTGCAATGACCTGCAGCACGCCACCCGCAGTGCAATGACCTGCAGCACGCCACCCGCAGTGCAATGACCTGCAGCACGCCACCCGCAGTGCAATGACCTGCAGCACGCCACCCGCAGTGCAATGACCTGCAGCACGCCACCCGCAGTGCAATGACCTGCAGACGCCACCCGCAGTGCAATGACCTGCAGACGCCACCCGCAGTGCAATGACCTTCAGACATTGTCAATGGTAGGCAGAGAGCGATGCCCTGCAGACATTGGACAAATTACCTGCAGACATAGCCAGGTGACCTGCACATAGCAAAGACCTCCAGGCATAGCCAATGGTAGGCAGACAGCAATGACCTGCAGGCATAGCCAATGGTAGGCAGACAGCAATGAACTGCAGACATGACCAACAACAACCGGCAGACGGCACTAGCCTGCAGGTGTTGCCAAATGACCTGTAAGCATTATCAAATGACCTGCAGGCATGGCCAATGGTAGGCAGACAGCGATGACCTGCAGCCATGGCCAATGGTAGGCAGACAGCGATGACCTGCACACACTACCAGCAATGACCTGCAGACACTGCCAAATAACCTCCAGGTATTACCAATAGCAGGCAGGCAGCAATGACCTGGAGACATTACCAGCGATGACTGGCAGACAGCAATGACCTGCAGACATTGCCAGCTGACCAGCAGACATGGGCAAATGACCTACGGACAGCACCAGCAATGCAAATGCCAGCACACATTATCAATGGCAGGCAGACAGCGATAGCCTGCACACACTACCAGCGATGACTGGCAGACATTACCACATTGCCAAATGACCTCCAGGCATGGCCAGGTGACCTGCAGGCATAGTCAATGGCAGGCAAGCAGCAATGACCTGCAGACAACACCAGAAATTACCTGCAGACATTATCAAGGGCAGGCAGACAGCGATGGGCTGCAGACATTACCACATTGCCAGGTGACCTGCAGGCGTAGCCAATGGTAGGCAGAAAGCAATGAACTGCAGACATTACCAGACTGACAGACCGCAATAGCCTGCAGGCATTGCCAAATGATTTGCAGGCAGACAGCAATGGTCTGTAGACATTACCAGTGATGACCAGCAGACCGCAATGACCTGCAGATATAACCAGCAATAGACTGCAGACATTACCATCAATGAGCTGCAGGCAGAAAGCAATACCCTGCACACATTGCAATGACCTGCAGGCAGAAAGCAATAGCCTGCACACATTGCAATGACCTGCAGGCAGAAAGCAATAGCCTCCACACATTGCAATGACCTGCACACATTACTGCATTGTCAAATGACATGCACACAATGCCAGGTGACCTGCAGGCTTAGCCAATGGTAGGCAGACGACAATAGACCTGCAGACATGGGCAAATGACCTGCAGACATTACCAACAACCAGCAGACAGCAATAGCCTGCAGGAGTTGCTAAATGACCTGAGAGCATTTATCAAATGATCTGCAGGCATTGCCAGGTGTCCTGCAGGCATGGCCAAATGACCTGCAAGCATAGTCAATGGTAAGCAGATGGCAATGACCTGCAGACATTACCAACAATGACCAGCAAACAGCAACGACCTGCTGACATTGCCAAATGACCTACAGGTATTACCAATAGAAGGCAGCAATGGCATGCAGACATTACCAGCGATGACTGGCAGACAGCAATAACCCGCAGACATTACCAGCGATGCGATGACCTGCAGACATTGGCCAGATGACCTGCAGGTATGACCAGCAAAAAGCACTGACCTGCAGGCATGGGCCAATGACCTGCAGACAACCCCAGCAGGGCAATGACCTGCAGGCACCACCCGCAGGGCAATGACCTGCAGGTGCCACCCGCAGGGCAATGACCTGCAGGCACCACCCGCAGGGCAATGACCTGCAGGTGCCACCCCCAGGGCAATGACCTGCAGGCACCACCCGCAGGGCAATGACCTGCAGGCGCCACCCGCAGGGCAATGACCTGCAGGCGCCACCCGCAATAAAATGACCTGCAGACGCCACCCGCAATGCAATGACCTGCAGACGCCACCCGCAATGCAATGACCTGCAGACGCCACACTAGCCAGATGACCTTCAGACATTGTCAATGGTAGGCAGAGAGCGATGCCTTGCAGACATTGGACAAATGACCTGCAGACGTAGCCAGGTGGCCTGCAGATAGCAATGACCTCCAGGCATAGCCAATGGTAGGCAGACAGCAATGACCTGCAGGCATAGCCAATGGTAGGCAGACAGCAATGAACTGCAGACATGACCAACAACAACCGGCAGACGGCACTAGCCTGCAGGTGTTGCCAAATGACCTGTAAGCATTATCAAATGACCTGCAGGCATGGCCAATGGTAGGCAGACAGCGATGACCTGCAGCCATGGCCAATGGTAGGCAGACAGCGATGACCTGCACACACTACCAGCAATGACCTGCAGACACTGCCAAATAACCTCCAGGTATTACCAATAGCAGGCAGGCAGCAATGACCTGGAGACATTACCAGCGATGACTGGCAGACAGCAATGACCTGCAGACATTGCCAGCTGACCAGCAGACATGGGCAAATGACCTACGGACAACACCAGCAATGCAAATGCCAGCACACATTATCAATGGCAGGCAGACAGCGATAGCCTGCACACACTACCAGCGATGACTGGCAGACATTACCACATTGCCAAATGACCTCCAGGCATGGCCAGGTGACCTGCAGGCATAGTCAATGGCAGGCAAGCAGCAATGACCTGCAGACAACACCAGAAATTACCTGCAGACATTATCAAGGGCAGGCAGACAGCGATGGGCTGCAGACATTACCACATTGCCAGGTGACCTGCAGGCGTAGCCAATGGTAGGCAGAAAGCAATGAACTGCAGACATTACCAGACTGACAGACCGCAATAGCCTGCAGGCATTGCCAAATGATTTGCAGGCAGACAGCAATGGTCTGTAGACATTACCAGTGATGACCAGCAGACCGCAATGACCTGCAGATATAACCAGCAATAGACTGCAGACATTACCATCAATGAGCTGCAGGCAGAAAGCAATACCCTGCACACATTGCAATGACCTGCAGGCAGAAAGCAATAGCCTGCACACATTGCAATGACCTGCAGGCAGAAAGCAATAGCCTCCACACATTGCAATGACCTGCACACATTACTGCATTGTCAAATGACATGCACACAATGCCAGGTGACCTGCAGGCTTAGCCAATGGTAGGCAGACGACAATAGACCTGCAGACATGGGCAAATGACCTGCAGACATTACCAACAACCAGCAGACAGCAATAGCCTGCAGGAGTTGCTAAATGACCTGAGAGCATTATCAAATGATCTGCAGGCATTGCCAGGTGTCCTGCAGGCATGGCCAAATGACCTGCAAGCATAGTCAATGGTAAGCAGATGGCAATGACCTGCAGACATTACCAACAATGACCAGCAAACAGCAACGACCTGCTGACATTGCCAAATGACCTACAGGTATTACCAATAGAAGGCAGCAATGACATGCAGACATTACCAGCGATGACTGGCAGACAGCAATAACCCGCAGACATTACCAGCGATGCGATGACCTGCAGACATTGGCCAGATGACCTGCAGGTATGACCAGCAAAAAGCACTGACCTGCAGGCATGGGCCAATGACCTGCAGACAACCCCAGCAGGGCAATGACCTGCAGGCACCACCCGCAGGGCAATGACCTGCAGGCGCCACCCGCAGGGCAATGACCTGCAGGCACCACCCGCAGGGCAATGACCTGCAGGCGCCACCCGCAGGGCAATGACCTGCAGGCGCCACCCGCAGGGCAATGACCTGCAGGCGCCACCCGCAATAAAATGACCTGCAGACGCCACCCGCAATGCAATGACCTGCAGACGCCACCCGCAATGCAATGACCTGCAGACGCCACACTAGCCAGATGACCTTCAGACATTGTCAATGGTAGGCAGAGAGCGATGCCTTGCAGACATTGGACAAATGACCTGCAGACGTAGCCAGGTGGCCTGCAGATAGCAATGACCTCCAGGCATAGCCAATGGTAGGCAGACAGCAATGACCTGCAGGCATAGCCAATGGTAGGCAGACAGCAATGAACTGCAGACATGACCAACAACAACCGGCAGACGGCACTAGCCTGCAGGTGTTGCCAAATGACCTGTAAGCATTATCAAATGACCTGCAGGCATGGCCAATGGTAGGCAGACAGCGATGACCTGCAGCCATGGCCAATGGTAGGCAGACAGCGATGACCTGCACACACTACCAGCAATGACCTGCAGACACTGCCAAATAACCTCCAGGTATTACCAATAGCAGGCAGGCAGCAATGACCTGGAGACATTACCAGCGATGACTGGCAGACAGCAATGACCTGCAGACATTGCCAGCTGACCAGCAGACATGGGCAAATGACCTACGGACAACACCAGCAATGCAAATGCCAGCACACATTATCAATGGCAGGCAGACAGCGATAGCCTGCACACACTACCAGCGATGACTGGCAGACATTACCACATTGCCAAATGACCTCCAGGCATGGCCAGGTGACCTGCAGGCATAGTCAATGGCAGGCAAGCAGCAATGACCTGCAGACAACACCAGAAATTACCTGCAGACATTATCAAGGGCAGGCAGACAGCGATGGGCTGCAGACATTACCACATTGCCAGGTGACCTGCAGGCGTAGCCAATGGTAGGCAGAAAGCAATGAACTGCAGACATTACCAGACTGACAGACCGCAATAGCCTGCAGGCATTGCCAAATGATTTGCAGGCAGACAGCAATGGTCTGTAGACATTACCAGTGATGACCAGCAGACCGCAATGACCTGCAGATATAACCAGCAATAGACTGCAGACATTACCATCAATGAGCTGCAGGCAGAAAGCAATACCCTGCACACATTGCAATGACCTGCAGGCAGAAAGCAATAGCCTGCACACATTGCAATGACCTGCAGGCAGAAAGCAATAGCCTCCACACATTGCAATGACCTGCACACATTACTGCATTGTCAAATGACATGCACACAATGCCAGGTGACCTGCAGGCTTAGCCAATGGTAGGCAGACGACAATAGACCTGCAGACATGGGCAAATGACCTGCAGACATTACCAACAACCAGCAGACAGCAATAGCCTGCAGGAGTTGCTAAATGACCTGAGAGCATTATCAAATGATCTGCAGGCATTGCCAGGTGTCCTGCAGGCATGGCCAAATGACCTGCAAGCATAGTCAATGGTAAGCAGATGGCAATGACCTGCAGACATTACCAACAATGACCAGCAAACAGCAACGACCTGCTGACATTGCCAAATGACCTACAGGTATTACCAATAGAAGGCAGCAATGACATGCAGACATTACCAGCGATGACTGGCAGACAGCAATAACCCGCAGACATTACCAGCGATGCGATGACCTGCAGACATTGGCCAGATGACCTGCAGGTATGACCAGCAAAAAGCACTGACCTGCAGGCATGGGCCAATGACCTGCAGACAACCCCAGCAGGGCAATGACCTGCAGGCACCACCCACAGGGCAATGACCTGCAGGCGCCACCCGCAGGGCAATGACCTGCAGGCACCACCCGCAGGGCAATGACCTGCAGGTGCCACCCCCAGGGCAATGACCTGCAGGCACCACCCGCAGGGCAATGACCTGCAGGCGCCACCCGCAGGGCAATGACCTGCAGGCGCCACCCGCAATAAAATGACCTGCAGACGCCACCCGCAATGCAATGACCTGCAGACGCCACCCGCAATGCAATGACCTGCAGACGCCACACTAGCCAGATGACCTTCAGACATTGTCAATGGTAGGCAGAGAGCGATGCCTTGCAGACATTGGACAAATGACCTGCAGACGTAGCCAGGTGGCCTGCAGATAGCAATGACCTCCAGGCATAGCCAATAGTAGGCAGACAGCAATGACCTGCAGGCATAGGCAATGGTAGGCAGACAGCCAATACCTGCAGCCATGGCCAATGGTAGGCAGACAGCGATGACCTACACGCATTACCAGCAACAACCGGCAGACACTGCCAAATAACCTGCAGGTATTACCAATAGCAGGCAGGCAGCAATGACCTGTAGACATTACCAGCGATGACTGGCAGACAGCAATGACCAGCAGACATGGGCAAATGACCTACGGACAACACCAGCAATGCAACCGCCAGCAGACATCAATGGCAGGCAGACAGCGATGGCCTGCACACACTACCAGCGATGACTGGCAGACATTACCACATTGCCAAATGACCTGCAGGCATGGCCAGGTGACCTGCAGGCATAGTCAATGGCAGACAAGCAGCAATGACCTGCAGACAACACCAGAAATTACCTGCAGACATTATCAAGGGCAGGCAGACAGCGATGGGCTGCAGACATTACCACATAGCCAGGTGACCTGCAGGCGTGGCCAATGGTAGGCAGAAAGCAATGAACTGCAGACATTACCAGACTGGCAGACCGCAATAGCCTGCAGGCATTGCCAAATGACCTGCAAGCAGACAGCAATGGCCTGTAGACATTACCAGTGATGACTGGCAGACATAACCAGCAATAGACTGCAGACATTACCATCAATGAGCTGCAGGCAGAAAGCAATACCCTGCACACATTGCCATGACCTTGTAAGGCTTGGTGGTGTATTCTCCACAGTCAGCATGCAACGCATGAGCTGACGTGGAGGAGGTACACACACTAGCACAAGGAAACAGGCTATCCCTAGTATAGTGGAGGGGAGGACTGACTCCAATAGGAGATTGTGGCGCACAGAGCTGATGCAGATCCGACAGCCACAAACAATGCTTTCGCTATAACGTCTCAGCGCAAAGTAGCGCTGAGCGCATAAACCAGAACTGAGGAGATCAGGACAGGTAGACAGAAGGAACGCTTGCTAGCTAGCGGCTACTTAGCGACAGCAAGCGTCCAAAACTAGACAGACTGGAATGAGGTAGCCATTGCGTTTGCAGCGATGGCGTGCCTCACAAAGACAGGACAGGATAGTCAGGAAATAGCAGGATCAAGATAGATGAACGTAACACAGACAAATATACAATAAGTATGTTTTCCTAGCGTATTACAATTACAGCTATCAATGAAACTATTTGTAACGTCTGACTAACATATGTATATATCGGCAATGAACCGATATATGACATAAGCAGGAACGCTGACTAGGACTGGAGTAATACAGGGAACAGGACTCAGAAGGATTCGTTATCTCTTCGCAGAGATGAACGCAATCCACAAACGGTAACAGAACAGGATTCAGAAGGATTCATTATCTCCTCGCAGAGATGAACGCAATCCACAAACAGAACCAGGAGCAGGGTAACTACCTCAGCACGGGTGGTCACGGTACGCGCAACCTACCAAAACGTGCTGGAAGGCTGACTAACTGCACACAGGATATAAACAGTTCGTGTACATATACATCAGCGACACTGATGTATCAACGTAACACGAATACAAGGAAAATAATAAACGTGCTGGTATGCATATATATTGGCAATGAACCAATATATGATGCAAAGACCAGCAAAGTATCTTTAGAACAAGAAACACGATCGGGGACTGAAGCGACAGCAAGGCAGGCTTAAACTGAAGCTATGAAAACCCAAGGAAACCCTGCAGGAAGCAGATCTTTATACTGAGGTCATCCAATGGGAGCAGACATGCAGATTCCCAAACAGGTGAATGATAATCAGTCACAAGCTGACAGCAGGGAAAGACAGACAAAGCTATGCAGCTTGCATGGAAATAGATCAGAACTGCCTGAGCTGCAGCACTACTACTTCCAGCAATAGCTGCTGCAGCAGCGATCATTACAGTACCCCCGCCCTTAAAAGCGGATTCCAGACGCTTTTCAAAACTGAAATTCCCAACAAAACAGTCTGACTGATAATTCATGATGACCGGGACAGCCCGGCAAGACCGAATTCCAGAATCAGTCCCCACAAGACTGGACCCATCAGAACCAGAACCTACAGAACCATGCCCATCAGTACTACAAGCCCCAGTGTGACACCCATCAGAACCATGATTTCCAGAAGTAAGCCCTCCGAAATTCCCTGAGCGATACCCACCGCCTTCCAGGAACCGTTCAGAAACGCCAAAGCCTTTGCAATGCCCACCGGTACTGTCTTTACCAACACAAAACCCACTGTTGTACCAGTCCAAGGCACCAGGACAAGTTTTCTCAGAGACCTCCCAGAACACCTTGAAGCTCCAAAGAGATCCCCATAGGTCAGAATGCCCCTTAGGCTCACATGGAGAACTATCAAGAACCCCTATGGAACCTAGGGCAATTCCAGAGTCAGGGCCACAAGGACAAACATCAATATCAGGGCTTTCAGGGACCAGAACCATCTCTGGGCATGCAGGCAGACTGGCAACATCAGAACGTGTTCCCACTAAGAAAGCATCAGAGCACGCTAACACCTTAGACACACTTGGGCATTCTGGCACACAAAGAACATCTGGGCACACCGGCACAAGAGAAACCTCTGGGCATGTCAAGGAACTGTGAGCCTCAGGGTCAGCCAAGACAGGACCAAAACCAGGACTGGCCAAAAAAAAATCATCATGACTAAACTTCGCAACTACTGGACTTTTACACGAGAATGCTGGATCAGACTTAGATGTCGCTGATTCCAGCAAAGTCAGTAACAAATCAGATTCAGGGGCACTAACAAGACAGGACAAATCTTCTGATGTATGCACTGAACCAGATAGGGACTCCACAACTACCTCTGGACTGGACAGAGACTCATTTAATACATTGGATTGGAGCTCATGAGGCGCTGCAGAACAAGTCAGTATTGCAGCAGCCCCCACTGGACTAGGCAAAACTGAGGAATTCCCTGGACAGGAAGGGGACTCTGGAACCTCTGCCACAGCGGCCAGAGAACCAGAATCTTTCAGGATACAGGGCTGGGTTTCAGGAACACTCATCAGACCGGACTGAAATTCTGAGATTTCTATTATTTTGACCAGAGAATCAGAATTATCCATGTTACAGGGCAAGACTTCTGAAACATTCAGAGGACAGGGCTGGAGTTCCTCGGCTGTTACAACACTGGAGAGGGACTCAACAACATTGGTTAAATCAGACTGTGTATAGGGCAAGGTATCTAACACACTTGCTGACGAGGACAATATTTCAATGGCTTCTGCTTTGCTGGGCAGAAATTCATCAAGTTTTATTAGAGCAGACTGTAATTCCAAAACAGCTGCTAGACAAGTGAATATTACTGCAACACCAACTGAGGTAAGCAGTGCCTCAGACTCCTCTGCTAGAGGGTTTGAAATATCCAAAGTACTGGGTGAAGCATAAGACTCTGCGACCACAGCTTCACTGGACAGGATCACTGAACAGTCCATATTGCAGGGCAAAACCATGGAAGCACCTGCTGGACAGCATAATGATTCTGTGACCTGAGTTTCATTGGAGAGATCTACTGCACAATTCATGGTACAGGGCAAATTTATTGGAACATTTTCTGAACAAGGTAATAATTCTGCGATTTCAGGTTCATAGAGCAGATGCTCTGAGCTATTCACGAAACTAGAGCGAGGTGTAGAAACAGGAAGATCAAGACACAATGTTTGCGCATCTGAATCACCATTCAATTGTAAAATTGGAAAATTCAGATGCTGGGGTTCTGAGGTTTCTGGACAGGATTGCTGGGACTCGGAAACTGATGTAGTGCATCTATTGGCATCTGCTGGATCAGACAGGAGTTGAACTTTATTAACACGGGTAATTTCTGCAGAAGTGTTTGCAGAGACAGGCAAGGTTTTTCTGGTGTCTGTTTCACTGAACAAAGACTCATGAGTACTGGCTAGGCTGGACTCAGAAGTCAGCAGGACCTCTGGATTCTCTGCTGAGAAATTTGTGCAGGGCAAAGTTAAGAAAGTATCAGTGGCTTCTGTTTTACTGGGAAGTAACACTGAGTTATCCATGGTACAGGGTGGAGTTACAGGAACATTCACAAGACATGGCAGGGACTCAGTAACTGGAGAAGTGGGACAGTCTCCAATTGACAGTGTGTCTTCCCTGGTATCAACTGATTGAATCGCATAAAAATCATCCAAAATCATTTTCCACACATCGATCAATGGAGCCACAAAGTCATACCCACACACACCACTTTTTATTAGGTTATAGGCAGACTTAATGCATGCATTCAATACTAATTCACTTTTTGCACTGTAAAATTGACAAAATGAACTTGAATCATTCTTCCATTCATTGACCAGAGCTTCCATCTCTCCTTTCTCAAATGGAGGATTCCAAGCATACTTAACAGGCAGATCACAGTTTGCAGATATGATTGTGGCAGGGACATATATTGGGTTAATTAGCAGGTGATTGGCAGATTCCTTATTCTTAAGAATCTCTAATACCTGTAGCAAGTGTTGAACTGTAGTGTATGCAAACTTTCCTTGCTTCACAAATAAGTTGATTTGTTCAATACTCTGTAATATCTCCTCATAATCATACTCAGATAATTCTTTTAAACAAAAATCTTTATTTTCCCTAGCCAGTGATGAAAGTTCATTAGTAGTTTCATAAGTCCATTTAACTCCCCTGAAAGACAATTGCATTTCATTATCTGTTAATGGCAGAATCTCATTATAGGTCTCAGTCGCTAAGGATAACGACTCTGCAGATCGAACACGTTTCTTAGAACGTTTGCGTTTTGCCTTAGACCCTGCTGTTTTTGGTGATTTATTCAAGGCTGCAGGAAAATTATCAGGAACACTCTCTGCTTGCTGATCATTTTTGCAAACAATTGAAGGAGCAGCTGATTGGCCTGCTGCCAGGAGTTCATTTAGAGGAAAAGGCAATGGATCTATGCGCAACCAGTTATGGATCACAAACGCTAGAAATTCCAGCGGTCTCTCATTCAAATCGGAATGATTGAGAACATCACATGCCCACTGAAGCAATTGCCCTTTAAACAAAATATAAACTAGCTGGAGTGCCCAGGTTGAAACAGGAGTCGCTTGGAGATCGGGATTGGCCAGGAACCTGGCACATTCAGAGAAAAACTCATTTTCTGTTTCAGAGTTAAGTTCTTCAAATTTCTTAAAGGAACAGGAACCATAATTAACTGTGTCATACTTTCTGGGAATCCCCCCCACAATGGGGATTGGTAATGGGGTTTTCATAATGTAAGGCTTGGTGGTGTATTCTCCACAGTCAGCATGCAACGCATGAGCTGGCGTGGAGGAGGTACACACACTAGCACAAGGAAACAGGCTATCCCTAGTATAGTGGAGGGGAGGACTGACTCCAATAGGAGATTGTGGCGCACAGAGCTGATGCAGATCCGACAGCCACAAACAATGCTTTCGCTATAACGTCTCAGCGCAAAGTAGCGCTGAGCGCATAAACCAGAACTGAGGAGATCAGGACAGGTAGACAGAAGGAACGCTTGCTAGCTAGCGGCTACTTAGCGACAGCAAGCGTCCAAAACTAGACAGACTGGAATGAGGTAGCCAATGCGTTTGCAGCGATGGCGTGCCTCACAAAGACAGGACAGGATAGTCAGGAAATAGCAGGATCAAGATAGATGAACGTAACACAGACAAATATACAATAAGTATGTTTTCCTAGCGTATTACAATTACAGCTATCAATGAAACTATTTGTAACGTCTGACTAACATATGTATATATCGGCAATGAACCGATATATGACATAAGCAGGAACGCTGACTAGGACTGGAGTAATACAGGGAACAGGACTCAGAAGGATTCGCTATCTCTTCGCAGAGATGAATGCAATCCACAAACGGTAACAGAACAGGATTCAGAAGGATTCGTTATCTCCTCGCAGAGATGAACGCAATCCACAAACAGAACCAGGAGCAGGGTAACTACCTCAGCACGGGTGGTCACGGTACGCGCAACCTACCAAAACGTGCTGGAAGGCTGACTAACTGCACACAGGATATAAACAGTTCGTGTACGTATACATCAGCGACA
Organism: Hyperolius riggenbachi; assembly: GCF_040937935.1. Lineage (NCBI taxonomy): Eukaryota > Metazoa > Chordata > Amphibia > Anura > Hyperoliidae > Hyperolius > Hyperolius riggenbachi. Next base: position 194,537,439 of record NC_090656.1, on the reverse strand, counting down.
CTGATGTATCAACGTAACACGAATACAAGGAAAATAATAAACGTGCTGGTATGCATATATATTGGCAATGAACCAATATATGATGCAAAGACCAGCAAAGTATCTTTAGAACAAGAAACACGATCGGGGGCTGAAGCGACAGCAAGACTAGCTTAAACTGAAGCTATGAAAACCCAAGGAAACCCTGCAGGAAGCAGATCTTTATACTGAGGTCATCCAATGGGAGCAGACATGCAGATTCCCACACAGGTGAATGATAATCAGTCACAAGCTGACAGCAGGGAAAGACAGACAAAGCTATGCAGCTTGCATGGAAATAGATCAGAACTGCCTGAGCTGCAGCACTACTACTTCCAGCAATAGCTGCTGCAGCAGCGATCATTACAGACCTGCAGGCAGAAAGCAATAGCCTGCACACATTGCAATGACCTGCACACATTACCGCATTGTCAAATGACATGCACACAATGCCAGGTGACCTGCAGATATAGCCAATGGTAGGCAGACGGCAAATGACCTGCAGACATGAGCAAATGACCTGCAGACATTACCAACGACCAGCAGACAGCAATAACCTGCAGGTGTTGCCAAATGACCTGCAAGCATTATCAAATGACCTGCAGGCATGGCCAATGGTAGGCAGACAGTGATGTACTGCACACACTACCAGCAATGACCTGCAGACACTGCCAAATAACCTGCAGGTATTACCAATAGCAGGCAGCAATGACCTGCAGACATTGCCAGCTGACCAGCAGACATGGGCAAATGACCTACAGACAACACCAGCAATGCAACCGCCAGCAGACATTATCAATGGCAGGCAGACAGCGATGGCCTGCACACACTACCAGCGATGACTGGCAGACATTACCACATTGCCAAATGACCTCCAGGCATGGCCAGGTGACCTGCTGGCATAGTCAATGGCAGGCAAGCAGCAATGACCTGCAGACAACACCAGAAATGACCTGCAGACAACACCAGAAATGACCTGCAGACAACACCAGAAATGACCTGCAGACAACACCAGAAATGAACTGCAGACAACACCAGAAATGACCTGCAGACATTATCAAGGGCAGGCAGACAGCGATGGGCTGCAGACATTACTACATTGCCAGGTGACCTGCAAGCATAGCCAATGGTAGGCAGAAAGCAATGAACTGCAGACATTACCAAACTGGCAGACCGCAATAGCCTGCAGGCATTGCCAAATGACCTGCAGGCAGACAGCAATGGCCTGTAGACATTACCAGTGTTGACCGGCAGACCGCAATGACCTGCAGACATAACCAGCAATAGACTGCAGACATTACCATCAATGAGCTGCAGGCAGAAAGCAATAGCCTGCACACATTGCAATGACCTGCACACATTACCGCATTGTCAAATGACATGCACACAATGGTAGGCAGACGGCAAATGACCTGCAGACATTACCAACAACCAGCAGACAGCAATAGCCTGCAGGTATTGGCAAATGACCTGAGAGCATTATCAAATGATCTGCAGGCATTGCCAGGTGACCTGCAGGCACGGCCAAATGACCTGCAAGTAGTCAATGGTAAGCAGATGGCAATGACCTGCAGACATTACCAGCAACGACCAGCAAACAGCAATGACCTGCAGACATTGCCAAATGACCTGCAGGTATTACCAATAGAAGGCAGCAATGACATGCAGACATTACCAGCGATGACTGGCAGACAGCAATAACCCGCAGACATTACCAGCGATGCGATGACCTGCAGACATTGGCCAGATGACCTGCAGGTATGACCAGCAAAAAGCACTGACCGGCAGGCATGGGCCAATGACCTGCAGACGCCACCCGCAGGGCAATGACCTGCAGACGCCACCCGCAGGGCAATGACCTGCAGACGCCACCCGCAGGGCAATGACCTGCAGACGCCACCCGCAGGGCAATGACCTGCAGACGCCACTCGCAGGGCAATGACCTGCAGACGCCACCCGCAGGGCAATGACCTGCAGAGGCCACCCGCAGGGCAATGACCTGCAGACGCCACCCGCAGGGCAATGACCTGCAGACGCCACCCGCAGGGCAATGACCTGCAGACGCCACCCGCAGGGCAATGACCTGCAGACGCCACCCGCAGGGCAATGACTTGCAGACGCCACCCGCAGGGCAATGACCTGCAGACGCCACCCGCAGAGCAATGACCTGCAGACGCCACCCGGAGTGCAATGACCTGCAGACGCCACCCGCAGTGCAATGACCTGCAGATGCCACCCGCAGTGCATTGGCCTGCACACAATGCCAGGTGACCTGCAGGCATAGCCAACGGTAGGCAATGACCTGCAGACATTACCAGAGATGACATGCAGACCCGCAATGAACTGCAGACATTACCAGCGATGACATGCAGACAGCAATAACCTGCAGACACTAGCCAAATGACCTTCAGACATTGTAAAGGGTAGGCAGAGAGCGATGCCCTGCAGACATTGGACAAATGACCTGCAGACATAGCCAGGTGACCTGCAGATAGCAATGACCTCCAGGCATAGCCAATGGTAGGCAGACAGCAATGACCTGCAGGCATAGCCAATGGTAGACAGAAAGCAATGACCTGCAGACATTACCAGCAACAACCGGCAGACAGCAATAGCCTGCAGGTGTTGCCAAATAACCTGTAAGCATTATCAAATGATCTGCAGGCACGGCCAATGGTAGGCAGACAGCGATGACCTGCAGCCATGGCCAACGGTAGGCAGACAGCGATGACCTGCACACACTACCAGCAATGACCTGCAGACACTGCCAAATAACCTGCAGGTATTACCAATAGCAGGCAGCAATGACCTGGAGACATTACCAGCGATGACTGGCAGGCAGCAATGACCTGCAGACATTGCCAGCTGACCAGCAGACATGGGCAAATGACCTACAGACAACACCAGCAATGCAACCACCAGCAGACATTATCAATGGCAGGCAGACAGCGATGGCCTGCACACTCTACCAGCGATGACCGGCAGACATTACCACATTGCCAAATGACTTCCAGGCATGGCCAGATGACCTGCAGGCATAGTCAATGGCAGGCAAGCAGCAATGACCTGCAGACATTATCAAGGGCAGGCAGACAGCGATGGGCTGCAGACATTACCACATTGCCAGGTGACCTGCAGGCGTAGCCAATGGTAGGCAGAAAGCAATGAACTGCAGACATTACCAGACTGGCAGACCGCAATAGCCTGCAGGCATTGCCAAATGACCTGCAGGCAGACAGCAATGGCCTGTAGACATTACCAGCAATAGACTGCAGGCATTACCAGCAATACCATGCAGGTGTTGCCAAATGTGTTGTCACCAAAGGCAGGCAGACAGCGACAGCCTGCAGACATTACCAGAGATGACCTGGTAGACCTGCAGACATTAAAGGACGCCCGAAGCGAAAATGAATGAAAAACAATTGTATCTATCTTCCTTCTACTAAAAATGATATTCCACAGTTATTTTATGTTTAAATCTACTTTTTAAGTTTTAACTGTTTTATTGTTTTTGCTCAATGACACATTCATTGAACTATGCCAGAGTCAAAATCTAAGAAATATTGACCCCTTTTTATCTCTTTCCTACTCTCAGAAGCCATTTTCTACTAGGAAAGTGTTTTATAGTTGGAATTTCTTATCAGTGAGGGTCACACTGTAGTCACTTCCAGTCTAGTCAGGACTGAGTCAGCCACTTACATACCTGATATTTAACTTTCAGGCAGAGAAAGAAAAAAAGGAACACAGCATAGTTAGTGTGCTTGGCACTGTATATATACATGTCCATCATGTCACACGTCACTTTGGGTATCCTTTAACAAAGATGACTTAGTAGACCTGCAAACACTACCAATGGCAGGCAGTCAGCAATAACTTCAAGTAAAATTTGAAGCCACAAGCACACAGCATCAACCTACAGATATTTCCAGTGCCAAGAAGTAGCAATGGTGCTTCCCCAACACCATTATGAACCTCCCCTAGGGAGAGGTTCATTTTTTATCATTCAGAAGAGCACTAAATGACAGGCAGCTACCAAAGCAAAACTACACCAATGACAGGGCAATAAAGGAAGCCATACATCTAGCGATGATGGGCAGATTCGACCAAAAGACAAATCTCTCTCTAATCAAATCTGATTAGAAAGATCTGTTGGCTGCCCATACACCACAGACTAATTACCGATCAATTCCATGCTGGAATCGATCTGGAATCGGCCTTGTGACACCGCCTCGCCACCCCGATGCTATCCCCCGAATGTTAAACATCCCCCCGGTGCCCAGTGCAAGTGATACGATGCCTGTCCGCTGGCTTACGGGCGCACTCTAATCTATATATGCGCGTGCCATGTGGTTGCCTAGTAATATGGCCACATGTATAATGTCCGACTTCATATGCGCGCACTTACTAGGCAACTACTTGGGAGGCCGCGTGTATGTAGAGTGGAGAGCGCCTGGAATAAGCACAAGCAATGGCCGCGGACAGGTCATGTATAATTTCAACGGGGCACATTTAATATTAGGAGTTGACAGCGCGGGCGGCTTCGTTGCATTGGTCAATCATCCCAAAATTGCACGCTGTTACCGCCATGCACCCGATCGAGCAGGTTGTCCCAACATCTTACAGCATGTGCAATCGACTTATGCAACCAATTTCATCCCGAAATTGTTCGCATTATTGGTCGGGCATGCATTAGCACAGATTTTCATCCGATTCAATTATAATCGAATTGGATGGTCGATCAGTCGCCTGATATATGGCTACCTTAACAGGACAAACAGATATCACTAACATACCAATGACAGGCAGACAGCAATGACCTTCAGGCATTACCACATGACCTACAGATAGCAATGACTAAAAATAAATTTCAAGAGAAAAGCAGACAGCAGCGACCTACAAATATTTCCAGTGGCAAAAAAACACAACAAGAAGACCAATGACACAAACATAGCAACATACCGTACTTTTCGCCGTATAAGACGCACTTTTTCTCCCCAAAAAATGGGGAGAAAAAGTCCCTGCGTCTTATACGGCAAAGGCAGGGAATCCCCGACTTACGAACACCCGCCGATACGAACCGCGACCCGCCGTCGGGGATTCCCTGCCTGTGCGTCCTGCTGTGGCCTCTCCTCCCCCTCCTTGCTTGCCCCCCTCCTCGTGTCCCCAACGTGTGCGCTCGGGCCCCCCTAATTGAGAAGTGGCAGCTGCTTACCTCCTCCATCTTGCCCGTGGCGATTGAAGACATCCGGCTCCTGTGGGCGGCTTCCTCTAGTGCCGGCTTGTAATGACGCGTCATCGATGAGGAGGAGGTAAGCAGCTGCCTCTTCTCAATTAGAAAGGGACCCGGCGAGAACACACAGACAGGACACGAGGAGGGGGGCAAGCAGGGGGGACCCGGCGATCACACACGGGGGCAGACACACATGAGGGCCAGAAACCTGGGGGCAGACACACGGGGGCCAGAAACCTGGGGGCAGACACATGGGGGCCAGAAACCTGGGGGCAGACACATGGGGGCCAGAAACCTGGGGGCAGACACATGGGGGCCAGAAACCTGGGGGCAGACACATGGGGGCCAGAAACCTGGGGGCAGACAGCTGGGGACAGAAACCTGGGGGCAGACACATGGGGGCAGACACATGGGGACAGAAACCTGGGGACAGAAACATGGGGACAGAAACCTGGGGGCAGACACATGGGGGCAGACACATGGGGGCCAGAAACCTGGGGGCAGACACATGGGGGCCAGAAACCTGGGGGCAGACACATGGGGGCCAGAAACCTGGGGGCAGACAGCTGGGGACAGAAACCTGGGGGCAGACACATGGGGACAGACACCTGGGGGCAGACACCTGGGGACAGAAACCTGGGGACAGACACATGGGGACAGAAACCTGGGGGCAGACACATGGGGTCAGACAGCTGGGGGCAGACACATGGGGGACAGAAACCTGGGGGCAGACACATGGGGGACAGAAACCTGGTGGCAGACACATGGGGGGCAGGCACATGGGGGCAGACAGCAGGCACATGGGGGCAGGCACATGGGGGCAGGCACATGGGGGCAGACAGCAGGCACATGGGGGCAGGCACATGGGGGCAGGCACATGGGGGCAGACAGCAGGCACATGGGGGCAGACAGCAGGCACATGGGGCAGGCACATGGGGGCAGACAGCAGGACACTGGGGGCAGACAGCAGGACACAGGAGGACACCATTTGGGGGAGGTCATGTACAAGACGCTCCTGAAATATGGACGCACCAGGTTTAGTTTATATCTTTTTTTTCCCTGGATTTTGCCCTCTAAACCTGGGTGCGTCTTATATTCTGGAGCGTCTTATACGGCGCGAAATACGGTTCATAAATTGCCAATGGCAAGCGGACAGTAATGACAACTGTTAAAGGATACCTTAGCCCATATCAAAATTTAAAGATGGGAGCAGGCATGTGTAGGAGGCTCTCATGCCCCTCCGCTCTCCTCCATCCCCCTTCGTTATGGTGTAATGTCCACCCGAAGCTACTTCCGGGGTCAGTGAACATTGAGCAGGCGCTGCCTGGTGACACGCATCCTTGATCACGTGGCTAGGAGCGCTCTGAGCATGCACACTATGAAGTAGTTCTGTAGTGCGCATGCGCAGAGCGCTCCTGGGCAGCGATCAAGAATGTGCGTTGTTGGGCAGCACTTACACAGTGTGCACCGACCCTCCCAACCCAGAAGTAGCTTTAGGGGACATTACACCATTACGGGAGCAGAAGGAGAACGGGGGAGCGGTGGGCATACGGAGAGCCACCTACACATGCCTCCTCCCCTGTTTTTAAATTTTGATATGGGCTAAGGAATCTTTTAAACAGCAAATACTAGCAATCAACAAATGGCAATAGAATTAAGATGTTACCAAATACAAGCATTTATCAGCAATAGCCATCTTACCAAGACAGAAAAGCAGCATAGCTATGAAGCTATTACACTAAAATGTACACGTTAAACTGCTAGCAACAGCTTAAAGTGAACCTCCGGACTAAAAATTGACTCAGCAGCACTGAAAAGGCTTGGTGTTTCTTTAACAGTCTCACAGCATCAGAACTTTGTTTCTCTTATACAAGCCTCATTTTTAGCTGCACAGAAGAAAACTGCCCGGGCTTTTTTCCCCTGATGCTGTGCAAAGCATGATGGGATTTCTGATGTTGTTCTCTTTCTGCTGTTTTGGTGCAATTTTTTTTTTTTTTTTTACATTTTGAATTTGACATTTGAAGCCTAGTGTGTGCAGCTGGGAGGGTTAATCAGGACACAGGAAATTTGGAAATGTGTCTCCTGCTTGTTGTCACCTCCTTTCAACCAAAAAGATGGCTGCCCCCATGACAAAGATGGCAGCCCCCATGAATCACAAACATTTGCCTGTTCTTTTAAAACAGGGTGGGTAAGAGATTATATTACCTATCTATTCTAATTAACATAACTAATGTAACTTGATGACAGTATGTTTGTTTAGGCTGAAGTTCCCCTTTAATGGCTCCCTCTCGAATTGCTAGGTTTCCAGTAGGTTGTAGCAAACTACGCCCACTCTATTTGGTAAATCACAACATTGTGTTCCCTATGAGGTTTCCCGCTGGGTCCCTGAAAGACAACTAGCAGCACACACATCCAATTTTGATTGGCCAATAACGAGCCAATTTTAACTCATCCATGCAGAAGGAAGGCCAGATTTTGAGGGAAGGCTCTGGGTCTTATAGAGCATTCCCATTCCTCTCCTGGTCCCCTCATTGCAGCCCAGGCTCCCTCTCCATTACATTCTCCTGCAGCGGGAGGCTTTGAAGGTCTTTGGGAGCTTGAGCGCTCCCAAAAACAGGCGGCTGTGCTTACGCATGCACAGTATAAAGCGACCGGTCCAGCACTTGGACTCCTGAAGACTTCTGAAGTCAACTGCAGTGGCAGAGAGCAGTCTCCGACAACAGTCAGAGACTGCAAACGAGGGAGCCAGCGGTTGAACGAGGGGACCAGGAGGGGAATGGGAAGGCTCTATAGCACCCAGAGCCTTCCCTCTCCTTAAGTATCTTTAATTTTCGCTTCAGACTCCTCTTAAAGAGTCTGAAGCCTTTCAAAATACCTCTTTTTATGCTGCAGGCTTCTTCAGTATTATAAGCCAAGCTGATTCACTGTGGAGACGCGGCAGACCACATAACTCCACATAAATACAGACAGCATTTAAGGACTTCAGATGCGAAAATCAAAATCAATTTTTTTACTCACCTGGAGCTTCTTCCAGCAGTTCAGCCCCTCACCGCAGCCCCAGTCCTCTTCGTGTCCCCGGCCCCGCTGGCTATCCACAAACATGGCGACCCGCCAGCGGGGTCGCCTCTTCTGAGAGCACAACTAATGAGCGCCTGTGCATCCACGTCATCTTGTGCGTAGTGCACCTGCGCAGTAGTTGTGCAGGAGTGCCCGCGCAGGCAATGAAGCGCCAACCATGCCAGCGGGTCAACATCACTGTGGACGGCCAGCGCGGATAATGAAGAGGACAAGGGCTATGGACTGAACTGCTGCACGGGGCTGGAAGAGGCCCTAGGTGAGTAAAAAATAGATTTTGATTGTAGCATCAGAAGCCCTTTAGGATGTATATGAAAATTTGACCAAGAGACAGCGCTATCTGATCGAATCTGATCATAGAGATCTGTTGCCTGCCCACATATTGCAGGCCAATTACAGATCGATTACAATATGAAATCTCAGTTATTGGCCTTGTGATGCTACATCTGCCCCTGTCCCCCTATTGTTATTGTGCCCGCCTGCCCATGCATTAAAATACCTTATCTGTCCACTGTTGCCTGCTGCAGTGCGCAGTGACATCACACACGCACCATGTGCTATACACCGGCAGCGAGTGGGGGTGTGAATGCAAGACTGATGGGAACTGCGGCCGGCAATAGTGGACAGGAAGTATTTTAAAGCATGGGCCGGGGGGAACATTTACCTCCGTGGGGACAACGCCAGGGATTCCATTGTGTTTGAAGCTCAGCCCGAGATTGCATACCGTTACCTCCGTGCACCCAATCAACCACAGCGGACAAAGATTCCCCAGCATGTCCAATCCATAGTCAGGGACGGATGTGTACTTTTTACTGCCCTAGGCCAGCAGTCAATGAACTGCTCCCTCCTTCACCCAGCACACACAATATATCACCGTTTGTTTGCTCCACTGAGGACAGACAGTGACATGTCTAAAGTGCTGCAGAAGATGTCAGAGCTATATAAATATGTAATAATAATATGGTAGGATATTAGGCTATGACTATGGTAGGATTAGATTGTGAGCTCCTTTGAGGGCAGTCAGTGACATGACTATGTACTCTGTAAAGTGCTGCAAAAGATGTCAGCGCTATATTAATAATATGGATGGACAGACTGACTATGGTAGGGATTAGATTGTGAGCTCCTGTGAAGCCAGTCGATATGCAAAAGGGAGAGAGGGGAAGGAAGGAACAGAGGGAGAGAAAGAGCACAAGATGGCAGATTAAAAAGCTGAGGGAGAGAGGGAACAAGATGGGGAAAGGGTAGCTAAAAAAAAGACAGAAATAGAGAACAACAGAGGGAGAATGCGATGGGAAGAAAAAAGTGGAGGAGGAAAGGAGGCATTACACATGTGGAGAGACTGAAAATGGGCAATAAATCAGGCAGGGTAGGCTGGGAAACAGCAGCAGGCAAATCTCCGGTGTAGCTGCCTAACCTAACCTGACCTAACTTAAAGTGTAACTGTCGGGCATAAAATCAATTCTTTATTTTTATCTGGTAAACAAGTAATAAGGATGCTAATCAGGCAATCCAAAAGTTACAATCACTATTACTTGCTGATAAATGATCATTCCCCAGTTTACCTGTCTCTTATGTGGTACGTTGCCGCACAAAGGAAGTTGCAGGGCATGCTGGGTTGTCCTTTTTTGCTTCTGTACATTAGTTTAGTCTGAGGGGAAATAAAGAAGCAAAAAAAAGACAACCCAGCATGCCCTACAACTTCCTTTTTGCGGCAACGTACCAAATAAGAGTCAGGTAAACAGGGGAATGATCATTTATTAACAAGTAAAGTAATAGAGATTTTAGCTTTTGGATTGCCTGGTTAGCATGCTTATTACTTGTTTACCAGATAAAAATAAAGAATTGATTTTATGCTCGACAATTACACTAAGGGCTGGTAAAGACGGACGCTTGCAGAGCGTTTACCGCAAGCGTTCAGGAAGTCACGTTAAACACTCCCATTCATGTGAATGTGAGCAATTGCACCGTGCTTTTGCACGCGTTTAAACGAACGCGTCGTTCGGGTCCCGATTTTCGCTTGCGTTCGAGGTGCCCCTGGAAACTACATGTAGCTTCCAGGGGCGGCCAACCGCGACGGGTAATGTCCCCCTAGGGGAAGAAAAACCGCAACCGCATCCGAACGCAACGCGAAGGCTGCTGAAAGCCTGAACGCGCAGCCGCCGCACGTCATCAAACGCGACGCCGCGCAGACGTCCGTGTGAACCAGCCCTAAGTCTAAAATACCAATGCAGTGTTTTCCCTCCATGATTTTTTTCTTCCCGCAAATGTTTAATGAACAGAGCCCTATATCTGTTTCCTAATTGCTAGCCATGCTGGTGCAGCTCCCGGACAGCCAGCTCGTTTTCACGAGCCAGCTCACGTTTTCTTTATCTGTGATATATAGCCATGGGGACTGTTAGGGAAACTTCAGCCAGGTAACACGATGTGAGTTGCCTGGCTGTGTCTGTTACTACTTCTCTACCACCCTCTCCATGATCAAAAGCTTGCGCCTGGCCATTCCGTCTAGCCCCATGCAGCCACAAGCGAATCGATGCCCACCACCAGCCAGTGTAAATAGCAGTGCTGGCCAAGCCGCTCCCCCAACCCGCGCTATTGGATGCCTGGATAATGTGAGCGCAGCGATTGGGCTGCTGACAGCGCGTGCGGGGAGCAGCCGAATGTTTTATGTACCAGCAGATGCGGGGGACCTCGCCCGCCTGCTACTAGTGCTAAACACAATAAAAGACACAAACCAGCAAACGGAACTTACAGAGCGCCGCAGCGATCTCCCCAACAGTCACATTCATTAAGGCCGGAATCGGCGTAACACAAAGCTATTTTTTGGAGCAGCTGCTCAATTTGGCGCCTTTTTTTTTTTTTTTTTTTTTTTTTTTTTACATCATCACGTGACCGAACAGGCAAACTTTTAAAATGTTTGAAATTACTTTTTAAGCTGGATAACTGAATGTATCTCGGCTCATAAGCCGAGTTTTAATGTGAACATTGTGAAAAAAATTGAAATTCAAAGTAAGAAAAAAAAACGTATGCTAGACCTTCACCATGCCCCGCCCACGGAGCTTTAGCCAATCCCTGGCCACGCTCTCAGTGATCCAGTTGTACGGGCAAGCTGTGTGTATAACGTGCTGTGTGATCTTTGGCTGTCTGTATAACGTAACGTTATAGCACTGAGAAGCTGCAGGATCTGCTATGCACAAAATCTCGTGTGAAGAAACGGATCTGTCCTGAATATAGCAGACCTGGGGAAAGGCAGCACCCTCCTCTGGAGGACATCACAAGAAGTTACATCCACATTTTAACTAGGGCCATAAGACCCCGTTCACATCTAAAAACGCTAGCGATTAACGCTAGTGTTTTGCGGGAGTGATTTTTCTGCGATTAATGAGGAAAAATCACTGGACACTAGCATTTTGGGAATGATCGCGATTAGCGGTTCTATACATGCTAATCGCGATCGCTCATGAATCTGCCAAAACGCTGCATGTAACGTGTTTGCGGTTAACGCTAACCGGAAAACGCCCTGCAATCGCGGCAGTGAGAATACTGCTATAGGCTAACATGGGCTAGCGGTTTTGTGAGCGGGAATCAAGAGTTAAGGGCTCGTTCACACCAGGGCTGTGGAGTCGGTCCAAAAATCCACCGACTCCGACTCCTCAGTTTAGGATTCCACTGACTCCGACGCCACGACTCCGACTCCTCTAATTTGCATATTACAATTTTGTTGATTAAAAGTATGTAACATGAAATTCGTCTCTTAACTGCCAACGCTTAGGAATTTTACAAGACAACTGAAGTGAGAAGGATATGTAGACTACTATATTTATTCCCTTTAGACTAAAACTAGTCCTTGGTAAGAGTACTTGTAAAAGGTACAAACCGGAACAAAGAACATCTATCAGGCCCTAGGCAATGTAAGTGTGGGTACATGTAAGAATGATGTGCAGGTACTCTGCAGGGGAATGAGGAGATTGTAAACAGACAACACCTCTGTGTTCAATGTGCACAGCATTCTCAGTGGATTCCCTGCAGCTCTGTGGGGAGTGCATATGTAGAGTATAGTACTACTGTGTAACAAAGTAAACCTGAGACAGATGATATTAAAGTTTTATACATACCTGGGGCTTCCTCCAGCCGCCTTCAGGATAATCAGCCCCTCGTTGTCCTCCTCCACCACCTGGATCTTCTGCTATGAGTCCAGGTACTTGAGCCAGTCAGGCGTAGTGCGCATGCACACACTCCGCCGCCAGGAGCATACTACACCTGTGCAGCTATTGCGCAGGTGCAGAATGTTCCTGGCTGTGGGAGCGGCATGCGGCCGGACAGCGCTGACTGGCTGAATTACCAGGACTCATAGCAGAAGATCCGGGTGGTGGAGGACAGTGAGGGACTGATTAGCCTGAAGGGGGCTGGAGGAAGCCCCAGGTATGTATAAAACTTTACTTTTCATCTGTCTCAGTTACCCTTTAATTTGCAGTCACCAAACCAAATTTTAATAACATATCAAATTATTTGATTTCATCAGCAAAGGGAGTGCATACATTTGCATAAATCAGCATCAATGCAGAATTATTTCCATCTCGTTGACCATCTCTATTAGTGACATTAGAGTAGTTTAGTTAGTTTTTTAGGCTCTTTGCCTAGCACAGTTATTTAAGTTACTATATATACTTATGACTAACTGAGCTTCCAAACTCACAATCACTACAGATTGATACTCTTGCAGGCAATACACAGATTTTATACAATCAACCACTAGCCACTAGTTATTTTTCACTCGCTCATTTACAGGTCCATGTTCATAGTTACTTGAGCTCGTGTGTGTTATATAGGATACTTAGCTATATTGATACCACTCCCTGGAGTCTCTGTAGGGTGGTGTAAGTCCCCCATTCTCCAGGTAGAGAGGTCTTTACAAATCTTCCCATATACGAGTTCTATAGTACAATAACTTTAAAGGGGCCCATACACTCAACCGATTTTCTGGCCGACCGATCGATCCCGATCGATCGATTGATCGTTTGCAAATCGGTTGGCCAATCGACCGATCGATGGTCGATTTCGATGGATTTCGATGGATTTCCATCGAACTGGCAGGGTGGAAAATTTAGGTCGATCTGATGAGATTGCTTATCAGTTT